>NC_060054.1:6719398-7047970 GCF_905333055.1 Maniola jurtina | reverse complement strand
ATTTATTTGAAAATGATTTGTCGGGGGTGTTGAAAATTTTTAATTTACACTTGTTATAAAAACAAAGTGGCGGGCATCAGCTAGTGTGTGATAAGTTCAACTTTAAATGAAACCAGAAGGGGTATCAAATACCCACCAGGGTCAATAGGCCTGACGGGTTCTGTGCGTGGGATGGTGAAGTAACCCTTAGGGTTGGGGTCCCAGCACTTGGCCACCACCAGCTTGATGGGGCCCGGTTTCTGGACCACCTCGCGGAGTACCCTCACGGCTTCATCGTTGGTCATATCTTCGAAATTTACGTCATTAACCTGGAAAGGGAGGTGGAATTAAAATTATTGGAATCATACTAACCACCGAGTTTCTTGCTGGTTCTTCTCGGTAGGAACGGCATTCCGAACCAGTGGTAAATTATTTGATGATTCAAAAGCACTTGTAAAAGTTTATTTGAATAAAAATCTATTCAATTCTATTCTATTCTATTCTATTCTACACTTCACACTAATATTATAGAGGCGAAAGTTTGTGTGTATGTTTGTTACTCTTGCACGCAATAACTACTGATCAGATTTGGCTGAAATTTGGAATGGAGATAGATAATATCCTGGATTAGCATATAGGCCACTTTTTATGCCGAAAAATCAAAGTTCCTATGGGATTTCGGAAAACCTGTAAACCTATCCACGAGGACGAAGTCGTGGGTGTCAGCTAGTTTGCTTTAAAAACCGGTGGTATAGTCCTGACATATCATAAATGGTACAAGTTCCTACATGACATAAATACATTTCATCTCTACAATGACTACTACAATAAGTAAAGGGAAAAACTGACCAAGTGTGAGTCAGACCGACCGAGGGTTCTGTACTCAGGTATTTTTTCAGACATTTTGCATGATAAATCAAAAACTATGCTTAAAAATAAATGAAAATCTGTTTTAGAATGTACAGGTAAAGCCCTTTCATATGATACCCCACTTGGTATAGTTATCTTACTTTGAAAATTAAAAAAAAAAAAAATTCTGTGATTAGGTATATACATTGCACCTGTGTGGTTTCATTCAAATTATTTTTATTCAATTAGACTTTTACAAGTTCTTTTGAATCGTCCAAAGCATCTACCACTGGTTCGGAACGCCTTTCCTACTGAGAAGAACCAGCAAGAAACTCGGCGGTTGCTCTTTTCAAAGATTTGATATACAATATTATGCCTTGTATACAAGTAATATTAGTAGTAGTAAGTACATTATAAAGATTTGTCTGATTTTTTTGGAGCCAGTGCCAATTAGCTTTTACTATGTACATTATACGTACCAAATATTTTCAACATTGGCTAAACACATGGGCCATGAAAAGGTAAAAGACAGACCAGACCACCTTTGAGTTTATAATAATTGTGGTTTTTTTTTTTTTAATTTATAGACTAGCACTTGGCTGCAATCAGACCTGATGAGTGCTGGTCATTGAAAATGAAGCCTAAGATGGAGCGCACTTGCCTAGAACATGTCTATTCACTCTTGACATAAAGATATTCTTTTCTTTTTTTTAAAAAAAAAAAAGAATATTAGCCATTTTAATCATGACTAACATTCCCCTTTCCCCTCCAACTAAGCGTAAAGCTTGTGCTAGGAGTGGGTACAACAATAGTGCAACGGCTGGGGTTTGAACCGCCGACCTTTCGGAATTCAGTCCCTTCCTATAACTGTTGAGCTATTGAGGCTATTGTTAAACTATTGAGGCTATATATTAAAAGGGGAGAGGGAAAACTGATGCCGGAAGGGTGTTCCATATTAGCAGATTAGGACTAAACACGCTACAAATGAGTAAAACAACAGCTTTACCTGCAAAATCATGTCCCCAGGTTCAATCCTGCCGTCCAAAGCCACAGCTCCACCCTTCATTATACTCCCCACATAAATCCCCCCATCACCACCCTTATTCGACTGACCAACTATTGAAATACCAAGAAAATTCACAGTATCCATATTCAAAGTAACAGTTATAATATGCATAGACATGGTGGAATCAGTGATTGAAGAATAAGACGACGTTCGAGACATAACTTGAGGCCTTTTTCTTCTCCTTTGAGGTCTCTTGCGTGAACTAACTTGCAAGTGTGAGACACTACTGCATTCTGTTAACGCTCGGTCTACAGATGCATTTGTATGTCTCCCCGTAGTGGTGGTGATCTCTGATTGGCTGTCAAATAGACTTGTAGAGTCTAGATCCGAGGATAACACTGATGCAGTTTCGTATTCTAAACCATGGTTGCCATATTTGGAGTGTCCGTTTATTCTGAGACCTCGGTATTTGTATTTGTCACACGAAGCCCTGTGACCGGGCCGGGAGCTTATCGTACTGTCTGTATCGGTACAGGTGTCCCTCGTTAAGGGCACTGTAGGAGCCCCATGTACGTTTTGCTTCGTCTTCCCAGCGTTACTGTCAGTACACTGCGAAGCCCCGTCCGACGGGTTGGAGCCTTCCGCGGACACCAGCCACGACACCACACGACCGTTAAAACACGGCAGATGAGCGTTATCGTCCACTATTTCCTCTTTAACAACACCGAAATCATCGTCCATGGATTTGAAAAAAAACTTGTAGTTAGGCCTGTTCAATTGATTTTTAAAGTCCAACAACGTCACTTTCTCGGGAGATATCGGTATTTTCACTAAGTACGGCGTCTCCTCGTCGTCTATGTAATAAATAACCTTTGTCTCCTCCATTTTAAAACATTTATTATTGAAAACTAACAACACCCTTACGATCTATAAATATCAGCCGCCATCACAAAAATGGACATTAAATTAGTTCGGTTCGATGACTGCCCGCGGCGCCACTGTCGACTTGGGTAACAAAATAAAGGTTCTTTTCCTGTACAAGCCAATTTTCCAAAATCCAAGTTTATTTTTAAAAAAAACTCCAAATATAGGAAAACCAAAATTTATAATTCAAAAATGAAAGATTAGATTTTTCATTTTGCCATAGGACTGTAATCTGATAATATTTTATCGCTTATCACTCTTATCAGAGATAAGCTTATTTTTCATAAAAGTTCATTCGATTTTAATCCTTGAGAAGCTATAAAAATGATCATTGTGAAAATGCATCTACGCACGTTTAATACCTATTTTTTAATCATTTTGAGCTGCAATAAAAAACTCATTAATAATGTTACAAGTTTGAGCTAATCAAGCACACGTTTCGAATCTGTAATCAAGCATTCAAGCACAAACGGGACATCACTAAATTTTGGCATGCGCAAGGTTTGCATGCACCTGGTACTGCCAGAAAAAAATTCTAACTTCCCACCATTGCCATTCTTCCTACATCAATGCCACAGTATGGTTTTCCACAGCTAAGCAAATACCAATTCATTAAAGTGAAGTAAGAAAATGCTGTCATATAAATGATAATATAATATTTTGTAAAACAATTTTTAAACGCCTAGGAGAAGGTCTTAATTATTCAGCGTGTTTTCATCCTAATGTTCCACATGAAAAGGGAACATGTTTGAAACTAGCAACACCATTTTTTTAACGTCAACAAATGTCAGAATAAGCAATGGCCTTTTTTCTTTGGTCTGTGTAATGTGTATGATTTGAAGTGATTTGAATTTTGAAAAGTGTACGTTAAAATTGAATTGAACAAATTGTGAATAATTTGCTAAAATATTTGTTTTAAAAATGATTGTTCAAGAAGAACCGTGGTATATTAGTGTTTGCGAAGAGTTGGATGAATTCTGTCAGAAAGTTGACGGTACATATTCTATATTTACTGTTAATTTTGATATTATTTTAGTTATTCTTTAATACATTTTTCATATTGTAGAGAAAATAGATAAGGAACTGCAACAGTTAAAGGCATGCGAGAAGAGGAATGAATTGGAATACAAATTAACACAAGAACGCAAGCATAATGTAAGTTAGAAACTGATTACCTTTTTTGACAACTCTCTGATCCAGTGGTCTTGTAAGTGGAACTTGAGAGGTCCATGGTCCTGGGTTTGATTCCACCAAATGGTAATTTATAACTATTTCGTCAGGGGCACGTTTCAATCATGGTTTAATGTTGTCATCTCTTGCCAAGCGATAAAGCATTCCAGTAAGATGCTGTATTAAAACCGATAAGAGGTGCAGGTTTCATTAAACCATTATACATACTTCTTCTGAGTTATCTAGTCATTCCATCTTAAAATGTATCATCAGTTTCTTAGTCACACTCACTCTCGCTTTGATGACATTAAGTCTACCATCTCTTTAAAGTTCTTTCTATTCTAAATCATTTTCTGTTGAAGCTGTAATATAGAACTCCTTACCACTTCATATTTTTTAGATTCATCCATTGCACTATTCAAAAGGTTTGTTAAGATGGCCTTGTGATGATGATTCCAGGCAGAACTAAAGGAACAGCTAGCTGAGCTGAACCGGAGATTGGACGAGCTGGAGAGGACCTGCACCAGCTTTTCCAAGCTCACCATCACAGAGAACGATCAGCAACGACTTGACAATACCAAGTTAGTTATCCATACTATTAAAAAAAAATTTTTTTACTCAATTAAACTTTTTACAATTAGTACTCTTTTTTTTTTAATTATAAGACTAGCGCTTGGCTGCAATCAGACCTGCTAGCAAGTGATGATGCAGCCTAAGATGGAGCGCGCTTGCCTAGAAGTTGCCTATTCACTCTTGACTTCAAGGTACCCATATTATAGGTGGAAGGGAAAAACTGATGCCGGAAGTGTGTTCCATATCCTAGCGGTTCGGATTAGAAAAGAGGAAGCTTGAATCGTCAATTGCATCTACCACTGGTTTGGAATGCCTTTCCTACCAAGAAGTACCAGCAAGAAACTCGACGGTTGCTCTTTTCAAAGATTTGATTTACAATAATATGCCATGTATAAAAGTAAAGACTCCCCGCAAGGTGTGAGTATAGTTCATTCTAAGACAAGTTTTTGTTCCAGAGAAGCTTACGAACTGGCCAAAGAGCTCACAGGTATCAGGTTCGATTTCAGCGCGCCAGCAAACAAAATGAGGGGATGTATCCTTTTTAAAAGCCTTTCAGTTGTTTGCATTTTTTCATATGTTGTCATTCTGTCGAAATTGGTATCTGATTTTTCAGCTATATCACAAAAAACAACAATTTTCGTTTATAATTAATATATTACATAGTTTACAACTATAAATAAAGTGTTTTATTTATAGTTATATCATAAAGTGGCTCTTTTCGCACATGTACGATAATACGATATTACCGCACAGTTTGCATTGGCGACCAAGAAAGACTGTGAGGTAATATTTGATTATTTTTTTTACTAAAACGTTTTAGCTAGAACAGTGAAGAAAACATCGTAAGAAAACCTGCACGCCTGAGAGTTCCTCAAAGTCTTCTGGGCGTTAAGTATGGACTAGTGTGTGTGTCCGTACCTACTTGGACTATGGCGTATCTAAATCCTACGCATTCTGAGAGGAGTGCTCAGTAGCGGGCCGCGATCGGTTGAAATAATGATATCAGTGTATCAACTTTGAATAAAATGTTAATTACTATGTTTAGTTGTGTTGCACAAAACTAGATGATGCCCGCGACTTCGTTCGCGTGGATACAGGTTTTAAAAATTAACTTTTAATAAAAATATTAAAAATCCCGTAGGAACTCTTTAATTTTCAGGGATATAAAGTAGCCTGTCAGGGTAGATTCGTATCTCCATCCGTCCGGTAGTTTTTGCGTGAAACTTACACTTACTCAAACTTTCGCCTTTCTAATATTAGTATAATAAAGTCCTCAACACAAAACCACAGATATCAAGAACGAGTCACGTAGAATATTGCTGCCTTTTGATACGGACATCGACCCCGACGCGCTGTGGGAGCTGATGAAGACTGCGAGCGATCCAGCGTGGTTCAACAAGGAGAACCAACATCCTAATTAAATAAACCGGCTCTTACCGCACATGTGCGATAATACGATGTTACCGTATACCTATCATTCCAAAGCCTTACGGTATCGCTTCTTAAAAGCCTTTTGAGGTATGACAGGGGACATTTGTCATAATCAGGTGCGGTCATTTTGTACTTTGCTGCCTGCTTGGCCAGTTCGTCAGCCCGTTCATTGCCCTGAACCCCTGCGTGCGCTCTAATCCAAAATAGGCATTTATAATATTAGTATGGATTATTAGACCTTGCCTCTATAGCTTTTCTGGAAACTTGTTTCTATAATTGATTTTTGAATTTTGTAATCTATACTAATAAATAAAATTGGAGTGTCTGTCTGTAATTTCGAAATAACTACCTCATATTAAGCTCATATGGTTATTTGAACGATACCATAACTGAATCACGTTTTTAAAATTTTTGTCTGTCTGTCTGTTTGAAAAGGCTAATCTTTGGAACGGCTGAACCGATTTTGACGGGACTTTCACAGGCAAGTAGAGGATTGACCAGGGCGTAAAATAGGCTACTTTTTTAACCGACTTTCAAAAAGGGAGTTGTGTTTTTCTACCTATGTACACCGAAATCTCCGAGATTTCTGAACCGATTTGCGTCATTTCTTTTTTAATCGATAGAGGAACTTTGCGACATTGTTTCATAAAAAATTTGGAGTCCAACTCCTCAATCCTGATGCTACAGGGGATCTGACCAATCCACGCGGGCGAAGCTGCGGGCATCAGCTAGTAATGTAATAAATGTTAGTAATAAAACAAATGTATCTTAAATTTTAGATTGTTTTTTTTAATATTTCAATTTCCAATTTGATTTTTTCCAATTGTAATGCATGGAGTTGTTTTTCATACTCTAACATATTTTCTTCCCGTTTTATAAGTACCCTCTCTCTTTGAAGCCTTAATTGATGCAGTTCTGAATTCTGTTGTATATTAAATGTCGACCGCCTAATTCTTGCTTCAGTCTCTTTTTTAATCCCTAAAAATAAACAAAGTGTTACAAAAAACCAATCTTTTTTTTCTCTCTTTCGTCTGGCTTTACAAAGATTAGCTAATGTCAAGTTAGTAGTTATTTGTAACAAGTCAGTTAAACTATACAAGTATGGACCCCGTCTGTGCCGGCGCTCGCCGACACACGCACGGCACCCCCTTAGAGCGCTTTCCAGTCAGTTTTAACAAAAAAAAAACACTCCAAAAAGGCAGAGCCCGCCCGCCAGCTAACACCAACACAGACGAAGTCACAACAAATCTTTGTATAGATAAAATGAAAAGCTAACTGACTGATCTATCAATGCACAGCTCAAATTACTGGGCGGATAGGGCTGAGGCATGCAGATAGCTATAGAATAGAATAGAATAGAATAGAATAGATTTTTATTCAAATAAACTTTTACAAGTGCTTTTGAATCTATACTAATAAATAAAATTGGAGTGTCTGTCTGTAATTTCGAAATTACTACCTCATATTAAGCTCATATGGTAATTTGAACGATACCATAACTGAATCACACGTTTTTAAAAATTTTGTCTGTCTGTCTGTTTGAAAAGGCTAATCTTCGGAACGGCTGAACCGATTTTGACGGGATTTTCACAGACAAGTAGAGAATTGACCAGGGAGTAACATAGGCTACTTTTTAACCGACTTTCAAAAAGGGAGTTGTGTTTTTCTACCTATGTACACCGAAATCTCCGAGATTTCTGAACCGATTTGCGTCATTTCTTTTTTAATCGATAGAGGAACTTTGCGACATTGTTTCATAAAAAATTTGGATTCCAACTCCTCAATCCTGATGCTGCAGGGGATCTGACTAATCCACGCGGGCGAAGCTGCGGGCATCAGCTAGTCGTCAAATAATTTACCACTATTGACATAGACATCCGCTAAGAAAGGATTTTTGAAAATTCAATCCCTAAGATGTAACTACAAATTCATGGTTTTCGGATTTATTCCTGTACTTGTGCTATAAGACCGACCTACCTTCCAAATTTCATGAGTCTAGGTCAACGGGAAGTACCTTATAGGTTTTCTTGACAGACAGACAGACGGACAACAAAGTGATCCTATAAGGGTTCCGTTTTTCCTTTTGAGGTACGGAACCCAAAAAAAGGTATAAAAAAACACATAATAACATAAAAACTTTGTTATATTGAAAAGTAGATGAATCAAAAGTTAAAACAATTTCAACATTCGATAGGCGTCAATGGCGGTACCGGACCGGTATATCGATGCATGGCCCGCATATGCTTGACCACGTAGTGCCGCGTGCTGTACGTGCGCGTGCACATCGTGCATGCATACTTGCACGTGCTGTGGCATGCGCGCTTGTGCATATGCAACGTGTTGTTCACTTTGAACGATGCGGGGCAGAGGTCGCACTGGAAAAAAATTGGTTGTCTGTAAAGTCGGTTTACTGACGATAGTTGAACGTGACAACAAAGGCCGATTGTGCTTCTTTGTCGCTCGTTCCGCGCTCTCGCTTGCACTTCAAGCCTTACGTGGAACGCCTCAGAGCGAGGTAACGCCGCATGAGACATGTTTTTTCGTGCGTGCAGCCGGCTCTATCGAATTATAAGACGTTGTCACGTCAAAAAAAACACAAACTTCGTCACGAATTTTGAAACCGCTAGAATCCATACTAATGTAAATGCGAAAGTGTGTCTGTCTGTCTGCTAACTTTTCACGGCCCAACAGTTTAACCGATTTCGATGAGAGGTACAGAGTTAGCTTACATCCCGGGGAAGGACATAGGCTACTTTTTATCCCGGAAATCAAAGAGTTCCCACGGGATTTTGAAAAACCTAAATCCACGCGGATGAAGTTAAAAGTTTTAAATAATGTAACAACAAATTCGCGGTTTTCAGATTTATTCAGGAGTTGTGCTATAAGACCTACCTACCTGCCAAATTTCATGATTCTAGGTCAACAGGAAGTACCCTATAGGTTTTTTGACAGACACGACGGACGGACAGTACAGACAGACAAGAAAGTGATCCTATAAGGGTTCCGTTTTTCCTTTTGAGGTACGGAACCCTAATAAACTTATGTCTATAACCTCGATAAGGACTTCGTCTGTGATGGCGTTTGCTGGCGCGCGTGCTGTGCTTGTTTGGAGTGTTTTTTTTATTAAGAGTGGATGGTTTTTGTGTGAGTTGGTGTTTTTTGGTGGTGGAACTGACTGGGAAGCGCTCTAAAGGGGCGCCGTGCGTGTGTCGGCGGGCGCCGGCGCAGACGGAGTCCATACTTGTATAGATTCAATAACTTGAAAATAACTACAAACTTGACATTGGCTAATCAGAGTAAAGCCAGATTTAAAGAAAAAAAAAAATCCTCGATAAGATTTACCTGGAATGCCTTGTCAGTGGCGTGCGATTGTCTATGCTGGGACAGTAGGTACGAGGCGTGGAACTTGGATCCGCAAGACTCACAGACAAACGGTTTCTCCCCGCGGTGCCGGCGCTCGTGGTTCTGTATAACGATACACTACTATGAGAATTATAATCTATACTAATAAATAAAATTGGAGTGTCTGTCTGTAATTTCGAAATAACTACCGCATATTAAGGTCATATGGTTATTTGAACGATACTATAACTGAATCACACGTTTTTAAAATTTTTGTCTGTCTGTCTGTCTGTTTGAAAAGGCTAATCTTGGGAACGGCTGAACCGATTTTGACGGGATTTTCACAGATAAGTAGAGAATTGACCAGGGAGTAACATAGGCTACTTTTTTAACCGACTTTCAAAAAGGGAGTTGTGTGTTTCTACCTATGTATACCGAAATCTCCGAGATTTTTGAACCGATTTGCGTCATTTCTTTTTTAATCGATAGAGGAACGTTGCGACATTGTTTCACAAAACATTTGGAGTCCAACTCTTCAATCCTGATGCTGCAGGGGATCTGACCAATCCACGCGGGCGAAGCTGCGGGCATCAGCTAGTAATACATAATTCCAAATCGGTCCATGTTCTCAAAGGTGTGTGAAGTCTGCCAATCCACATTGGGTCAGCGTGGCAGACTATGGCCTAAACCCTTCTCCCTTAATGGGTTGATCAGGAGAAAATATTGTAAAAATAAAAATAAACCAGCCAAGTGAGAGTCAGACTCGCACAGCGAGGGTTCCGTACTTGGGTATTTTTTTCAACATTTTGCACGATAAATCAAAAACTATTGTGCATAAAAATAGATAAAAATCTGTTTTAGAATGTACAGGTAAAGCCCTTTTATGTGATACCCCACTTGGTATAGTTATCTTACTTTGAAAATTGAAACACGTTTTAATTTTATTTTTTGTGATGTAACCACAAATTCACGTTTTCGGGTTTTTTCCTTTACTTGTGCTATAAAACCTATCTACCTGCCAATATGGGATATATATACCCAATACCCTGGGACTTGGACTATAATGTTTTACTTTGCGCATCGGTTTTTCTTATTACAACATTATTTATCTACCCTCATCGACATATGGCAAGCGCTCTGGAACTTGCAATAGGAACCACTTGTATTTCTCGTATCCATGCTTGGCTCTGTAGTTCTACTGCAGACGAAACTTGTTGCCGAAACTTTTGCACTGGGATCTTGGACTATAATGTTTTACTTTGCGCATCGGTTTTTCTTATTACAACATTATTTACCTACCCTCATCGACATGTGGCAAGCGCTCTGGAACTCGCAATAGGAACACTTGTATTTCTCGTATCCATGCTTGGCTCTATAGTGGTCCTGCAGACGAAACTTGTTGCCAAAACTTTTGCACTGGGATCTTGGACTATAATGTTTTACTTTGCGCATCGGTTTTTCTTATTACAACATTATTTACCTACCCTCATCGACATGTGGCAAGCGCTCTGGAACTCGCAATAGGAACACTTGTATTTCTCGTATCCATGCTTGGCTCTATAGTGGTCCTGCAGACGAAACTTGTTGCCAAAACTTTTGCACTGGGATCTTGGACTATAATGTTTTACTTTGCGCATCGGTTTTTCTTATTACAACATTATTTACCTACCCTCATCGACATGTGGCAAGCGCTCTGGAACTCGCAATAGGAACACTTGTATTTCTCGTATCCATGCTTGGCTCTATAGTGGTCCTGCAGACGAAACTTGTTGCCAAAACTTTTGCACTGGGATCTTGGACTATAATGTTTTACTTTGCGCATCGGTTTTTCTTATTATAACATTATTTACCTACCCTCATCGACATGTGGCAAGCGCTCTGGAACTCGCAATAGGAACACTTGTATTTCTCGTATCCATGCTTGGCTCTGTAGTGGTCCTGTAGACGAAACTTGTTACCAAAACTTTTGCACTGGCATCTTGGACTGTAATGTTTTACTTTACGCATCGGTTTTTCTTATTACAACATTATTTACCTACCCTCATCGACATGTGGCAAGCGCTCTGGAACTCGCAATAGGAACACTTGTATTTCTCGTATCCATGCTTGGCTCTATAGTGGTCCTGCAGACGAAACTTGTTGCCGAAACTTTTGCACTGGGATCTTGGACTATAATGTTTTACTTTGCGCATCGGTTTTTCTTATTACAACATTATTTACCTACCCTCATCGACATGTGGCAAGCGCTCTGGAACTCGCAATAGGAACACTTGTATTTCTCGTATCCATGCTTGGCTCTGTAGTGGTCCTGCAGACGAAACTTGTTACCAAAACTTTTGCCGCAGTGCTATGAAAATAAAAACGGTCAAGTGTGAGTGGGCCCGCACGCGAAGGATTCCGTAGCATTGTACAAAAACCGGTCAAGTGCAAGTCGGACTCGCAAAGAAAAACTTACGAACAGAAAGAAGAAACGAATGAAGAAAACACTTACGAACTTAGAATTTTTTCCTGTTTCATTTGATATCCCACTCGATACAATAGCAAAAAAATTTTTGGAGACCCCCACTTTCTTGGATGTTACATCCGTCAGGTCGATTTTTTTCTAATAAAATGTAGCCTATGTCACCCGGACCATAATAACGATTCGATTGACATCTCATTCATCAAAATCGGCTCAGTAGTTCAGGCGCTACGATGGAACACACATAAATACAAACCACACATTAAATTTGGATTTCGCGGGCAGACCCGTGTCATGCCCCTTAACTTTATCTTGTACATATTTAGAGTATTCACCTCACAGACTGGTCTAAGGCCGGCGTGCTTCACAGCATGGTGCAGCTTAAGGCTCCCCTTTTGCATCGTTTTATGACACACTTCACACTCGCCAAGCTCGCGACTCTACAAACAATGCAATTATACTAATACTAGCTATTACCCGCGGCTTCTCTCGCGTAACCCAAGGTTTTTTTTGAAAGCAAAAGTAGTCTAGATATTACTTGTTTCCTCGACTATGTCTATGCAAAATATGACGCCAATTCATAGCTCTGTTGTGGCGTTATTGAACGACAAATATACGTGAAAGAGAGCGTGCTATCCCGCGGGAACTGTTTGTTTTCCGGGATAAAAAGCAGCCTATGTCCTTCCCCGGAAAATATCCTAAGTCGGTACCAAATTTCATTAAAATCGATTCAGCGGTTGAGCCGTGAAAGCGTAGCAGACAGACAGACAGATAGACAGACACACTTTCGCATTTAATAATACAATAATATTAGTATGGATTATATATATAGGCTCGGAAGCTTTTTTTAAAGAATATTAGCCATGCTAATTATAACTAATGCTCCCCTTTCCCCTCCAATTAAGCGTAAAGCTTGTGCCAGGAGTGGGTACGACAATAGTGCAACGGGTGGGGCTTGAACCGCCGACCTTTCGGAATTCGGTCCGCTCCTCAACCGTTGAGCTATCGAGGCTATATAGAAGAGTAAACCATATACTTACAGCATCACAATTTCTCTTTTTCTTCTTAGCAGTACAACTGCCAACATGTTCCACCAAGGTCTCTTTGGTTACAAACTCGCTTTTACAATACTGGAATAACAAGTGTAAATTAAAAATTTTCAACACCACCTTTCACCTTTATAATATTAGTGTGAAGTGTGATTGTTTTAGTACAGTGGGGCCTCTAAAAGTTGTGAAATGAAAAAAAAAACGAATGAAAAATAAAACCACAAACACTAAAAAGTAAAAAATAATTTTAATTTCTACACGTGTGAGTACGTAGGTATGAAGTCGGGTGAGTAGGTATAATACATCGATGGTATAATACAAGTGTAAATTAAAAATTTTCAACGCCCCCGACAAGTGAAGGTTACAGTAACTAGAAAAGAGCTGATAACTTTCAAACGGCTGAACCGATTTTCTTGGACTATTCCGCGCCTACGATCCAAAGTATCTGAGTTTTCCAAAACATCATTTTCAAATAAATAATTATGTATATCTAGGCAACGTCCATCTTGACAGCTTGACATTTGTCAATTGACATAATATTATGAACCTAACGGTTATCTAACCTTCTTTTCTACAAGAAAACTAGAAAAGAGCTGATAACTTTTAAACGGCTGAACCAATTTTTTTGGATTATAGCTAAGAACACTCTCGATCAAGCCACCTTTCAAACAAAAAAAAGTAAATTAAAATCGGTTCATTCGTTTAGGCGCTACGATGCCACAGACAGATACACAGATACACACGTCAAACTTATAACACCCCTCTTTTTGGGTCGGGGAATAAAAATGAAAAACCGGTCAAGTGCGTCTCAGACCTCGCTATTTTACGGTTCCGTACATAATTATGAACATCATATTTTGGGCGTATGAAATGCTAGAGGATGCCCGCGACTTCGTTCGCGTGGACTTAGGTTTTCAAAGATCCCGTGGGAACTGTATGATTTTCCGGGATAAAAAGTAGCCTATGTCCGTCCCCGGGATATAAGCTAACTCTGTACCAAATTTCGTCAGAATCGGTTAAACTGTTAGGCCGTGAAAAGGTAGCAGACAGACAAACTTTCGCATTTATATGTATAATATTAGTATGGAAGTATGGACTTGGGTAGGACAGAGTAAATACCTATACAAGCGGCGGCATCAAAGGCATCGAGCAACTGTGTAGATCGTAAAACTGTGTTAGACCACTAAAACAAAGCATTAGGCATATTTTTTTAGGGTTCCGTACCTCAAAAGGGAAAAGCGGAACCCTTATAGGATCACTTTGTTGTTTGTCTGTCTGTCGGTCTGTCATGAAAACCTATAGGGTACTTCACGTTGACATAGAATCACGAAAGGCAGGTAGGTAGGTCTTATAACACAAGTAAAGGAAAAAGACCGAAAATCATAAATTTGTAGTTACATCACAAAAAAACCGGCCAAGTGCGAGTCAGACTCGCGCACGGAGGGTGCCGTACTCGGGTATTTTTTTCAACATTGTGCGCGATAAATCAAAAACTATTATACATAAAATAATTAAAAATCTGTTTTAGAATGTACAGGTAAAGCCCTGTCATATGATACCCCATTTGGTATAGTTCTCTTACTTTGAAAATTGAAACACATTTCAATTTTTGACGTGACAACGTCTTATAACTCGATAGAGCCGGCTGCACGCACGAAAAAACATGATGCGGCGTTACCTCGCTCTGAGGCGTTCCATGTAAGGCTTGAAGTGCAAGCGAGAGCGCGGAACGAGCGACAAAGAAGCACAATCGGCCTTTGTTGTCACGTTCAACTATCGTCAGTAAACCGACTTTACAGACAACCAATTTTTTTAAAATGATGTAACCACAAATTCGCGGTTTTCAGATTTATTCCTGTACTTGTGCTATAAGACCTACCTACCTGCCAAAGACTTTTGTCCTAGAAAATTAAAAGTTCCGACAGGATTTTTAGAAACCTAAATCCACGCGGGCGAAGCCGCGGGCATTATCTAGAGTTGTTTTTTCTACTCACCCTACATATAAAACCTTGTAAGACATGCATTAAAGTCTTATGCCTAGCCAATTTACTCTTCATCACATAATTGTCACACAAATCGCACTTGACCTTTCTCTTGTCCACCCCCGGATGTGATCTTGTCATATGGGAATCCACACTCCGTATAGACAAATCCTTTTGGCATAGTTTACATGTCACTCTTTTTGAATTTGTGTCATTGTAATTATATAAAATATTTTCCATTTCCGTTTTTATTTGTTCACCGTTAATCAAATTTTCAACTTTCTGTTTGTCGTTAAAACAATTTTCAACTTTCTGTTTGTCTTTAAAACAAATTTCAACTTTCTGTTTGTCTTTAAAACAATTTTCAACTTTCCGTTTGTCGTTAAAACAATTTTCAAATTTTTGGATGTTGGTAAAACAATTTTTAACTTCCGCTGTGAATGATTTATTTGTTAGTTTATTGTTAATTTGCTTGTCATTCCAAACGTGTTCATTTTCTGTGGCTGCAATATTGATGTCCACTTCTGAATCTATCAATTTATCTTTTAAATTGACATTATATTTTTCGTCGTTGTAATAATTTTCGTTATCTGTGGCTATGGAATTATTTACTGAAATATCATTTGGACCGTTACAAAAATTTTCGTTTTCCGAATTGTTATTTGAAGTATTCTTGTTTGTTGATGTATTTAACATGCTTTCATTGGCGTTTTCAGCTTGTCTTTTATCAATTTCTAAATGAAATGAGTCATTAATTAAATTATCATTATTAAAGTTTATAATTGTGGAGTTATTTAATGGAATATCATTGTCTATGTGTTTATTTTTTTTATGTGATAATTTATGACTGTTAATTTGTTTCCTATTTAAATATATATTACATATATTACACATAACAGTTCTGTCTTTGTTAGACTTATGTTTCGTAGTCATATGCGTATGATACTTTCTTTTCGCAATCGTTTTCTTGCACAATTTACATCCAACTCTATTAATTTCAATATTACAATCTTTTTGGACATGTACATCTACATTACTTAAATCTTTCATTTGGTCAACTTTATTATAGCATTTTTTCTTGTTGCCAAAATTTTCATGTTTATCGTTAATATTATTTTCCACTGTTATGTTAACTTCCTTCTTTATTTGAGTTTTTTCTACAATTAGTGTAAATTCACTCTGCTCTAATTTGCTACTTGAAAGATTTTCTATTCCAGTGTCCATATTATCATTTTTCAAATTAATTTCTATATCATCACTGTTTTCAATTTTGTTTTTCATTATTATAAGTTTTGTTTCTGCTTCCTTGCATTGTTTTCTGAAGTGTAAAAAGTTATTGATGTTGTTTACACATTTTTGACATATACTCTGTGGTAGTCCATCGTCCATTTCAACCTGCAACATGGAAAACTTACTTCTTACTCTATCTTACTAATATTATTCTGTCTTACTAATATTCTTACTATCTTACTAATATTCTTCTTACTATCTTACTAATATTATGAACTAGCTGATGCCTGTGCTTTCATTCACGTGGATATGGAACTCTTTGATTTTCCAAGATAAAAGATATGTGACTCGAATCTCCAGGTATTTAGCTATATCCATGAAAAAAAACCGTTATGACGGGATAAGAACAAACCAACAAACAAACACACTTTCGCATTTATAATAAGGGTAGTGATGTGAAAGTTTGGATGTTTGTTACCACAATGACTGAACCGATTTGGCTGTTGGAATGGAGTTAGCTTATACCCTGAACTAACACATAGGCTAATTTTTATTCCAGAAAATTAATGTTTATTACAACAAGTGCAAGTCGGACATGCACACCAAAGGTTCCATACCATCGTCACAGCCTTGCACAAGAAATGCATTTTTTTTAAAAGTTGAGTATTAATAGTTATTACTAGCTGATGCCCGCAGCTTCGCCAGCGTGGAATGGTCAGATCCCCTGCAGCATCAAGATTGCGGAGTTGGAATCCAAATTTTTTATGTAACAATGTCGCAAGGTTCCTCTATCGATTAAAAAAGAAATGACGCAAATTGGTTCAGAGTTCAGCTCAGGTTCTCGGAGATTTCAGTGTACATAGGTAAAAAAACACAACTCCCTTTTTGAAAGTCAGTTAAAAAAGTAGCCTATGATACACCCTGGTCAATTCTCTACTTGTCTGTGAAAATCCCGTCAAAATCGGTTCAGCCGTTCCGAAGATTAGCCTTTTCAAACAGACAGACAAAAATTTTAAAAACGTGTGATTCAGTTATAGTATCCTTAAAATAACCATATGAGCTTAATATGCGGTAGTTATTTCGAAATTACAGACATACACTCCAATTTTATTTATTAGTATAGAAGTATAGATTAGCGGCAATAGAAATACACATTCTGTGAAAACTTCAACTCTGTACATATTACAGTTCATGAGTTGCATCCCACGGACGGACAGATAGATAAGCAGCAGAGGTTTAGTAACAGAGTCCTGTTGGCACCATTTCAGAATGGAACCCTGATAAAGAGGTAGTTTGTAGAGTTGGGATGAAGGTATAATTTCTGCAACTAATAATAATCAGATTCTGAATCTTTCACTGATTGATAAAATACTATCATTAAAATATTATATACATTATCCCACTACCCATCCTACTAATATTATAAACATGAAAGTTTGTATGTATGGATGGATGGATGTTTGATACTCTTTTACGCCGCATAAAGTACTGGACGGATTTGGCTGAAATGTGGAATAGAGATAGATTATACCCTGGATTAACACATAGGCTTCTTTTGAAATCAATCAAAAATCAATGAGTTCCCATGGGATTTTTAACGCACAAAGTAGCTAGTTACGAATTACGTATATGACGAGTGCTTCTATATCAAGTAATTTAGGTGCTTACTTACCTTTATACCCGTGACAGTGTAAACTAGTCCAGAGTAGCTTGCAGCGTCCATTTCTTCAGTAAATATAGGTTTAATTGCCTCCGTATCCAAACAGGTCCGACAAATCGCTAGCTTTGAAAGGGTGTTCTGATTCATTATTATTATATTGGGACCGAAATATTCAGCGAAAATGATTTATAGCTGTTAAATGTCTGTCTATTGTTGAGAATTCTTTGAGAAACATTGTGGAATAAAAAAAAATACTGAATGAAGTCTTGTAATTATAAATAAAAACAATTTTCAGTGTTTCAAAGTCAGATTTGTTTGGTCTTTGTTTTTTTTTTTTTAATTTATTTTACGGCCCTGGATAACAGAAAAATATTTGCTGTCTTTGTGTCAGTGTAGGGCAAAGATAATACTACTCTCTTACGAGGTGTAGGGCATCGATGTATAGGGTTACTAATTTGTGAGAATAGTCGATACTTTAATTTATTTCTTAAACTGGACCTTTTCAAGTAAAGATTTTTATATAAACCTGTGAGGATAATATTGCCATTGTCGCAAATAAAATAACCATAAGCCTACGTTGTCGTATTAGTTTACAAATTGCGAAAAACCAAATTAAATTTGAATTTCGCGGGCAGGCCGGTCTCATGACCCTATGCCATCCATTTTCATACGTTTTCATTATATTCTATAACATAGTGATTACATACTCTTTGATTATTTTTTTTTCTCTTTCGTCTGGCTTTACAAAGATTAGCCAATGTCAAGTTTGTAGTTATTTGTAACAAGTTAGTTAAACTATACAAGTATGGACCCCGTCTGTGCCGGCGCTCGCCGACACACGTACGGCACCCCCTTAGAGCGCTTTCCAGTCAGTTTTAACAAAAAAAAAAAAACACTGCAAAAAGGCAGAGCACGCCCGCCAGCTAACACCAATACAGACGAAGTCCTCTTTGATTTATTCTTCTTCTAGTAGTGACTAGTGCCACACCTGCACAATGCACTTCGCCATAGCGATGGGTCGTCGACGCATTTCCGTAAACGAGGCTAGACCGCTCATGGACGTTCATCGACTAGTCGAGCAACTAGTTGAATTCGTCGACTAGTCGTCGCTGCGACGTGACGTTTTCATCCAGTTCAAATCATTCAAATTGAACGGTATCCGTCGCGGTCGCGTTGCGGTTGTGTGACGCTGACAATGCGTCCATCAAAGACTACAGTTGGCGTCCATTTACCCGTCTAATAATTCGACTAGATAAGTGATAACGCATGGACGGTGGACCGTCGAATCGTCGATGAGTCTTTAACCGTTGGACTAGTCCGTTCATCATAAAGCTATTATAATACGTCCATGCCTTGGATGAAGGTAGTCCATGGCGTTCATTCAACGCCAATATCGCGTAGAATGGAAGTGTCACAATTATTGTTGCTCCGTTTTTCAATACCTATGTCTCTTGACGTAGACACGGTAATATTATCTATACAGTATTCTAACTCGGCCGTTTCTTTGAAATAAATACCTACAGTTGCGCGGTACGTAAACATGCGGTAGGGCTGCCCGCCTCCAGTAGTTTAATTACATTTGCCTACTTTGTGTTTCCATCTAGTTTTGTGATTGTAAATATACTTTTTTGATATAAACAAATAAAATACTTTGTGAATTGCATAGGAAATGTTCAATAAAAATGCGTGTTGTTTTTTGATTGGTAGATTTAATTAAAAAACCATGTTTATATTTGCGCCTCGACTGAGAATTAGGAAATTAAACGAACGTTACGAATTATTAAATTTTAAAGTTTAAAAAATCCGCATCCCTATAAAGCTTTTAATCAAAAATTGTTTTGGGGAACATGGGCAAGATAGAGAAAAAGGAATAAATATCTTTTACTTGGTTATAGACACCTGTGGCTACTTTACAATTTATATATTTGGTTTTAAATGAAGTTCGGAACATTTTCTCAATTTTTTGTATATATTCCACAAAATCATCGCTGGGTACAATCAAAAAAGTTTGCGAATTAATCTTATTGTAGTCCCGGTACCTTAAATACCGACATTCAGAGCTGAAATTATGGCTTCTTTGATCGGGTTTCACATACAACGAAAAAATCGCGCGGTTATTGTTAGAAAAACAAAACACCGCCCGTTCGTCACTGCGGCACAATCGCGACTGTCTGCGTGTCGAGCGCCTGCCGACATCGAGGTGCGTAGGTATAGCTCGGGTTTCGTCCGTTTGTATGAAGTTGGAATACTGTACATACCATTACCGTGACGTAGATTACTGGTCTGTGGATTAAAACCATAGTGATTACATACTCTATGATTAAAACCTTAGAATTAAATTTTGAAAATTTAGAAATGCGGTGCTGTGTGCCCTTCTGCAAAACCACTGCGGAGGTCGTCTCTGAATCTGAGATTTCATTTCACGAGTGAGTGTTTCGTTGTTAACCTTTACGCTTACAACCTAGACGCTTGCGGCTTGGGGCCGTCGACAGGGAGGTCACTGGTCACTGACCCGAGCCAACCCAGGCTCACAGAGCACGTAATCACTACGTTTCTCAGGCTGATCGGAGCACAGCTCAGAACTGCGCGTCCACAAACCGAGCGAGTCTGTATCCAACTCTAGAGCTCCCCTCCAGGCAGAGCTGTTTGCCTTTTGTTTAGTTATGAGTTACACATCATGAAACCTCCGTGTTAAAGTACAGGTTGTAATTTCCAGGTTCCCCAGTGAAGCGCAGCTCCGTGCTGCTTGGCTCAGAGCCCTCGGCAAACAAGACACTCTCCTGCCAGAGCCTGCTGTGGTCTGCTCGCAGCATTTTCTAAACGATGACATTTATGAAACAGAAAGTGGCTCAAGGCGGATTCGTACTGGTGCTGTTCCTTCACCAGTGCTGGTAACTCTTATCAATATTTGATATATAATAGCCTCTTTCAAAGGCTCACCTTAGTACATATGGTTCACATTTCAAGTCCATTTTATGGAAGGTGGAAATGATAATAGAATTACAATACTTTGCACAGGTCTGCATGATATGCCTGGACACTCGCAGCAAGCTGGTTCTGATGAGTAAATACAATTTGGAAGCAGCATATGAACATTTAGTGGGACATCCTGTAAGTTGTATATTTATATCATTCTTAAAACGGTAGTGCACGATTGCTCGAGCTGCCCGTGTGTGGCCGCTCTAAGATGTAACTGTATATGAATTAGTTGTGTTTGTTGCAGTTGTGTGGTCAAGGAAAGCTCAGACAAACGCTTTGTGTGCAATGTGCCCAGAGACTGGTGAACTTTAGCACATTCAGAGACAAGAGCTTGAGAGCGCGCTCCCTGATGATGGAGCTACTTGACAGACATGAAGTGGTGAGGAATGTCATGCACTTTATTGTTATATGTAACAGAATGTAAGGGTGCCACCTGCGTCATTTGAGTGTAGTGTAACACTACAATGTGATCATTCGTCTAGTCAGTCCGCGTGACATGTTTAGCTGTAGGGTACACGCTCATTGTGAACATTACACTACGATGACATTTCAGGTCAGTCATCACATTTATGTTAAATTTGCTGAAAAGCATGATCTGGTTTCAGATAACAATACGACATGTCAAACTGATAAGCCGCGTAAAACATCAACTACAGTCTGACATGGTCTCGGCAGTGTCGGAGCCCGACCACTGCCACGCGCACATAGCACACTCCGACGCGGACGGACGGACAGAACTAGACGCGACTGCCGCAACTGATGAAGCAGTTGCAGTGAAACGGGAAGTTGAAGACTGTGGAGATGATGAAGACGAGCCAGCCGCGGCCGAAACACAGGCTCCCGCCGCGTACGTGCCACATGTGACAAGCTGATGCTAAGTAGTATTTGTAGTTAACTGAGTTTAAGTTCAGCAAAAAAAACAGAGGCTAAAATCATGTAATTAGGATATCTATCAATTTTTAGGATTCCATACCTCAAAAGGACAAACGGAACCCTTATAGGATAATTTTTTTGTCTGTCTGTCTGTCAATCCATTGGTGACTCAGTTTTATTGTAGCATGTTTGTATTTACTGTACGTATATCGAAAAACATTATACAATACACATACATACATTGAAACTCGATGCTATTGGAACCCTCGTCCGCGGCTTGGCTATTTGATTTGCTACATTATGCACATGTTGCATATGTACCATATAACATTAGGTTTATCCTTTCAGGCACATTATTCCCAAGCTGGAGTCATCAGGAGACCGTCATCAGCTTTTGGGTAAGACAACTTCACATGCATTTAAGCTCCTATGTTGGGGCAGATATTTTAGTTTTCTGTATTCAATAAATTAAAACTAAATACTTATGATGGAACCAGCTCATCTGTCCGTATTCCATAATATTAGTGTGTAAATATGGGTTAAGTATGGACTTGTTGTTTCAGTCGCTCCTTCGGCACTCGCGACCAATCACGGAGACGGAGAACAACCAACTGATACAGACGACGAGTTGGATATATTGTCTTTCGAAAATAGTACAAACATTTATGAATATTCAAGGGATTCCCAGGACTCTGTACTAAAACCAAAGGAATCAAGTGATGATATCAATTTTCGAACGAGACAAATTAATGATCTCACAAAAAACAAACACAATTTACAGGATATATCCGGTACACGGTTAGGAAACTATACTGACCAGGCACAGTATATCTGTGACGTTTGCCAAAAGATATGTCAACGGAAAAGTTCCTTAGTTACCCACATTAGGGCGCACACCTACACAAACACTTCCTCATTTAAGTTAAGAGAGCGCAAATTCACTCAAAACAGCACGTCAGCGAGCCCCAGGAGGACTCACACTGGCGAAAAGCCTTTTGTGTGTAAGTTGTGCGATCATAAATGTACACACAATAGTAATTTAGTGAGTCACATGAGGACTCACACTGGCGAAAAGCCTTTTGTGTGTAAGGTGTGCAATTATAAATTTACTCAAAATGGTCATTTAGTGAGGCACATGAGGACTCACACTGGCGAAAAACCTTTTGCTTGTAAGTTATGTAAGTACAAATGTACAACAAACAGTGATTTAGTGAGCCACATGAGGACTCACACTGGCGAAAAGCCTTTCGCTTGTAAGTTCTGTAAGTACAAATGTACAACAAACGGTAATTTAGTGAGACACATGAGGACTCACACTGGCGAAAAGCCTTTCGCTTGTAACTTATGTAAGTACAAATGTACAACAAACAGTAGTTTAGTGAGTCACATGAGGACTCACACTGGCGAAAAGCCTTTCGCTTGTAACTTATGTAAGTACAAATGTACAACAAACAGTAGTTTAGTGAGGCACATGAGGACTCACACTGGCTAAGCACCTATTTTAAGCTTTTGGTTGTAAGTTATCTATTTATTTTATAAGACTAGATTACAGTGCATGTGTTATGATTGTAAACTATATAATGCAGCGGCTATACTCACGTCGTTGTTGTTTCGTGCTTTAGTGGCTTTCGGTAGCGCCGCCACGGCACAGTTTACTTCGCCAATGTCGCGTAGCTTGAAGAAGACACGAAGCAGGTTGCTCGGCTTCAGAACTACTGTACTATTGAATTTTCCCAGTACGCGGCTCAATAGTTAGGTTATTGTTAGTACTTTTTTGAATTTGGTCGATAAGTCGGCCTTGTCTCAACCGCGACGCGCAGCGAGCGGAGTTCCTATGAAAGAGGACCCCGGATGGGTTCCAAACTAGTCGGGCTTACACCGACTAATTGCGTGAGTATACTGTATAGCCGGTACAATGTACATTCTATAAATGGAAATCACTCACGATAGTTCTGAGCTAATTGCTAAATCACTACATTGTAACGGCTTTGTGCACTCATCCGTGTTCGGTTCGTTTCTGGTTTCTGTGATTATAAATACGTACTCATTTGATTCGTATTTTGACGGATCTGTCAAATCACGGAGGAGTGCACAAACGCCCTAGCGTGGCCTAACTCTAGAGGGCCGTACATTACCACTACCAGGCTTCGAGCACGCGACGTAGTTATAATACTATACAGGGTGTAATCAGAACGGTAGCAAAAACGAAGACAGGTGATATAGTAGGTACTGATAAGGTATCACAAAAAAAAAAAACCTGTATTTTTAAGAGTTCACACTCTCCAGGATTTAACTAATACCTTAGTATTTAACTGTTATGTTACTTAGTTTAAGTAAAATAACAATGATGTTTTAAATGAAGATAATGTTAAATGTAAATTCTATTATAAAAATGTAACCTACTTTGTAATATGTTAGAAATTAATTTTATTTTTTGTAATAAAATATGTATATACTACCTACCCACTATTGCAGTTTAATTTCAGCAGCCTGTCATCACATCAATAAATTCTCAGTTATTTTCGAAAACTATTTCGTGGTTGGAACTCAGCCGCTACGGAACTGTTCCATAGTTAGATCATAGACCTATAGAGCAATAGCGCACGAGCGGCCAAGTCGCGGCGGCCATCGAGATGCATACATTAGTATGAAATCGCCATAGAGCACTCAACTTGGGCCGCAAATGCGTCCGTCGCTTCGATCTCGCTGGCCGCTGCGGCTTGGTGATACCCGGATTGTAATTGGTAGGAAACACAGATCGATATTTTGTTGAGTCTTGTGATGCCAAAAATACAACAAATGGATACAATTATGAGACAGGCGCTACCTGCAAGAATAAAACTGGAGATCACACTAGATTTTCTTTTTTACTTTTTACCTATTTGATAGTCATATCAATATCCATCGCCTTTAATTCGTCACACATTTTTTGTAGCGCTGAATCACGTTTACATTTGTCTTTATAACTTGGAAGGATGGCGTTCCACAGACATTCATGGTCACGGTAAAGTTGTACGAACTTTAAATTAATCTCCCTACTTAGTTTGGGCATCTTAAAATCTCAAAAACACGTCGCGGAGAAAAACAAACAAAACTCGTGGTTACTGCTTACGAGTCAACTGAAAATTAGCTTCGCCGCCCACATGAAGCTAGTACACAAGCCAGGATAGTAAAATCAGTGGTGGGGGGCGCTACTAGCCTAAAAAATAGAACTCCATTCTATTAAAAACTGTCGGCTTGTCAACTAGTTTACTAGCGTAGAAATGAAGCTAGTTTTGTCAACACGAGGCCAGAAGTACTAACTTGGTAGCTTACTGACACTAGCTTGCTATCCTAGCTTGAAAAAACCGGCTAAGTGCGAGTCAGACTCGCGCACTGAGGGTTCCGTACTCGGGTAATTTTCTAACATTTTGCACGATAAATCAAAAACTATCATGGATAAAAATAAATAAAAATCTGTTTTAGAATATACAGGCAAAGCCCTTTCATATGATACCCCACTTGGTATAGTTATCTTACTTTGAAAATTTAAACACATTTTAATTTTTTTAGATCTCGTTCAAACCAATTTTCGGTGAAAGTTTACATGGTAATGTACATCATATATTTTTTTAGTTTTATCATTCACTTATTTTAGAAGTTACAGGGGGGGGGGGGGGGGGACATTGTACCACTTTGGAAGTATCTCTCGCGCAAACTATTCAGTTTAGAAAAAAAAATGATATTAGAAACCTCAATATCATTTTTAAAGACCTATCCATAGATACCCCACACGTATGGGTTAGATGGAAAAAAATATTTTGAGTTTCAGTTCTAAGTATGGGGACCCCCAAAAATCTGTTTTTTTTTTTTCTATTATTGTATGAAAATCTTAATGCGGTTCACAGAATACATCTACTTACCAAGTTTCAACAGTATAGTTCTAATGGTTTCGGAGAAAAGTGGCTGTGTCATACGGACGGACAGACAGACAGACATGACGAATCTATAAGGGTTCCGTTTTTTGCCATTTGGCTACGGAACCCTAAAAAACTAGCCTCGTGTAGCCCGGGCATTATCTCTATAATATAAAAATGAATCGCAAAATGTGTTGGTAAGCGCATAACTCAACAACGCCTGGACCAATTTGGCCAAATCTTTTTTTAAAATGTTCGTTGAAGTTCAAGGATGGTTTTTACGGCGAGAAAAATTAGAATTATTGCTGGAAAAACCCTAAAAATAGCCCTTTTCTTTTTCCCATACAAATGATTTCTAACTAAAACGTAGTCAATTTGAGCTTTATTGCTATGGTATAAAGTTCATATTAAATTACAAGCACTCACTGTTGTCTAAGCAATGTAGGTGTGTTCCTAACGTCAAAGATCATATCTATCAAAACAATGTGCGTGTGTGCGTTGGAGCACAGAATACATAGTTGGAGGAGTTTAATGTCGCGTTCCGAAACTCGCGTTTCTTTTGTATTAGTTTCGGCACGCGAGATAAAATGCATCAGTTTCCACGTCATTACATCAGTCAAACAAAAATCGCGTTACCAACAGTGTTTTATTATTTTTAATATACAAATTTTAAATAAATAAAACAATTCGTACGGCTTAAAAGGATTTGACTTCAAGTCATATCAAATTTAAAAAAAAAAAAGTTGTCTGTTACCTAACCTGGTGGTACAGGAAAAACTTTTTTGATTTCATTAATATTAGCAACAATTCGCACTCGCTTCGTCGGGAATCGCAGCAACTTTGCTTGAAGGTGGTCGAACAGCCCATTCAGCACTAAAATTGCCATTAAATATGCAAAGCAATGAAACTCCAACCTGCAACGTCTCGAAGAACTCTGCAATGGCAAAGGTTTTGCAGCAATGTAAATTGATTGTTTGGGATGAATTCACGATGGCACATAAAAAATCTTTGGAGGCTTTAGACAGAACTTTAAAAGATCTACGGAGCAATAATAACCGATTTGGTGGTGCAATGATTTTATTAGCAGGAGATTTTCGTCAAACATTGCCAGTGATTCCACGATCAACGCCAGCTGATGAACTCAATGCATGTCTAAAGTCCTCCAATTTGTGGAAACATGTCAAAGTACTTCATTTAAGCAAGAATATGCGTGTCGAGTTGCAAAATGACCAATCTGGAAACATATTCTCTAAACAACTCATTGACATTGGTAATGGCAAATTTCCTATAGACATGTTGACTGGCTGCATTAACTTTCCTCAAAGTTTTTGTCAGTTAACTCGATCAAAAGATGAACTTATTCAGAAGGTGTTTCCAGATGTTTCTCAAAATTACAGAAACCATGATTGGTTGAGCGAACGAGCTATACTGGCTGCAAAAAACATAGATGTAAATGAATTAAATTTCAAAATTCAAGAACAAATTACAGGCGAATTGAGGATATATAAATCAGTTGATTCGGCTACTAATCAAGATGATGTAGTCAACTATCCACCGGAATTTTTAAACTCGCTGGATTTGCCAGGATTGCCACCTCACAATCTTCAATTAAAGGTTGGATCGGTGGTTATAATGTTGCGAAATATCAACCAGCCGCGTCTTTGCAACGGTACACGGTTAGCGATAAAAAAATTACTAAACAATGTGATAGAAGCAACTATACTCAAAGGAAAGTATAAAGGAGAAGATGTTCTCATACCGCGCATCCCAATGATTCCGACTGATGTGCCATTTGAGTTTAAACGACTACAGTTTCCAGTGCGGCTTGCTTTTGCTATGACTATAAACAAGTCCCAGGGGCAATCATTAAGTGTTTGTGGTATTAATCTAGAAAACCCATGTTTCTCACATGGTCAATTGTATGTTGCCTGTTCCCGTGTTGAAAAACCATCAGATTTGTTTATCTATGCGCCAGGTAATCAAACAAAAAACATCGTATACCACAAAGCACTACAATGATAATAATAATAATTATGATTCACATGATTAACAATAAAGCGATTACTTACTTTTAAATCCTTATATATGTTTTATTTAATTATTTTTTATTCACAACGCCCTATCACCAGGGTGACGGTTTTGGGGCACCAGCCAGGTAACCTCCCAGTGTGCCTGGATGCTGCTGGTCCCTTTTGGATGCGTCCGAGGGGAAGAGCAGTGTTCGGGCCGGTGCGCCCCGGTAACATGGCTAATAATTTCTCTTCGGAGATATTGTTGGCTATGGCTAATGACCTGGCAGGGGGGGAGGTTTCTCCGCGTGTCCCTCTGACTAGCAGAGGGCACAGTGGACGAAGCGGCGGATGGGACGCGGGTGACGTGCGCGTCCCAAGGTCGGGGGACGCACTTCGTTGGTGCGTCACGGAGGTGCGGTGTTGGGGACCGAGCAGGTCTCCGGTGGAGGGTCTGCCTCGGCAGACGTCGCTGGCTGGGTCGCGGTTGTTTGCTTCGGCCGTTCCCGTGACCCAGTCGCCAGGCGACGCGCAGTAGCGCCGCTGGGGTTTAGTGGGTATTCCGGCCGCCTCTCGGCCGGCGAGTCCCACATACCCTCCCTTAGCTGGCTGGCTGCCTCACGGCTGGCTGGCTAGCTTCCGGGGGGGATGCGTAAATGCATTCCCCAGCGTCAACAAAAAAAAAAAAAAAAAGGGTGACGGTTCTGTTCAGGAGAATTTTTTAAAATACGTAGGCACAAAAACTGCCACATTACAAATCTTTTTGACAGGACGAAGTCTGTCGGGTCAGCTAGTAGTTTATAAAATTTAGTTTAGTTTATTGACTAGATAGTTTATGGTAATAACTATTATGTGTTATTTTATTATTCCTTCTTCGTTTCGGATTCCTTCTTCGTTTCGGATTCCTTCATCGTTTTGGATTTCTTCGAATCTTCGTGGATTTTTTTGAGGTCTTGATCTAACGCCCTGGTGAACAAGTCCTCGACGTGGTCTTCTTCCCAGTCGGACTCCCACATTTCTTCGTCAACGTCCGCGTCGTCAGGCTGTCTGCCCGCTTCTGTGTCTGATCATTGATGCTTCTTCCGCGAATTCATCATCGTCTTCTAGGATCCGAGGAAGTTTTTGTCGCTCAACTTCTTCTTGCTTCACTTTCTGCTGTTCTGCCATTTTTAAAATTAATTTTTGGTTTTTTTTACTAAGTTTTAAAAATAGCACGTGAAAATCACAATATGGACTTAATATGGAAGTCTAATTTCGAAAGTTTTAAACTCAATTAAATAATATTAATTCTTAATGTTATATAATGTTTATTTGAATTAGTATTTACATTTAGGGATATCTAGCCTAGATAATAAACTGTACCCATTATCTTTATGTACTTTATGAAGTCTTTTAATTATACTCATATAAAAACAATTTTTTGTGTTTTTGTTCTTTTAATTTACAGGTACCTATCTTATCTATTGAATTGCAAAGAATTTTTAAATAATATCTATTACTATTAGGTAAGTATTTAAAACGGACTAAAATTATAAAATAATTATACTATTTACCTTTAAATCTTACAAGACGTATAGTACCAATACTTGTGAGATTTAAAAGGAAAACGGAAAACTTCCAAGTCTCAACTTCATAGCTGCTTGGGAAGTTAAAATCGATTGCAAAATTTCTACCGTTCAAACTAACAAACACAGAGATGAGAAAGCGAGTTAGTTGCCACCCAGTTCAAATATATATTTAAAAATTTCAATGTGCTAGACTGAGTTTAGAGCAAAGTCAAAGTCAAAATCATTTATTCAAAGTACATAGATCCAATTGTACTCCTTTTGATGGTCAAAATAGTTTTTGTACGATATAGTGGTGATAATTAATTATGTAACTTAAAACTAAAGCTACGAGGGTTCCAAACGCGCCCAAGTCTGAGAAGAGTCCACTACAAACTCAGCCGGGTATTCATTTTTTTTTTTTTTGAAAATTGAAATTTTAAAACCTGTGCTCTATACCCTAGAGGTTCCCAGACTTTTTCTCATAGACCACTTTCAAAATTTAGCTGATTCCGGCGGACCCCTGCAACTACATTTCTTCCATATTCTCAAAAATGCGAAGATTAAAATATCTAACTCTATGCCCAATAGCGCACTAGCAGACTGGCAGCGCGACCACGACGCGCGGCCCGGCCGCAGAGGTTGCGATTTGCAACGCGGCCAAAACCGCGGCTACGATCGTCAGTTGCGCATACAGCGCGCTTCAAAATGGACGTTGAGGAAATAGCAATGCTTTTGTATCTTATAAGCAAGAAGCGGAAAAAAAGGGAAAAATATTGGGTTCATCCATCGATGGGTTCATCCCTTGCTACGTGAAAGGCGAACAAAGGGGTTATTTCATACTTATTTCACCGACCTTCAGCAATATGATGACAATTTAATTATTTTCGGATGAGCAAGTCTTCGTTTGAAGAACTGTTAAGAAAATTAAGTCCATCAATCACCGGGTAATACCTACTGAAGCGCGATGATCACTAATCACGCTGTAGTTCCACAAAACGTGCGGCCGCCGCGGCTAGTGCGCGCACACCGGTGATTTAACTACAATGCCATTGATCTCAGTGGCCGCAGCGGCCAGCGGCCACACCAAGCCGCAGCGGCCAGCGAGATCGAAGCGACGGACGCATTTGCGGCCCAAGTTGAGTGCTCTATGGCGATTTCATACTAATGTTTGCATCTCGATGGCCGCTGCGACTTGGCCGCTCGTGCGCTATTGCTCTATAGGTCTATGATCTAACCATGGAACAGTTCCGTAGCAGCTGAGTTCCAACCACGAAATAGTTTTCGAAAATAACTGAGAATTTATTGATTAGGTAACTAGCTGTGCCCGCGACTTCGTTCGCGTGGAATGGCTCTCAGCGCGCTTTATATAGCCACGGACGCTCAGGCGCGAGGCGTGTAGTACGTACTCTGTACGTTATAAATGTTCGCCGTGATTCTTTAAATTGACATAACTTTTTTATTTATGAACCGATTGACATGAAATAAAATTAATTACAAATTCGGGTTCGGCATCGATATAATAACAACCCCTGCTACTTTTTTTATATATTTCCATTGTATAGACACCACTTTTCTACAATTTTATTATATGTATAGATTAATTGATGTGATGACAGGCTGCTGAAATGAAACTGCAACAGTGGGTAGGTAGTATACATATTTTATTACAAAAATAAAATTAATTTCTATCATATTACAAAGTAGGTTACATTTATAATAGAACTTACATTTAACATTATCTTCATTCAAAACATCATTGTTATTTTACTTAAACTAAGTAACATAACAGTTAAATACTTAGGTATTAGTTAAGTCCTGGAGAGTGACATAGGCTACTTTTTATCGCTGAAAATCAGTTCCCTCGGGATTTAAAATAACCTAAATCTTAAAAATACAGGTTTTTTTTGTGATACCTTATCAGTACCTACTATATCACCTGTCTTCGTTTTTGCTAGCGTTCTGGTTACACCTGTATAGTATTATAACTACGTCGCGTGCTCGAAGCCTGGTACGGCCCTCTAGAGTTAGGGCACGTTAGGGCGTTTGTGCACTCCTCCGTGATTTGACAGATCCGTCAAAATACGAATCAAATGAGTACGTATTTATAATCACAGAAACCAGAAACGAACCGAACACGGATGAGTGCACAAAGCCGTTACAATGTAGTGATTTAGCAATTAGCTCAGAACTATCGTGAGTGATTTCCATTTATAGAATGTACCGGCTATACAGTATACTCACGCATTTAGTCGGTGTAAGCCCGACTAGTTTGGAACCCATCCGGGGTCCTCTTTCATAGGAACTCCGCTCGCTGCGCGTCGCGGTTGAGACAAGGCGGACTTACATCGACCAAATTCAAATAAGTACTAACAATAACCTAACTATTGAGCCGCGTACTGGGAAAATTCAATAGTACAGTAGTTCTGAAGCCGAGCAACCTGCTTCGTGTCTTCTTCAAGCTACGCGACATTGGCGAAGTAAACTGTGCCGTGGCGGCGCTACCGAAAGCCACTAAAGCACGAAACAACAACGACGTGAGTATAGCCGCTGCATTATATAGTTTACAATCATAACACATGCACTGTAATCTAGTCTTGTAAAATAAATAGATAACTTACAAGCAAAAGCTTAAAATAGGTGCTTAGCCAGTGTGAGTCCTCATGTGCCTCACTAAATGACCATTTTGAGTAAATTTATAATGGCACAACTTACACACAAAAGGCTTTTCGCCAGTGTGCGTCCTCATGTGCGTCACTAAATGACTATTTAGTGTACATTTATAATGGCACAACTTACACACAAAAGGCTTTTCGCCAGTGTGAGTCCTCATGTGCGTCACTAAATGACTATTTAGTGTACATTTATAATGGCACAACTTACACACAAAAGGCTTTTCGCCAGTGTGAGTCCTCATGTGTCTCACTAAATTACCGTTTGTTGTACATTTGTACTTACAGAACTTACAAGCGAAAGGCTTTTCGCTAGTGTGAGTCCTCATGTGCTGCACTAAACTACTGTTTGTTGTACATTTGTACTTACATAAGTTACAAGCGAAAAGCTTTTCGCCAGTGTGAGTCCTCATGTGACTCACTAAATGAGTGTTTCTTGTACCTTTGTACTTACATAACTTACAAGCGAAAGGCTTTTCGCCAGTGTGAGTCCTCATGTGGCTCACTAAATCACTGTTTGTTGTACATTTGTACTTACATAACTTACAAGCAAAAGGTTTTTCGCCAGTGTGAGTCCTCATGTGCCTCACTAAATGACCATTTTGAGTAAATTTATAATTGCACACCTTACACACAAAAGGCTTTTCGCCAGTGTGAGTCCTCATGTGACTCACTAAATTACTATTGTGTGTACATTTATGATCGCACAACTTACACACAAAAGGCTTTTCGCCAGTGTGAGTCCTCCTGGGGCTCGATGACGTGCTGTTTTGAGTGAATTTGCGCTCTCTTAACTTAAATGAGGAAGTGTTTGTGTAGGTGTGCGCCCTAATGTGGGTAACTAAGGAACTTTTCCGTTGAAATATCTTTTGGCAAACGTCACAGATATACTGTGCCTGGTCAGTATAGTTTCCTAACTGTGTACCGGATATATCCTGTAAATTGTGTTTGTTTTTTGTGAGATCATTAATTTGTCTCGTTCGAAAATTTATATCATCACTTGATTCCTTTGGTTTTAGTACAGAGTCCTGGGAATCCCTTGAATATTCATAAATGTTTGTACTATTTTCGAAAGACAATATATCCAACTCGTCGTCTGTATCAGTAGGTTGTTCTCCGTCTCTGTGATTGGTCGCGAGTGGTGCCGATGGAGCGACTGAAACAATAACTCCATATTTAACAAATACTTCCACACTAATATTATGGAATGTCCATATTCCATACGGACAGATGAGCTGGTTCCATCATAAGTATTTAGTTTTAATTTATTGAATACAGAAAACTAAAATATCTGCCCCAACATAGGAGCTTAAATGCATGTGAAGTTGTCTTACCCAAAAGCTGATGATGGTCTCCTGATGACTCCAGCTTGGGAATAATGTGCCTGAAAGGATAAACCTAATGTTATATGGTACATATGCAACATGTGCATAATGTAGCAAATCAAATAGCCAAGCCGCGGACGAGGGTTCCAATAGCATCGAGTTTCAATGTATGTATGTGTATTGTATAATGTTTTTCGATATACGTACAGTAAATACAAACATGCTACAATAAAACTGAGTCACCAATGGATTGACAGACAGACAGACAAAAAAATTATCCTATAAGGGTTCCGTTTGTCCTTTTGAGGTATGGAATCCTAAAAATTGATAGATATCCTAATTACATGATTTTAGCCTCTGTTTTTTTTGCTGAACTTAAACTCAGTTAACTACAAATACTACTTAGCATCAGCTTGTCACATGTGGCACGTACGCGGCGGGAGCCTGTGTTTCGGCCGCGGCTGGCTCGTCTTCATCATCTCCACAGTCTTCAACTTCCCGTTTCACTGCAACTGCTTCATCAGTTGCGGCAGTCGCGTCTAGTTCTGTCCGTCCGTCCGCGTCGGAGTGTGCTATGTGCGCGTGGCAGTGGTCGGGCTCCGACACTGCCGAGACCATGTCAGACTGTAGTTGATGTTTTACGCGGCTTATCAGTTTGACATGTCGTATTGTTATCTGAAACCAGTTCATGCTTTTCAGCAAATTTAACATAAATGTGATGACTGACCTGAAATGTCATCGTAGTGTAATGTTCACAACGAGCGTGTACCCTACAGCTAAACATGTCACGCGGACGGACTAGACGAATGATCACATTGTAAAGTGTTACACTACACTCAAATGACGCAGGTGGCACCCTTACATTCTGTTACATATAACAATAAAGTGCATGACATTCCTCACCACTTCATGTCTGTCAAGTAGCTCCATCATCAGGGAGTGCGCTCTCAAGCTCTTGTCTCTGAATGTGCTAAAGTTCACCAGTCTCTGGGCACATTGCACACAAAGCGTTTGTCTGAGCTTTCCTTGACCACACAACTGCAACAAACACAACTAATTCATATACAGTTACATCTTAGAGCGGCCACACACGGGCAGCTCGAGCAATCGTGCACTGCCGTCTTAAGAATGATATAAATATACAACTTACAGGATGTCCCACTAAATGTTCATATGCTGCTTCCAAATTGTATTTACTCATCAGAACCAGCTTGCTGCGAGTGTCCAGGCATATCATGCAGACCTGTGCAAAGTATTGTAATTCTATTATCATTTTCACCTTCCATAAAATGGACTTGAAATGTGAACCATATGTACTAAGGTGAGCCTTTGAAAGAGGCTATTATATATCAAATATTGATAAGAGTTACCAGCACTGGTGAAGGAACAGCACCAGTACGAATCCGCCTTGAGCCACTTTCTGTTTCATAAATGTCATCGTTAAGAAAATGCTGCGAGCAGACCACAGCAGGTTCTGGCAGGAGAGTGTCTTGTTTGCCGAGGGCTCTGAGCCAAGCAGCACGGAGCTGCGCTTCACTGGGGAACCTGGAAATTACACCCTGTACTTTAACACGGAGCTTTCATGATGTGTAACTCATAACTAAACAAAAGGCAAACAGCTCTGCCTGGAGGGGAGCTCTAGAGTTGGATACAGACTCGCTCGGTTTGTGGACGCGCAGTTCTGAGCTGTGCTCCGATCAGCCTGAGAGACGTAGTGATTACGTACTCTGTGAGCCTGGGTTGGCTCGGGTCAGTGACCAGTGACCTCCCTGTCGACGGCCCCAAGCCGCAAGCGTCTAGGTTGTAAGCGTAAAGGTTGACAACGAAACACTCACTCGTGAAATGAAATCTCGGATTCGGAGACGACCTCCGCAGTGGTTTTGCAGAAGGGCACACAGCACCGCATTTCTAAAATTTTAAATTTCCAAGGCTTTAATTTTATTTTTTGTTTCACATTTATTATTTTTTTAAATTAACTTAACTGCCAAAGAGCAAAAGAGTATGTCATCACTACGTTTTTAATTAACTGGTTTTACGGCTCTGGGGCCTGGGCTGGGCTGCTTCTAGCCACAGATCAGGAACTTCTAGCAAGCTTCTAGCCTAGTAGATAATCTATGTTCTAGTCACAGACTAAGTATATGTAAGTATCCATCCATCCATCAGCCTGAATGCGTCCACTGCTGGACATAGGCCTTTCCAAGAGCGCGCCACCAAACACGGTCCTCCGCCTTCCTCATCCACCCGCTCCCCGCCACCTTCTTCAGGTCATCGGTCCAGCGGGCAGGAGGTCGTCCCACATTGCGCTTACCGGTACGCGGTCTCCACTCCAGAACACGTCTGCCCCATCGGCCGTGGGTTCTACGACAGACATGACCTGCCCATTGCCACTTCAGCTTGCTAATCCTTTGAGATAAGTCGGTCGCTTTTGTTCTTCTGCGAATTTCCTCGTTCCGGATTTTATCCCTGAGAGTGATACCCAACATAGCGCGCTGAGCTGATATATAAGTATAACTAAGTAGAATGCGGCAAATCCTCTATTATCTATTATAATAATCAATGGTTCTAGCCCGCTAGAGCTCGCTTCTAGAACGTAGTGATTATATACTCTTTGACTTCTAGCACTAGCACTTTTAAGCATCTTGAGACATGAGACAGGCAGGCCCGTATCATGAGGGCATGAGACGGGCCTGCCCGCGAAATTCAAATTTAATTTGGTTTTTCGCATTTTTTAAACTAATACGACAACGTAGGCTATGGCATTCTCAATTGCGACAATGGCAGTATCATCCTCACAGGTTTATATAAAAATCTTTACTTGAAAGGGTCCAGGTTAAGATATTAGCTGTAGTATCAACTAATTCTGACACGTTAGTCGATACTACACGTTCTTTTTGATTGATGAGAGAGTCTGTGCTTGTTCTTTGATAATTGATAATCCTACTCTATGCTTTGATGTTTTGTCTTTGGTTTTGTTTTTAAATAATAAATAGCACTAACTAAATACCTAGCTAGGATATTCACGTGCGTGAATTATATTTGCAAATTGCAAAATTATTTTGATGCTTTTTCAAAGAAGATATGAAAACGACATGAGAAAGCTATTAAAATGTTGCTAACCGAAGACAAGGAAATAGACTTATTCGTTGCTTCTAAGATAGGATCCTTTAAACGTAAGTTATTGCTTAAATAATTTAGGCTACAATAGTTTGTTTTTGTTTTATCGAAAGAATAATTGACCTTTACAAGTAAGGATCTCTCCCACGAGTGTTCGATTTTAGGTTAGAATTTAGATATCTCTTATCTAGTCACCTGTGGCAGGTTGCTAGCTCTATCATAAATCATACATAGTGCTGTGTTTTTTGCCGGCTTTTCTCAGTGGACTTTGCTTTCTGAGCTGGTGCTAGAGTCAAATCATGACTCATGACCAAGTGTTAAAACAAACCCGACCAACCCGGGGCTAATACATGTTTTAGGGTTTCCTACCCAAAAGATTATCAGGTACTAAAATCTCTAATTTGTCTGTCAGTGTCGGTCTGTCTGTCTGTCTGTCTGTCTGTCAGTGAGTTGTATTTCACGAACCAGAATATGTATTTCTGTTTCCGCTATAGCAACAAATACTAAAAATTTGGTCTTCGTCTGTGTCGGTGTTAGCTGGCGGGCGTGCTCTGCCTTTTTGGAGTGTTTTTTTTTGTTAAAACTGACTGGAAAGAGCTCTAAGCGGGTGCGGTGCGTGTGTCGGCGAGCGCCAGCACAGCCGGGGTCCATACTTGTATAGTTTAACTAACTTGTAACAAATAACTACAAACTTGACATTGACTAATCTTTGTAAAGCCAGAAGAGAGAGAAAAAAAAAATACTAAGAATTTCCAAATTGCCACCATGAAAATTTAAAAAAAATTGAAAAGTGTCATTCCTCATACCACAGTATGGAACCTTTCCTGTGCAAGTCCGACTAACACTTAACCATTTTTTTTTAACCCCCGACCCAAAAAGAGGGGTGTTATAAGTTTGACGTGTGTATCTGTGTATCTGTGTATCTGTCTGTGGCTTCGTAGCGCCTAAACGAATGAACCGATTTTAATTTAGTTTTTTTTGTTGGGAAGGTGGCTTGATCGAGAGTGTTCTTAGCTATAATCCAAAAAAATTGGTTCAGCCGTTTAAAAGTTATCAGCTCTTTTCTAGTTTTCTAGTAGAAAAGAAGGTTAGATAACCCTTAGGTTCATAATATTCAAGTGTCAATTGACAAATGTCAAGCTGTCAAGATGGACGTTGCCTACATAAACATATATTTACATAATTATTTATTTGAAAATGATGTTTTGGAAAACTCAGATACTTTGGATCGTAGGCGCGGAATAGTCCAATAAAATCGGTTCAGCCGTTTGAAAGTTATCAGCTCTTTTCTAGTTACTGTATGTAACCTTCACTGGTCGGGGGTGTTGAAAATTTTTAATTTACACTTGTAATATTTCCAGACATAAAATACCACACGCAATCGTCAAAGAACACTAAGAAATGCATAGAGAATCTAGTAGAAATAAAGAGCCTGCAGAAAGATGACGCTATCACATGTATGGTTTGGGGGAATGATGAGCAAACTGAGATATTGATTGGGAGGAAGAATCAACAGGTACCTATTTGATGAACTAGCTGTATCACTTCTGACAGAAATAGAGTACACTATAGTCCATTTTAGGGTTCTGTACCTCAATAGGAAAAATGTAACCCTTATAGGATCACTTTGTTGCTTGTCTGTCTGTCCATCCGTCTGTTGTGTCTGTCAAGAAAACCTATAGGGTACTTCCCGTTGACCTAGAATCATGAAATTTGGCCGGTAGGTAGGTCTTATAGAACAAGTAAAGGAATAAATCCAGAGAGTATATTGTGTTCATGAACAAATAATTATTTTCAATTTTCAAAGTAAGATAACTATACCAAGTGGGGTATCATATGAAAGGGCTTCATCTGTACATTCTAAAGCAGCTTTTTATTCTAGGTCAACAGGAGATACTCATAGGTTTCCTTGACAGACAGATGGACAGACAGACAGAGTAATCCTATAAGGGTTCCGTTTTTCCTTTTGAGGTACAATACCCTAAAAATCATACTATAATAATACTGATTCTGTTGACAACTAAATTTTTATTTTCATTTTTTAGTTATTAGGTTCACTTATAGTTAAAAAGACTTGTTTCTTATCTGTTCTTACAGATTCAAGTATACAATACTCTCCAAGGCTTCACAAAAACATATACTGCAGATTTTGGTACGGGAGACATAGTTGGTCTAGGGAAGTACAAGCGTCGGTTGGTAGCGGCTCTTGACAGCGGTATTGTACAGCTGTGGGGCAAGAAAGAGAACACATGCGTCCATACAGGAGCCAAGTTGGACATCATGAGACTGTGCGAGCAGGACAACACTCTGTTTGCCACTGGTGAGTGAGAGAGACAACCTATTTCTTCTATTACTTAAAATAATGCATGTGAAATTGGACAGTATGAGACTGTGACAGCAGGACAACGCTCTGTTTGCCACTGGTGAGTGAGAGAGACAACCTATTTTGTCTTTTACTTACTAATGCCTGTGAAATTGGACATTTTGAGTTTGAGACAGTGTGAGCCGAACAGCACTCTGTTTGCCACTGGCGCGTGAGAGAGACAACCTATTTCTTCTATTACTTAATAATGCCTGTGAAATTGGACACTATGAGACTGTGTGAGCAGGACTGCAGTCTGTTTGCCACTGGTGAGTGAGAGAGACAACCTATTTCGTCTTTTACTTAATGATGCCTGTGAAATTGGACATTTTGAGTTTGAGACAGTGCGAGCAGAACAGCACTCTGCTACTGTTGAGTGAAAGAGACAATCTGCCTTATCTTCTGTGACTGTCTATCAAAATGAGAAGGGTTTAAACATCCATATCAATATCCATACTAATATTATAAATGCGAAAGTGTGTTTGTCTGTCTGCTATCTTTTCACGGCCCAACAGTTTAACCGATTCTGATGAAAGGTACAGGGTTAGCTTATATTCCGGGGACGGACATAGGCTACTCCTGGAAAATCAAACAGTTTAAAAACCTAAATCCACGTGGATGAAGTTGCGGGCATCCTCTAGTCACACTTAATATTATAAAGGCGAAAGTTTGTATGTGTGTGTGTGTGTGTATGTTTGTTACTCCTTCACGCAAAAACCATTGGACGGATTTGGCTGAAATTCAGAATGGAGATAGATAATTATGCTGGATTAGCACATAGGCTACTTTTTATCCCGGAAAATCAAAGAGTTCTCACGGGATTTAGATAAACCTAAATCCACGCGGGCGAAGTCGCGGGCATCGGCTAGTAAACTATAAATATATTTAATTGCTTAAAGTGCTAAAAAATAAAAAAAGCAAATAAATTAAAAAAAAAAGCACATAACTCCGAAAAGTTAGAGGTCTAACCCCCAACGTCCCGAATAGAAGGTGGACGTCTTATTTAATGTTCTTTTTTTTTCTCTCTCGTCTGGCTGTACAAAGATTAGCCAATGTCAAGTTTGTAGTTATTTGTAACAAGTTAGTTAAACTATACAAGTATGGACCCCGTCTGTGTCTGCAGTGGTAGATGCTTTTGACGATTCGAAAGAACTTGTAAAAGTCTAATTGAATAAAAACATTTTGAATTTGAATTTGAATTTGCACTCGCCAACATACGCACGGCGCCCCTTTAGAGCGCTTTCCAGTCAGTTTTAACAAAAAAAACACTGCAAAAAGGCAGAGCACGCCCGCCAGCTAACACCAACACAGACGAAGTCCATTAATGTTCTTAGACATATTTTTTAAAATATTCAGATAGAAGTATAGCCCCTTAACTGCAATCTCACCTGGAGGTAAGTGATGATGCAGTCTAAGATGGAAGCGGTGTATGGTAGTTTTTATTAAACCCATACCCCTTTGGTTTCTATATGGCATCGTACCGCATGTGTTCTCCATACGATGGTGCGGAACCCTTCGCGTGCGAGTCCGACTCGCACTTGACCGGTTTTTTTTACAGGTGGTGAAGAAAATGACCTCAAAGTATGGAGAATAGGTGACCAAGAACCATTCTTCACAGCGAAAAACCTTCCTCACGACTGGTTGCAGCTTCGCAGACCAGTCTGGGTGACAGACTTGACCTTCCTGACCCAGGAGTTGGTTGCCGTGTGCTCTAGACACGGCTACGTTAGGTAAGCAGGAATATCTTCGGAGATGGAGAACAGAACTCCTCAATGGATAAGAGCATAACTCAAAATTTAAACAAAACCCTCGACATAAAAACCTCTATAAGAAAACTAGAAAAGAGCTGATAACTTTCAAACGGCTGAACCGATTTTCTTGGATTATAGCTAAGGACACTCTCGATCAAGCCACCTTTGAAACAAAAAAAACTAAATTAAAATCGGTTCATTCGTTTAGGAGCTACGATGCCACAGACAGATAAACTGACACACGTCAAACTTATAGCACCCCTCTTTTTGGGTCCGGGGTTAAAAAATAATTTTTGTTTCCACACGTGTAATGACGTATGTGTGAAGTCGGGCGAACTTTACATTTAGATTTTTAGTTTCTTTTATTATGCTCGCTCGACTTCATACATACATATTTACACGTGTAGAAACCAAAATGTTTTTTTTACTTTTTAGTGTTTGTGGTTTTTGAAGTCAGTTTTTTAATTGTTTTTAATACCCCTTATTATATACAACAGTTGCATTTAACTACTATTATTCAATTAATTATTATTTATTTACTAGCCGATGCCCGCGACTTCGTTCGCGTAGATATAGGTTTTGACGTGACAACGTCTTATAATTCGATAGAGCCGGCTGCACGCACGAAAAACATGACTCATGCGGCGTTACCTCGCTCTGAGGCGTTCCATGTAAGGCTTGAAGTGCAAGCGAGAGCGCGGAACGGGCGACAAAGAAGCACAATCGGCCTTTGTTGTCACGTTCAACTATCGTCAGTAAACCGACTTTACAGACAACCAATTTTTTTTTTAATTGTGTTTAATACCCCTTATTATATACAACAGTTGCATAAACTACTATTATTCAATTAATTATTCATTCACTAGCCGATGCCCGCGACTTCGTTCGCGTAGATATAGATTTTTAAAAATCCCGAGGATAACCTAGTAGCCTTTGTGTTAATCCAGGGTATTATCTATCTCAAATTTTCAGCCAAATCCGTCCAGTAGTTTATGCGTTAAAGAGTAATAAGCATACACACATACACACACACACACTTTCGCCTTTATAATTCATATATATTTTTTGGTTTTTCCAGACTATACGACACTCGTGCGCAGCGCAGGCCGGTCTGCAATGTGGATTTTGAAAACATGGCGGCCACTTGCATCACACGGGGTTTCGATGAGCGGTGAGTTTATATCGCTAATACTACTAAGCGTTACTCTCCGTCCGTCTGTCCGTCCGTCCGTCCGTCCGTTTGTCTGTCATTTGCATGCTGCAATCTCACCTGGTGGTAAGTGATGATGCAGTCTAAGATGGTAGCGAGCTAACCGGGAAGGGGTAGGGCAGTTTTTATTAAAAGGTCTTATAGTTTTTATTAAAAACCAAATGCACCCCTTTGGTTTCTAAACGGCATTGTACCGGAACGCAAAATTGCTTGGCGGCACGGCTTTGCCGTTAGGGTGGTGACTAGACCAGACCACAGAAAAGAAAAAAAAATATTTTTTTTTTTTGGAGCAAACTGAAAACCAGCGCTGAGCATTGCCATCAATTCTCAGCCATGCTGAGTTTGCGGCCTATTGCTAATTGTTAGTTTTTATTTTTATAGATTTAGTTTAGTTAACACATGTTTATGTCACTAGTCACTAGCAATAAGAAAGCAATAAAACCTATTTATTATTATTATTATAGATATAACTTACTCTCACGCCCGGTTACAAAATAGATATATATAAAAGCCGAAGATAATATAATATACTTACATATATAAAAATAAATAAACCTACATACACATTTACATAAATACATATTTGTACCGGGCGGAGGATTACGCCCCGGCAGGGGAGACCAAACGGCCGGGGGTCAGGGCGACAGGTTGAGAAAGCGGCGGACTATCCTAGCCGAGTCTAGCAAGACCGCTTTTTGCATCCTGGCTGCGAGCGAACTGCCACGGAACCCCAGTCGCCTCAGATGGTGAGCGAGGCTGACTGGGATCAACCCGTTTGCAGATATGACGATTGGGATGATTTCGGTGGACTCCACATGCCACATGTCGGAAACCTCGTGAGCCAGATCAAGATACTTGCGTTTTTTCTCCGTCTCAGCTCTCACGAGGTTCTCGTCATATGGAATGTTGATGTCCACCAAAAACACCCTCGACTGTGCCCGGTCCACCAGCACGATGTCAGGCTTATTCGCTAGAATAGTCCTGTCCGTGATGATGGACCGGTCCCAATAGAGCCGGACTCCGTCGCGCTCGAGTACCGGCACCGGTGTGTACCTACCTGTAATACGGCAACCTCTCATCCAGGAGACCGTACTTCAGAGCAAGCTCTTGGTGAAGGATTTTGGCTGCTTGGTTGTGTCTGTGCAGATACTCTTATTATTATTATTATTATTATTATTAAAAGAAAAAAAAGTTTTTTTTTTTTAATTTCCAGGCAAGTGTACGTAGGTTTCGGCAGGGGCCAACTGCACCAAGTGGACCTGCGTCGGGGTAAGCCCGACAAAGGCTACAAAGGCGCAGTCGGGGCGGTCACCAGTATAGCGCTGCACACCGACGGACTGATTGTTAGCACCAGCTTAGATAGACATGTCAGAGTGCATGCTCGACAGAGCAAGGAGTTGCTCTACAAGGTAAGAAATAACAATTCTATAGTCAACTAGAAGATGCCCGCGGCTTCGCCCACGTGGATTTCGGTTTCTAAAATCCCGCAGGAACTCTTTGATTTTCCGGGATAAAAAGTAGCTTTTGTGCTAATCCAGGATATTATCTATCTCCATTCCAAATTTCAGCCAAATCCATTCAGTAGTTATTGCGTGAAAGAGTAACAAACATACACACACACACACATACAAACTTTCACCTTTATAATATTAGTGTGATTTTTTAATCCCAGAGACCAAAATGACAGCTAGAAATGTCAAACTTAAAAATAATGATGATACCAGCTTAGCAAAAATAGTGTTGTCCTCATGGTTCCGGTTCAGATAAAAATGGTTGATACAATAATATTTCGTGCATAATGAAACCTACGAAATGTGTAATTACTAGATAAAAAAGTAGCACTAATCACATATTGGTACCGATTCTGTTGGCGACTACATTTTAGAGTATTCCCATCCTCCTCTTGTCATCATCACCAACCAATCCAACCAACATCAACCAATGTAATATGAAAAGGACGGACACATCTTGACAGTTCTAAAGTTAATTTAGAGCTGTCAAACCTCGTGATTTTAGCGGCCAGTCGCGAGCCTATTGTTTAAATTTATAGCGTGCACTAAAATTTAGAGTCTTTAAATGTAAAATTCATGCTCCGTCCCTTTTCAACAATATTAAAAGGAGGAGGACGCAAATACTCTTTTAGTTTAGAGAAAGACAACAGAATCGGCGCCATTATTTGAACACTTAAAGATTAAAGTATGTAAAAAAAATTTACCTAAGCAATTTTTCAATAGTATGTAAAACTCATAAATTGAGAATCAGCCCATTCATTTGAATCCGAATTATTATTTTCGACAGCATTTTGCTGTCTCATACATCGGTATCGGTTAATATTTACCGGTAAGTATCGATTGCACCACATCACTATCACAGTTGTAGCCTCAATAGCGCAACGGTTATAGGAGCGGACTGAAAACCGAAAGGTTGCAGGTTCAAACCCCACCCGTTGCACTATTGTCGTACCCACTCCTAGCACAAGCTTAACGCTTAGTTGGAGGGGAAAGGGGAATGTTGGTCATGCTTAAAAAATGACTAATATATTCTTTATAAAAAAAAAGAGCCGCAACACACGAAATGTCATTTTGGTTTTCGGGATTAAAAAATGGACTACAGTGGACCCCCGGTAATCCGACAAACGTTTTGCATAACATTGTCGGACTATCGAATTTGTCGGATTATTGAGTACTGCCTAAGACCCCCTATAGTCCGGATTTTTTTACAAAAGAGTACCTTGTAATCCGACAAATTACAAATCTAATGATAAGATTCCATAATATGTCATACATGCTCTGAAGTACAAATCATACTTCATTATGTATGTCAAATTTAGTAAATTCAATAATAAATAATAGACATGTCGGATTACAGGGGGTGCCGGATTAGACAGGGGCCGGATTACCGGGGGTCCACTGTATAGTATAGTCCGCGACAGGTTGAGATGGCAATCAGGGTATGAGGCGAGAAGTGAAAATAATGTTTTTCTCTATCCTTGCAGCAATATCTCACATCCAAGCAATGCCGTGTTCTGGTGCAGTCACAAAGCCGTACACCGCTGCAGAACCCTGAGGTGAAGGAGGAAGACCAGCTCCAGGAGTTGGAAGTCAAGGCAGACGATATGGACGGCATCTTTGACTCCATGGAGATTGTTGGGTAAGCTCCTCAACATCCAGGTCTGGCTCAAAGCAGTTATCTGCTGCAGAACCATGAGGTGAAAGAGGAAGACCAGCTCCAGGAGTTGGAAGTCAAGGCAGACGATATGGACGGCATCTTTGACTCCGTTGGGTAAGCTCCTCACATCCAGGTACAGCTTTTATCTGTTATCATAGAACAGTCTACTCCACTGTGCAATCCTGAGATGACGGAGGGAAACTAGCATTGTATCTCAAAAAAAAAACCGGCCAAGTGCGAATCCGAATTGCGCACTGAGGGTTCCATACTCGCATATTTTTATAAAATAAATAAAAATCTGTTTTAGAATATACTGGTGAAGTATTTTCATAATGATATCCCTCTTGGTATAGTTATCTTACTTTGAAAATACTAATATTTGTTCATGAAATTTCGAATTTTTCCTTTATTTTTGCTATAACACCTACCTTCTAGGTTAACGGGAAGTTCTCTATAGGTTTTCTTGGCAGACAACAGACGGACAGACAGACAGACAACAAAGTGATCCTATAAGAGTTCCCTTTTTCGTTTTGAGTCACGGAACCTTAGAAATCGACAGCAGAAATTTTGGTCAACTCACGCTTGACCAAAACTGACTATACCAAAATTGTTTTCACAAAAAAAACTTTGGGTGGTTACGCACTCATCCGACCCGAATCCGTGAAAATACGTTCCGAAGTAGTCATCACTACTTGTATGGTAGCTTTTTTTTTTTTCTTCTCTCGTCTGGCTTTACACTGATTAGCCAATGTCAAGTGTGTAGTTATTTACAAGTTAGGAAAACTATATGTATAAGTATGGACCTCGTCTGTGCTGGCGCCCGCCGACATACACGCGGCGCCCCTCTAGAGCGCTTCTCAGTCAGTTCCTCGGTCAGTTCCACCACCAATAAACACCAGCGGGACACAAAAACCGGCCACTTCTAACAAAAAAACACTCCAAAAAGTCACAACACGCGCGCCAGCAAACGCCACCACAGACAAAGTCCGTATGGTAGCTTACGCACTAGCACCAACTTCCGTCATCCGAGTTCTCTCCGTCATCCGTGAGAATATCTCGGATGTGCCTCGAATTCAAATCGGACATATGACGTAGATATGTCAAAGATGTCCACTGAATAGCTTGGCTTTGGATCAGGGAACGGATTAGTGCGAAAGTATTATGTTCCCTGTATCTCCTATGGTTTTGGATTTCCCCATACTGTCCCAGTAAAAAAAAAAACACGGGATTTTATTTATTTCTTTGTTGAAGCTGCTCTTCAAAGATGTGTTTTTAACCCCCGACCCAAAAAGAGGGGTGTTATAAGTTTGACGTGTGTATCTGTGTGTCTGTGTATCTGTGTATCTGTCTGTGGCATCGTAGCGCCTAAACGAATAGACCGATTTTAATTTAGTTTTTTTTGTTTGAAAGGTGGCTTGATCGAGAGTGTTCTTAGCTATAATCCAAAAAAATTGGTTCAGCCGTTTAAAAGTTATCAGCTCTTTTCTAGTTTTCTTGTAAAAAAGAAGGTTAGATAACCCTTAGGTTCATAATATTATGTCAATTGACAAATGTCAAGCTGTCAAGATGGACGTTGCCTAGATACATAATTATTTATTTGAAAATGATGTTTTGGAAAACTCGGATACTTTGGATAGCTATAATCCTAGAAAATCAGTTCAGCCATTTGAAAGTTATCAGGTCTTTTCTAGTTACTGTAACCTTCACTTGTCGGTGGTGTTATAAATTTTTAATTTCACTTGTATTTATTGCAGTGAAAAACCACGCAAGAAGCACATAGAAGCATTGAAGACCGCAGAGGCGTTTGAGAGTAGCGAAGCGAAGAAAATGAAGCCTTCAACGGAAGGAAGCACTGCGGAAGACAAGATACCAGACGAAGCGATCGCGAAGCTCCTCCGAAGCACGGAGAAGCAGAAGCGTAGAATGGAGAAGCGCAGGCGAGAGAAGAAAGCAAAGAGTATTTATCATAATGCTTGAAATAAAACTTTTACTTAAAGTTTTTCGTGATTTTTTTTTTGTTCTCCCTTACAAAAATGTAGAATTTGGAATTGTTATACATAATTTTTTTTCTGATACAAGTTAGCCATTTTTTGGGTTCCATACCTCAAAAGGAAAAACGGAACCCTTAAAGGATCACTTGGTTGTCTGTCTGTTTGTCCGTCCGTCCGTCTTTCCGTCCGTCCGTCCGTCTGTCGTGTCTGTCAAGAAAACCTATAGGGTACTTCGCGTTGACCTAGGATCCTGAAATTTGGCAGGTCTACCTACCTGCGAAATTGCTATAGCACAAGTAAAGGAATAAATGGATTTCGTCTGTGTTGGTGTTAGCTGGAGGGGGGCGTGCTCTGCCTTTTTGGAGTGTTTTTTTCTATGGTTTTTTTTTTTTGTTAAAACTGACTGGAAAGCGCTCTAAGGGGGTGCCGTGCGTGTGTCGGCGAGCGCCGGCACAGACGGGGTCCATACTTGTATAGTTAAACTAACTTGTTACGAATAACTACAAACTTGACATTGGCTAATCTTCTCACTCTAAGACCAAAACCTTCTAACTTAGAGGAGACCCGTGCTCTGTAGTGAGCCGGCAATGAGTTGATGATAGAACGTAATTATTTACAAAACTTTATTGAGTTCAATTAGTTGGGACCAAACCGTGCTGAACAGCTAGGCTGATCCTTTACGCAAAATAAAACAACTGAATTAAACTTAATTTGTTTATTTAATATTCATCATGGAACGGATAGTCTGGATGGTGGACGCTGAAACAAGCAAATATCCAAATTAATTGGACTTTCATTGTGAAACATTCATTCTTTAAAACGAGTGAATAGGCACCTTCTAGGTAAACGCGTCCCATCTTAGACCACATTATCACTTTCCATCAGGTGTGATTGTGGGCAAGCGCTTGCCTATAGTGAATAAAAAAAAAACTGTTTTTGGGTATTTTTTGACTTTTCATTGTAGAATTCCGACGACGAGTGGTGAACTTTGTGGTCTTATTAGTGGGAGCGGGAAATCCCAAATTCAATCCATTTTTAGGGTTCCGTACCTCAAAAGGATAAACTTTGTCTGTCTGTCTGTCAGTCCGGCCACCCGTTCGTCCGTCCGTCAAGTCTGTCTGTCAAGAAACCTATAGCTCAACGGTTTGAGGAGTGGACTGAATTCCGAAAGGTCGGCGGTTCAATCCCCACCCATTGCACTATTGTCGTACCCACTCCTGGCACAAGCTTTACGCTTAATTGGAGGGGAAAGGGGAACCTTACTCATGATTAGCATGGCTAATATTATTTTATTTAAAAAAAACCACCAAAATTAACCAGATGTTGAACTCAGTAGTGGGCCGGCAATGGCTCAGTACCTAGTTTTTTTTTAAATTATATAGACTAGCGCTTGGCTGCAATCAGACTTGCTAGCAAGTGATGATGCAGCCTAAGATGGAGCGCGCTTGCCTAGAAGTTGCCTATTCACTCTTGACTTGAAGGTACCCATATCATAGGTGGAAGGGAAAACTGATTGAGTGGAGATTTCAAAGCTACTCACTCTCCCATGCTACACAGTCGTCCATTGCACTCCAAGCTGGCCAACAGCTGGATATCTTCCGGAGACAGCTGGAAGTCGAACACGTTGAAGTTCTGCTGGATCCTGCTCCTCGTCACCGACTTGGGGATCACGATGAGACCGCGGTCGATGGCGTACCTGTACGACAAACAGAGCAACCTAGAGTGAGGAAGCTCCCCGTTGCTGAATCGACGATCTGTTCAATATTAGACTGGGGCATCGATAGTTTGTTGTAGGCTCTTCTCAGACTTGGACGCGTATGGAACTCTCGTAGCTTTAGTTTTAAGTTACGTAATTAATTATCACCACTATATCGTACAAATTTAACAATTTCGACCATCAAAAAGAGTACAATTGTACCTACTTTGAATAAATGATTTTGACTTTGACTTTGATATACGAAGTAATAATATGATAAAGTTGAAAACTAAAACCCGACTGCTATCGTCTTAATAAACGATGAAATACTAGAGTAAAATAGTTTTTCTGTCGCTTAGTATAGTTTAATGATGTTGTATCTAAATTTATATTCATGAGTTCAGAATTTTCTCCTCTTTCATTTGACATCCCACTCAATACAATAGCAAAAAAAATTTTTTTGAGACCTCCATTTTTTTTTCATTCTAACATCCGTTAGGTCAATTTTTTACGTATAAAATGTAGCCTATGTCAGCCGAACCTTTACGACGAATCGATTGACACCTCATTCATCAAAATCGGCCCAGTAGTTTAGACACTACGGTGGAACACAGAATCTGGATACAAACATACATACATAGACTGTTAAAATCATAACCCTTCCTTTTGACTTAGCCGCAGTCGGGTATAAACTATAGCGTACCGACTTATTAAAGTTTTACAACATTTTATGAGTGATTTACTACGAAAAACAATATTGTTATTGGTAAATGATTTATGTTGTAATTATGCTTACTAAAATAAGTATAGTAAATACTTAACAACTTTATTATTATGATGATATGATAGGCACGTTATGAAGTTTTTAATGAATCTGTTATCTACACACTTACCGGTTGATAACATAGTGGAAATTGAAAACGATTTTCATTACAAGTGTAAATTAAAAATTTATAACACCCCCGACAAATGAAGGGTACAGTAACTAGAAAAGAGCTGATAACTTTCAAACAGCTGAACCGATTTTCTTGGATTACAGCTAAGAACACTCTCGATCAAGCCACCTTTCAAACAAAACAAACTAAATTAAAATCGGTTCATTCGTTTAGGAGCTACGATGCCACAGACAGATACACAGATACACACGTCAAACTAATAACACCCCTCTTTTTGGGTCCTTGGGCTTGGCCCAGGGTCTACCGGGGAGCCGAGAGATTACCACTAACTAGTACTATGACTGATGGGTCACATGGTTTGGAGGATGATAGATGCTAGGATGTTACTCTCATGTTCGCTGACCTGATGAGGACCTGTGCGACGCTCTTGCTGTACCGGTCGGCGATGGACTTGAGCCTGGGGTCCTCAAGGAGGTGCGGGTCACCCGGCTTGGCCCAGGGCCTGTCTGGGGACCCGAGCGGGGAATACGCGGTGATGGTGATGCCGAGGGACCTGCAGTGCTCGATTAACTTGTGCTGGTTCAGGTAGGGGTGAACTTCTATCTAGAAATAAAATATAATACCTATAACAATTCCTATTTTTAGGATTCCGTACCTCAAGAGGAAATAAAGGAACCCTTATAGGATCACTTTGTTGTCTGTCTGACAGTTTATCCATCTATCCGTCGTGTCTGTCAAGAAAACCTATAGGGTACTTCCCGTTGACCTAGAATCACGAAATTTGGTTGGTAAGTGGGTCTAATAGTACAAGTAAAGGAATAAATCCGAAAACCTGTGTTTGTGGTTACATCACAGAAAAAATGTGTTTCAATTTTCAAAGTAAGATAACTATACAAAGTGGGGTATCATATGAAAGGGCTTTACCTGTACATTCTAAAACAGATTTTTATGCAAAATAGTTTTTGATTTATCGTGCAAAATGTCGGAAAAAATACCCGAGTACGGAACCCTCAGTGCGCAAGTCTGACTCGCACTTGGCCGGTATTTTCCGTGGGCTTCTATCTACGGTAGATAGATACCTGGTTGACAGCAGGTTTGATCCTGGCAGCCTGCACGATCCTGTCGACCTGCTTCTTGTTAAAGTTGGATATGCCGATGCTCCTCACCAGCCCCTGGTCCACCAGGACCTCCATAGCCTTCCACGTGTCCTGGATGTCCACTGGTGAAGGAATCGTTTTACCAGCGGCGTCTACTGGGAACAGCTCTCCACCTTCCTGAGAATAGAGGAAGCGTAAACAAGGGTAAATACGTGTTCCGTACCTCAAAAGGAAAAACGGAAGCCTTATAGGATCACTTTGTTGTCTGTCTGTCTGTCTGTCCGTCTGCCCGTCTGTCGTGTCTGTCAAGAAAACCTATAGAGTACTTCCCGTTGACCTAGAATTTGTGGTTACATCATTTAAAAAAAATTTGTTTCAAGTTTCAAAGTAAGATAACTATACCAAGTGGGTTATCATATGAAAGGGCTTTACCTGTACATTCTTAAAACAGTTTTTTATTTCTTTTTATGCATAATAGTTTTTGATTTATCGTGCAGAATGTCGGAAAAAATGCCTGAGTACGTATGTATACCCCTTCCAGGTTAACCCGCTTCCATCTTAGATTGCATCATCACTTACCAGCAGGTGAGATTGCATTCAAGGGCCAACTTGTATCTGAATAAAGATAAACCGGCCAAGTGCGAGTCAGACTCGCACACCAAGGGCTCCGTACTCAGGTATCCCTTTCGATATTTTCGATGTTCGCATACCACGATTGCCATCTCGACTTGTCGCGTACTATAATACTACATTTGACGATTCAAAAGCCACACAGTGTGCCTAGTGGGAGATTTTTAACCTATTCGATCGTTTTGGGTAAGGTCTGACGAAATCACAAACACAATCTTTATGATAAATTATTACACTTTTATTTCATATTTAAATTTATTAACTTTTACATTTGTGTCAAATAAATGTTGTTCCTCTTACGTTAGTATATTTTCGAATGTCGTCGTTTTAAAACCACTCTTACAGGTAACCTCTCCACGTTTATTAGCCACTCCCCTTTTTATCTTATCGTTATCGGCCAATCCAAATTGTACAATGAATAAACTTAGTGACTAATATACAAATCATCAAGCTCGTTTAACAAATCATCTAAGTAATAAAGATGTTTTCATCTTATATATTGATTACAAATATTATCCTTTATTATGCTACAATTCATCAACTAAAAACTATAAGAATTTTATATACAGTACGTTTATCGATCAGATGTTGAACAACTTCAGCCAATCAATGACGCCTTCTAATATGATGTTATGATTTGTTATGATTTGAGTGGCGCCAACTATCTAATCAGTAACTTCTACACGTTTATAGATAATTAATATGGGCCAAGCTTACAGCTCGGCCATCCTGTTTTAAGCGAGTCTCATCGCTTTAAAAAAAAAATTAAAACTTAAGTAACATGTAAACTTCACAACCAAAATGACAAAGACTTAGTTCAACAAAACAAAAAAAAATTAAGATAGTAATTAATTAAATTAATATTCTTGCTAACCTTAACTAGAAGGAATATACAGTTTTATTGATACATTGGTATTGATTATGATTGCAACTTAATTTTAGAGCACTCGCAGCAACCCTTTCCATCCGATATAATTAGAAAATAGCAGATAAACTCAATTCAATTCCAAATTATTTACCCTCGCAACTTTACCTGCCAGTCTACAGTAGCACTCAAATTTAGCCTTTAATCTAAAATTCATTTTTCTGTTCTCTTCCGCTAATATTAAAATAAAAAGATGCAGACACTCTAAATTTATAAATAATTTTTCAAAAATCATAAAGATATCAAAAATTGCGAGACCAGTAGCAACTAAAGGAGGCCTCCATTTAATCAAAGAAGGTAGGTACATGCATAAAGTCCGAAGTATCAATTATAACTCACAAGCCAATATTTTACAGGAACACTCAATAGAGATTTGGGGATGAGCATGTAAAACTAATTACTAAAAACTACTTTAAAGGGTTTCAAGTATCTCAAAATAAATTGTTAAAAGTTCTGTTCCAACTAGACTCTCCTTCCCACTAAAGAATTATATAAGAAAACTGATGAACTATATTATATAAGTCAATTATACAAATTCAAAATATGTCTATTTGTTAGGAAAATACTATTAAAGTCCGTACATACACGCATCACTTTAAAGCTAAATCTCATAAATATGGTACACAAAACGAACATACCTATTATGCTACAATTACATAAAGCTAGGACTAATTATGGTATGTAAACTACCTAGCTCTACTACATAATGTACTTGCCGAAACTCATACTGGAGGAAAAATCTTTTACAAAGTTTAAAGTTTAATCAAACAGTGTCAAACACCATAGATATCTTAGCTAGATGTAGGTATAGTTTGTTAACGAATATAACGTGTTTTGACTTTTTATATTATTGTATAGTCACCATACCTTTAAAGATTATGTTTTCTTCTATATTTATATTTAGAATCGGGAGCGATTCTTAATATGAATATGTGTAAGTGAACTTCTTGTCCTTTTGATAAAATAAACTCTCTAAACTTAAAGTTAATCGCCGCCAGTTCTCGATTTAAATCACAAAACATTTTCATACACTTTCAACGCAATAGTTTTACGCACATATTTTCTTCTTCCCTTCTTATTGGAAAATCGCGGATTCCGAGCCTTGGCGCGTCTCTCTTCTACCGGGATACATATATGATTGTCCTTATTTCCCTCCAGATCCAAATTTTTAATGACCCTTATCCTAGGGTCCTTTCCCTCCAGATCCAAATTTTTAATGACCCTTATCCTAGGGTCCACCTCCTTCCTCCTATAGGACTTTTTGTCCATAGCCCGTAACCTCGGGGCTTTTCCATCCGTTCCTTCCTTGGGATTTTGTGTCCCTGACCCATACCTAGTTTTGGGTCTTCCTTCCCCTCATTTGTTCATTTCCAACATCCTTGGATCCTGCAAACATAAAACACTTTGAGTAGACCGTTCATTTAATTTTGTTTCATAAGCATCCATCATAATACAATCCGACCTAAGAGAAGTAATTTTACTTGGTAACCTAGAAAACCTATTATCATTATTATAATTTAGTTTTCTCCAGTTCCGTACCCCTCGAAGGGTGCCTACGAGACCCTATTTTCTAAACCTCTGCTCTCCGTCCGTCTGTCCGTCTGCACGTGCGTCACGGCCCGAACCGCGAACGGCGTATCGTGAACCGTGATAGATAGAGAGTTGAAAGGAACGTGATTACGGATGTATGAAAATCCTATGCCTGGTTGCTTCCAATTCAAACTTTTTCTTTTAATGCAGATTACGCTTCCCATATTTCTTACAATTACCTATTGTTTTTTTTTTTTTTTCTAGCAAAATCCACATTCTGAAGTACTAATGGACAATGTTAAACAAACGCCAGGGTACAGTAGTTGCGTCACTTGTGCCTCTTAACCATATAATATCTACATGCAAAAAGAATCTTTGATTTATAATTTCACATGATACTTATATATTTTATTTTAGCCATAATATGCACCATATGGCGTACTTTGTCGTTTCGAGTAACATAAGCAGAACTACCAAATTCGACCCTGGGAACGACACAGTCGCGACTCGCCGCCGAATGATACCTATTAGTTTATCATTAATTCCTTTTCATAGAGAAAAGCGATATCAACATAATAGCAGGAAAAAAAATGAAATAAATATTCCGTTCGATACATCTCTATTCTCTACGACATCAAGATCTCTATCACAAGCTGATCGATCATAAAGATTAGAAGAAAGTAGGTACCTTATACATTATTTTATATGTTAACCGTAATGACCCGCATCTGTTCGATTTCCCTTTATTCGTTTCGTAAAAGATTCATCCTCGTACGTCCATCATCATCATCATCGTCATCTACATCGTCATCATCATAAGGTCACTGTTGAACATAAACCTTCCCTAGTAAGCACCACACGTACTGTCCTCAGCCTTCCTCATTCAACCCCTGGTTCCTATTGATACAAACCACTAAACCCCCCCCATCAAATGTGTACCTATCTACATCCATCCATCATACCCAAATGCCGTGCTGGTTGATGTGATGAGCGACAAAGTGTTAACCTCTTCAATACGTCATGGAACTGTAGGAATAGCCATGGAAGACCTCCAAACCGAACGTTGATATTTTGTGTAAGTGGTCCCACGAGTCAAAAAAAAATATTCTTGTCCATAAAGGAACAAGCCACGATATAGATTCTTCTATCGGAACTTAAATATTCCAATCACTGCATGTATTCCAACTAATCAGTTTGCTACTGTATATTTGAAGTTGATAATAAATAAAAATGTTAGTTTAATTAAATTCCTATGATAATTCGATTTTTGGTGCATCAACCAGCTTCACCTATTATGTAAAATTAAATATATATATATTTTTTTTAAATTACCGGCTGTACATTTTAAACTAACCTAAGCAAAATATACTTTCTTACTAATAACTTAATCTTAAAAATTTTCAAGAGGATCCTTCCGCCTCAAATTAACTCAATGATAAAAATGAACAGGAAACTTTAAATGTTGTAAAATCCAGCCAATGCTTCGTACCTTGCCTTATTAATCCAATAGGTACTTCTTTGGATTTTGTCAAAACAAAATACTTTTACTTGTTGAGTGTATAATAAATAAATAATGTAATAAATCAATTAACTGTTAAAGCTGTACATTTTAAACTAACCTAAGCAAAATATACTTTCTTACTAATAACTTAATCTTAAAAATTTTCAAGAGGATCCTTCCGCCTCAAATTAACTCAATGATAAAAATGAACAGGAAACTTTAAATGTTGTAAAATCCAGCCAATGCTTCGTACCTTGCCTTATTAATCCAATAGGTACTTCTTTGGATTTTGTCAAAACAAAATACTTTTACTTGTTGAGTGTATAATAAATAAATAATGTAATAAATCAATTAACTGTTAAAGCTAATAACTTTTACAGAAAGCGAACCTCATGATATCTCTTATGAGTTTTAAGCGTAAAATTACCACGCCGAAAACAAAACATGAGCTGACAGTATTCTTATTTGATATACGTAATCCAGTAATACTATATCTATCTACATAATTCGTAAATATGTATGTATAGTTTGTAAGTTACTATTTCACTTTATGCTGTTTCAATGCTTTAAGTTATTATTTTTATCTTTGTCTCATTTTTTTAGTTTAGCCTCATTCTATTTTTAAACTTACTATTTCGCTATAATATTTACAAGTAACCTCATCGAAGACTACACGGTCTTCTGATAACCCAACAAGCATTTATCCAACAGCTATCGCTTTCACCCGAACGGAGGTTCCCTGAAATATACTGAGATAACAATACCTAGTCGACACATGGATGTACAAGAGCGGCAACAAGCTATGACCTCCTCTAGTCATAACTATATCTTTATGATTGTAACATTTCAAACAGTGAAAGTATGTATAAACGATTTCGTCCATAGGACATGCGCTCTAAAGAATGTTAATATAATTATCAGCAACTAAAAGCTTGAAGAAACTAATAGGTACAACTTGTCTTTGAAGTATGAAAATATGCACATTTATCAAGTATACCAGTCCATCAAACATTAAAGTACGCATTTATAAAATGATAACTCACTTATTAATCAAGATAACTACCTGTTTATCAAACCTACCCTACCAAATATAAATAACTACTCACCAAATGTAATACTTTATAACTTAAGTAAAAATATGAAACAAATGTGCATCAACCACATACATACACTCTTCAAATTCATCCATTTATCAAAATGTTATATAATATAACCATTCACCAAATCCATTATATACTTAGTTCATTAAATAGTTTAGTCAAACTTTACTCCACTTGCCACGATTGCAAATTTTCCAAAATAATCAGCCGCAAACATTGCAGCTCATCTCACTTGATAATGCATCCCTCCCTCAGAAAAACAGGCATTAGGAATGTCTTTCCAAGACGCGCGAGAGACAGCCACCGTGACTTTTCGCGAGATTTAATCCAAATTGAACTAATGCCTAAATAAATGATTTAATTAGAGGGCGATTGCTTTTGCAACCTCTAACCGTCCAATCAAACACCGAAAGTATTCAATAATCCGAGACGTAAATAAAAACCCGTCAGAACACCGTATTTATAAAAACAGAGACAAGAAAAAGATTCCTCCTCGCAATAGATCGCGTGACATCCAACAAGTGAATTATCGACTTTATTACACAACTTATCCTCAACATGTTTTACATCATTTCCTACAATTGAAATCTTTCTATTTTAAATACCCTAACTACAACTTCATAATCCAACCAAAAATCAAACTAGATTTATCCCTCGGTCCCACATCTTTAATGCTTTTTTTTTCTGTTTGGGTAACTAAAACAAAAAAAAATATATACTCATGTTATAAAACGTTGTCAAAGCTTTCCTGAACGCGCTAAATAAGCAAAAACATAAAATCAGGCGAAATGCCAGACCAGCCGAAAACCCTTCAATGCTTAATCAGCCTAAAAAAAAAAATTATGATCAATATTCATATTATTATCATGAGATACTACCGGCGCTCCTAAGCGAAATTTATAAGGCACCGCATTTCGATTTTATCAAACAGACTGATCAATTTCAAGAGCACAACAAACGTGGTTTCCTGAGAGTTTTGTTAACTAAATGCATATCGAAACTGAACTATCGCGAAGCGAGTCAAGCGAGCGTGAATTTTTTTTTTTTAAAATATATTTGTGGGATAATGTCATGCCACAAACGCGAGCGTAGTGCAAAGATATTTGCCTAAAATTTCTTTCGTACAACAAAGAAAATAGTATTTTGGTAGTAGGTACTTATTATCGCGCCCTGCCCTAAGGGCAGTACTGTAGGTATATTACCATTAAAAAAAACTTACTCTAATTTTAATAGAACATTTGCCAGGAATTTAACCCGCCAAGCGATGTTAATCCAATAAAAACAAAATCATATTGCATTTAAATGCGGCAGTACACAGTTAATTGCGTGAATACAGGTAAAAAAAAAAACCCCCGCTGCCCATATACTATACCTACCTACTACTCGTAGTACTCAAATTATTGTGCCAGTATTAAAAGTAAATGAGCTGTTATCTAGCGTGGTAGACTACGGCCTAAACCCTTCTCATTCTGTGAGGAGACACTTGTCGCTCAGTAGTGGGCCGGCCATGGGTTGTTCATGGTGAGCTGTTATCAGCAAAGTTATGTTTGAAACTCAAACATTACGCGTTTCAAGTGGTAAAAATAGATAAATGAAAACATTTCTCCTCACTTTTGTAAAAAAAAACACTTATTTATGCACCCCGTATTTAAAACTATCTGACTACCTACCTACCATAATTTTAAATTTAGTTAAAGAATAACCAGATAAGATAAACCTACTTTTACACCCATTTTAGGATTTATATTTCTCAAAATGCTCAATTTATTAACCCTGGTCACTATTACTTTATTACAACGGATCACCTTCATTTTTATCAATTAACACTTTATATCCCCAATCACTCAGTAACCATTACAAGTAGAGGCGGATTATTTCACTGGCAGGCGTAAAACGAAAAGCTATTTCATGTAACTTTTTCTACCTTATCCCAAAGCGGTTTACAAAAAATAATAATTTCACAAAACAACATTCAAGATGCCCAATGAGTGCTGTGTGATAATATCGCGTCACTGTGTGCTAGAAAAAGGAAAACATCTATCTATACAATGAATGCAGCAAACGATTGAACCTAAATCCAGAAATTCACCTTCCGTAAACAAAACCACTATGTGAAAATAAATCCCTATCGTAACTCTTAACCAAACTAATTCGGCACACGATTACAAGTGTGAAGATTGAAATACCACGTTCCGTGAGATATTTACCTGTGAAATCATTTAATGAGAAATAAAACCCCGGCAGGACATAGTAGATACATCCTGAAAACTATTTAAAAGTAACAATAACGCCCATCATTAAGTAAACCACACTTTTTATATTGTTTAACACTATGTTCACTATCTATTTCATTGTACCCACGATACAGGATAACCTAGTGCGGGTACCACCAGAAACAGGAAAATTGTACAAGACTGCATTTTGTAAATAAACATTTTTCATTTTTCATTGTAAAATAAGCCTTCTAAATACCTCAATGTTATTTAAACCACAATTTGAAGGTCGATCGCATTTGTATAACCAATATACAAGATGAATTATAAACATGTGGGTATCTAGGTATCATAACGTTATATAATTTCCATTCCAACTCGGAGCAAAGCTTTTTAACAAAATGATAACTAAATGTAGAACAAACAAAACGAAAACCCACACAAATAAAAAAAAGAAAAAAAATTACCATTAATAGCTATCAATAAAAATAAAATCATGGAAAGATCCTACCCGTTTATCCAGAAATCCTTTGATGCCATGACTAGGTACTTTGATATATTGAGGCCCAAATATTGGCCTTGTGCTCCAAAATGTCTGTGGTCTACTAGACCTCCACTTCTTTCTCGTTCCTCTGTATATTTCCACTTGTTTCTCTGAGTCGTGAGCGTGACAAGAAAATATTATATTTTCTTGATGTCCCTCTTCTGACCTTTTGGGTAAGGTCTGACGAAATCACAAACACAATCTTTATGATAAATTATTACACTTTTATTTCATATTTAAATTTATTAACTTTTACATTTGTGTCAAATAAATGTTGTTCCTCTTACGTTAGTATATTTTCGAATGTCGTCGTTTTAAAACCACTCTTACAGGTAACCTCTCCACGTTTATTAGCCACTCCCCTTTTTATCTTATCGTTATCGGCCAATCCAAATTGTACAATGAATAAACTTAGTGACTAATATACAAATCATCAAGCTCGTTTAACAAATCATCTAAGTAATAAAGATGTTTTCATCTTATATATTGATTACAAATATTATCCTTTATTATGCTACAATTCATCAACTAAAAACTATAAGAATTTTATATACAGTACGTTTATCGATCAGATGTTGAACAACTTCAGCCAATCAATGACGCCTTCTAATATGATGTTATGATTTGTTATGATTTGAGTGGCGCCAACTATCTAATCAGTAACTTCTACACGTTTATAGATAATTAATATGGGCCAAGCTTACAATCGCGTAAAAGTTACCTGCGTTTTGTATGGAATTGAAACAGCGCCATCTTCTTGTCACTAGATGGCGCTGTTTCAATTCCATACAAAACGCAGTTAACTTTTACGCGATCGAATAGGTTAAAAATCTCCCACTAGGCACACAGAATATAGGTACCTACTTAAGGGGCATGTGACGAGCTTGCCCGCGAAATTCAAATTTAATTTGGTTTTTCGCAATTCGTAAACTAATACGACGACGTAGGCTTATGGCATTCTGATGCCGACAGTGGCAGTATCATCCTCACAGGATTTTATAAAAATCTTTACTTGAAAGGGTCCAGTTAAGGAAATTAGCTCTAGTATCGACTAATGTGTCAGAATTGTTAATTAAAGTATCGACTAATTTGTGAGAATAGTCGATAGTTTAATTAATTTCTTAAACTGGACCTATTCAAGTAAAGATTTATATATAAACCTGTGAGGATGATACTGCCATTGTCGCAATTGAAAATGCCAAAGCCTACGTTGTCGTATTAGTTTAAAAAATGCGAAAAACCAAATTAAATATCAATTTCGCGGGCAGGCCGGTCGCTTCGCCCTTAATAACCTTGTCGTCTATTGATTTCCGATTGCAAATAGTCCGTGACGTTATCAATTTCACCGTCATAGTATATTGATAAGTAAAAATAACCCATTCGATTGCATTTAGTCATGAATATTTTACGAGCTTCGGTAGGTTGAGTCCTACCACACAAATATAAGTAGAGTAAGTATACAGGGTGTAACGAGAACGTTAGCAAAAACGAAGACAGGTGATAGTACTGATGATACCATAAAAAAACTACGAAACAAGTGTAAATTAAAAATTTATAACATCCCGTACAAGTGAAGGTGACAGTAACTAGAAAAGAGCTGATAACTTTCAAACGGCTGAACCGATTTTCTTGGATTATAGCTAAGAACACTCTCGATCAAGCCACCTTTCAAACAAAAGAAACTAAATTAAAATCGGTTCATTACACTTATTTTACACTTGTTATCCCAGGAAATCAAAGAGTTCCCACGAGATTCTTAAGGGTCCATCTGTTTAACCGATTTATACAAAAGGCACAGACATAGCTTGCGATAAATTGCGATGGTTAAATTTTTATCCCGGGAAATCAAAGTTATGGATGCAATAGTTTCGCGGTATTGCTACTCGAACTCTGAAGATGCCCACGCACTCGAACTGCACTGCAGCGGAACTGCGCGTCGCGTCAGAGCAACGCACAATATTCTCTCCAGCCGCGCCGCGCGGCAGAGACGTACGCGCGTCGCGGCTGGAGAGAATATCGTGCGGGGCGCTGATGCGACGCGCAGTTCCGCTGCAGTGCAGTTCGAGTGCGTGGGCACCTTGAGGCCGACCATAGTCCGTACCTGGTAAGCTTGAGGCCAGTGGATAAGGTAGAGATCCAGGTACTCCAAGCCAAGGTTCTGAAGAGTTGTCTTCAGCGCCCCCTCCACCAGGTCTGGTCGATGGAAGGTACACCATAGCTTCGATGTGATGAAGATGTCTTCCCTGCAAACAAACATGACATATTTAACTAGCGACTCGCCTCGGCTTCGCATGTGGCTTTACCTGTGCATTCTACAAGTGTAAATTAAAAATTTATAACACCCCCGACAAGTGAAGGTTGCAGTAACTAGAAAAGAGCTTATAACTTTCAAACGGCTGAACCGATTTTCTTGGACTCTAGCTAAGAACACTCTCGATCAAGCCACCTTTCAAACAAAAAAAAACTAAATTTAAATCGGTTCATTAGTTTAGGAGCTACGATGCCACAGACAGATACACAAATACACACGTCAAACTTATTTAAACACTCCTCTTTTTGGGTCGGGGGTTAAAAATTATAAAAATTGGACTACATTTACGGGTAGAAAAACGTTATTGCTTTTTGTATGAAAAACAACTATAACGATCCTTGTAACAAAAGTGAGCGTTACCATACTTCTTTTTCTAGTACGGAACCTGCGATGCGCGAGTTTGACTCGCACTTGGCCGGTTTTTTCTTTGGAGATACGCAACCCTAACAATGATCAAAGAGATGATAATTTTATCATAACATGTTTACTCTTTCATTGATTTTTATCGCATGTTTCTATCGACTTCCTATGTATTATTTCACGATGGAATCGATTAATATCCAGAAGGTCATCGAGATAGATACATATCTTGCCAAGACTCGTTTTGTTTATTACTTGACTAGCTGATGCCCGCAGCTTCGCCCGCGTGGATTGGTCATATCCCCTGTAGCATCAGGATTGAGGAGTTGGACTCCAAATTTTTTATGAAACAATTTCGCAAAGTTCCTCTATCGATTAAAAAAGAAATGACGCAAATCGGTTCAGAAATCTCGGAGATTTCGGTGTACATAGGTAGAAAAACACAACTCCCTTTTTGAAAGTCGGTTAAAAAAGTAGCCTATGTTACTCCCTGGTCAATTCTCTACTTGTCTGTGAAAATCCCGTCAAAATCGGTTCAGCCGTTCCCAAGATTAGCCTTTTCAAACAGACAGACAGACAGACAGACAGACAGACAAAAATTTTAAAAACGTGTGATTCAGTTATAGTGTCGTTCAAATAACCATATGAGCTTAATATGCGGTAGTTATTTCGAAATTACAGACAGACACTCCAATTTTATTTATTAGTATAGATAACGTGATAAGATCTTTCGTGTAGGCTTGATATTTGTTGACATAAAGGAAATCTGCATGTCTATATATAATCTTATGTAAGTAGAATATTATATGGGCCGGTATAAAAACCCATCCGCTTAACCGATTTGTATGAAAGGTAGCTTGCGTCCCTGTAATTGACATAGGCAACTTTTTATCCCGGAAAATCAAACAATTCCCACGGGATCTTTAAAAACCTAAATTCACGCGGACGAAGTCGCGAGCATCCAAGTATTCAAATACTTGTCACGGTGTCAATTATAAAGATAATTAGTTTTTCTCATGTCGTGGCTTAAGAGGGCTGTCTCCGTCACTCGTTTCATACAATCGTAGTTCCAATTTCATTTGAATATTAAGCAACCAAAGTCCATGAAATTTTGCAGACATATTCTAGAAACTAATATCTATGTCTGTGGTTTTCCAGATTTCTGTTAAAATATTCGGTTTCAAAGTTACGCGGTCTTAGAAATTTTCATACAAATCTTTGAGGCCCTGTAATTTTAAAACTACATATTTTTAGAAAAATCTAAATCACCACAGACACAGATATTAGTTTTCTAGAATATGTCTGCAAAATTTCATGGACTTTGGTTGCTTAGTGTTCAAATGAAATTGGAACTACGATTGTATGAAACGAGTGGAAACGAGTGACGGAGAGAGCCCTGTTAAAACTCACGATGTAATTTGCAATCTTCATAAGCATGATGGCAGAAGGCTGTTAAAACCGGCCAAGTGCGAGTTGGACTCCGACAGGACGAGTTCCGTGCAAGTAATTTAGTACTTTTTAATTTTTATATATTCATGGTGGTCATTGCTTTTCCTTTCTAACCCCCGACCCAAAAAGAGGGGTGTTATAAGTTTGACGTGTGTATCTATGTATCTGTATCTGTCTGTGGCATCGTAGCTCCTAAACTAATGAACCGATTTTAATTTAGGTTTTTTGTTTGAAAGGTGGCTTGATCGAGAGTGTTCTTAGCTATAATCCAAGAAAATCGGTTCAGCCGTTTGAAAGTTATCAGCTCTTTTTTAGTTACTGTAACCTTCACTTGTCGGGGGTGTTATAAATTTTTAATTTACACTTGTTTATCTTTATCAATTTATCTTTGTATTAATAATGATTTTTTTCGTAACTTTGTTGTTATAAATGTTGTGTTCACTTGTAAATAGCGACTACATTTAGCAAGTAAGTTTAGACTAAGTTTTATTTTTTAATGTTTAAGTAATGTAAGTAGCTGTAAGTGAACCTGATAAATAAAAATCCATACTTCCATACTAATATTATAAATGCGAAAGTGTGTCTGTCTGTCTGCTACCTTTTCACGGCCCAACAGTATAACCGATTTTGACGAAATTCTGTACAGAGTTAGCTTATATCCCGGGGGCGGACATAGGCTACTTTTTATCCCGGAAAATCAAAGAGTTCCCACGGGATTCTTAAATAGCCATCCGCATGGGAACCGAGGTAGCTTGCGTCTCTGCAATTGACATAAACAACTTTTTATCCCGGAAAATAACGTGGAAGTTTCCACGGGATCTTTAAAAACCGAAATCCACGCGGACGAAGTCGCGGGCATCCTCTAGTCTATACTAATAAATAAAATTGGAGTGTCTGTCTGTAATTTCAAAATAACTACCACATATTAAGGTCATATGGTTATTTGAACGATACCATAACTGAATCACACGTTTTTAAAATTTTTGTCTGTCTGTCTGTTTGAAAAGGCTAATCTTCGGAACGGCTGAACCGATTTTAACGGGATTTTCACATACAAGTAGAGGATTGACCAGGGTGTAACATAGGCTACTTTTTTAACCGACTTTCAAGGAGTGAGTTGTGTTTTTCTACCTATGTACACCAAAATCTCCGAGATTTCTGAACCGATTTGCGTCATTTATTTTTTAATCGATAGAAGAACTTTGCGACATTGTTTCATAAAAAAATTGGATTCCAACTCCTCAATTCTGATGCTGCAGGGGATCTGACCAATCCACGAGACCTTACCTCTTAATAACTCCTTCAAGAAACTTGGCTGTCAACGCTTCGCCGACCTCTTTCTCGTTGCCATAGATATGTGCGCAGTCAATGTGGCGATACCCGCAGTCGATGGCGTCCTTCACTGCCTGAGCCACTTCCCCTGGCTTCGACTGAAACAACGGAAGTCGGTCAAGGGCGAGTCGAAGGAAGTGCGAGGAAATGCGGAGTGGAGGCGATCACAATGGATCGGGGACGATACAGGGTATACAAGAAACTACGTAGCCCCAGAGCAGATGAAGGAATTCATCACACTTCACACTTATATTATAAAGGCGAAAGTTTGTGTGTGTGTGTGTCTGTGTGTGTATGTTTGTTCTTTATCTCAGAATGGAGATAGATGATATCCTGGATTAACACATAGGCTACTTTTTATCCCGGAAAATCACGTTCCCACGGGATTTCGAAAAACCTAAATCCACGCGGACGAACTTGCGGGCATCAGCTAGTCAAAAAAAAAAAATTCACAATTTTTATTGGCCCCACTGTATTAAAATATGCTATCCATCCATCCATCAGCCTGTGTAATATGTAGGTTGCTTACGCGTTGAATTTGAACAAAAGGCGATACAAAATTATTTAGGTTAGATTAAGAAATATCTTTAAGACAATAGCTTATAAGATTTTATTATAATTACTGTTAGTTCGTTTAACGAGTCGATCATAAGCCTCCAACAATTAAAGACGTCACCTACAACGCCGCCGTACAATCATTTAACACAACCAAAAGTTTAATATTTCACTTGTAGGCGTCCACTGCCTAGACATAGGCCTTTCCAAGAGCGCACCACCAAACACGGTCCTCCGCCTTCCTCATCCACCCGCTCCCCGCCACCTTATTCAGGTCAATCAAGCGTGCCGCGTTCATGATGCGCAGGCTAATGAGTAACCAACACTCTTCTCAGCTCATTGCCCAGGAAACTGGATCTTGTCCTCTCTGGAGGTGCTGGGGGGTGCGCACATAGGCGCCAAGAGGCTCCCTTGGGCTTTTTAGTTTTTTTTTTTTTAAATCTTTATTTAATTTAAAGATTAAAAAAAAAAAAGCCCAAGAGAGCCTATAGAATTAGTTGTGATTTCGTCTGTGTTGGTGTTAGCTGGCGGTCGTGCTCTGCCGTTTTGGAGTGTTTTTTTTGTTAAAACTGACTGGAAAGCGCTCTAAGGGGGTGCCGTGCGTGTGTCGGCGAGCGCCAGCATAGACGGGGTCCATACTTGTATAGTTAAACTAACTTGTTACAAATAACTACAAACTTGACATTGGCTAATCTTTGTAAAGCCAGACGAGAGAGGAATTAGTTGTTAACAGGGCTCTCTCCGTCACTCGTTTCATACAATCGTAGTTCAAATTTCATTTGAATATTAAGCAACCACAGTCCATGAAATTTTGCAGACATATTCTAGAAACTAATATCTGTGTCTGTGGTGTTTTAAATTTTTCTAAAAATATGTAGTTTTAAAATTACAGGGGCTCAAAAATTTGTATGAAAATTTTTAAGACCGCGTAACTTTGAAACCGAATATTTTAACAGAAATCTGGAAAACGACTAACATAGATATTTAGTTTCTAGAATATGTCTGCAAAATTTCATGGACTTTGGTTGCTTAATATTCAAATGAAATTGGAACTACGATTGTATGAAGCGAGTGACGGAGAGAGCCCTCTTAAGCTAGAAATAAGTACGGTCTACTAACATAGTTTAAGTGATATGTAATACTAACACAAATATGGGTCTAATGGCCTGAAATAAAAGTTAATTTATTTATTTATTTTTAACCCTAAAAGAGCGAGGCTCGACTCGGTTTTTACTCACTTTCCAAGTTCCCAGTCCAATAATTGGGCACTTTCTTCCATTATTAAACTCAACTAAAGGTACGTTTGCCATGATTTATTTATTAAACCTTTTATAAAATTTCACAATAAACAGTATCAATGCAATGGACTTAGGTATCCTATTAATCTTAGGTATGCTAGCTCTGATGGTTATAGACTGACTGACTGACCGAGTCTGAATCTGACCTAGTTATATTTAAAGCTACGATGGTTAAAGTACGGTTTCACTAGTGTAGCAGCCATGCAGCGTATGATAACTGATAAATAAAAATGCCGCTACATAATATTATCACTTGTATTACTTGGGCTGTATTTACAACATGTGCCTTGGTTACAATTAAGACTGTGGTGGAAAAACGAGGGCCGGAGCTTGATGCTAGACCAAGGTGTTTCGGTCTTGATGATCTGAAGTGAATTGGTTGAATGCGTTGCCCGGGATTCGCCCAGGCCAGCAGAATATTCGAATCGTTCCGAATTCAAATTGTGTTCTCTAAGTGACAGCTGCAAAGTGTGTTGCTTTCTTCGCAGCTGCCGGTCTTAAAAGAGGCTGCATGCCTCTACACTAGTGCGTTTATTTAATCTGAGACGTTTGCGTTTGTCGTACTACAAATACATTTAGCCTAAAAAATTAAATAATTATCCCGACCCATATTATAAATGCATACGTGTATTTGTTTTGTTGGTTAATTGGTTTGCACCTGGAGAGTGATAGACACACTCCCAACAATGCATTCACGCAAACTGATTTTATTACAATTACTACTACCGGAGCACCGGCCTGTCTACACATAATTTGTGTGTTTAGGTAACTATTATAAGGTATGGTAAGGCTGGGGCTGAGCGGACAAGGACAACGCTATACCTAGCAACATTAGTGCTTCTCGCTCACATGACAAGTACAGTGCGACAATGATCTTTTGGCGCGTGGCCAAAATTGGAACTAACACCGCCATCTTATGTTACGCTATCTCATTGTATGTGGTGTTGCTAAGTATTCACTATAATTTCACTGTTTTTTAGGGTTCCGTACCTCAAAAGGAAAAACGGTACCCTTATAGGATCACTTTGTTGTCTGTCTGTCTGTCCGTCCGTCGTGTCTGTCAAGAAACCTAAAGGGTACTTCCCGTTGACCTAGAATCATGAAATTTGGTAGGTAGGAGGTCTTATATAGCACAAGTACAGGAATAAATCTGAAAACCGCTATGAAGAAATGTTTTTCAATTTTCAAAATAAGATAACTATACCAAGTGGGGTATCATATAAAGGGCTTTACCTGTACATCCTAAAACAGATTTTTTATTTATTTTAATGTAGTTATAATAGTTTTTGATTTATCGTGCAAAATGTTGGAAAAAATACCCGAGTACGGAACCCTCAGTGCGCGAGTCTGACTCGCACTTGGCCGGTTTTTCTTAAATATTAGAGCCATTCCAAATACACAACTTCAAGATATATCCTGATAATAAATATAGCTTAAATGTGTTGGCATCTTATAGCTATATTTAGCACTAGGGAAGTATAGTATTGCGGCAAGTGATGAGTTGCAAGCCCATAGCCTATCCATGGTTTTTAACCCCCGACCCAAAAAGATGGGTGTTAAAAGTTTGACGTGTGTATCTGTGTATCTGTCTGTGGCATCGTAGCTCCTAAACTAATGAACCAATTTTAATTTAGTTTTGTTTGAAAGGTGGCTTGATAGAGAGTGTTCTTAGCTATAATCCAAGAAAATCGGTTCAGCCGATTGAAAGTTATCAGCTCTTTTCTAGCTACCTACTGTAACCTTCACTAAACGTTTCGGGGGTATTAAAATTTTTTAATTTACATTTGTAAGTTATTAGTATTTTATCCATACGAGGAAATAGGAACGGCCTTTCCAATTTCTCATTCAGTTAAAATTAGATAAAACATACTCGATTTTCAACATCGACTTTCTTAAAATTGAAAAGATTCTAATTACTGGCAGCCTTTGTTCTACAACTACGCGCCCCTGTCAATGTTATTCAAGAGCCAGAAGATCGTTGTCGCACTGACGTGTGAGCGCTCCAATGAAACGTGACCTTAAATGCTATTATGATCGTGGCGCTGTAACACGGGGTGGAAAATTATACAATACCACGTAGTGTGAAGCACTCTTCACACTACGTGGAATTTAACGCGGAATTGTATGTCTTGAGGAAGGCCTTGAGGAATGGAAGGATTTTTTTGGACCATTTTTTAGGGTTCCGTACCTCAAATGGAAATACGGAACACTTATAGGATCACTTCGTTGTCTGTCTGTCCGTCGTGTCTGTAAAGAAACTTATAGGGTACTTCCCGTTGACCTAGAATCATGAAATTTGGCAGGTAGGTAGGCCTTATAGCACAAGTACAGGAATAAATCTGAAAACCGCGAATTTGTGGTTACATCATTGAAAAAAAAATGAAAATATGTTTCAATTTACAAAGTAAGATAACTATACCAAGTGGGGTATCATATGAAAGAGCTGTATATTCTAAAACTGATTTTTATTAATGTTTATGTATAGTTATTGATTTATCGTGCAAAATGTTGGAAAAAATGCCCGAGTACGGAGCCCTCAGTGCGAGAGTCTGACTCGCACTTGGCCTGTTTTTTTTATTTCTAACCGACTTCAAAAAAAGGAGGAAGTTCTCGATTTGACGATATATATTTTTTTGTATGTTTATTATGCGATTACTCCGCAAAATCTGAACCGATTTTGATAATTTTTTTTTGTTTGGTACTTCCGAGGTGGTCTCATTTTAGTTTGGTGAAGATCTGATGACTATCTTCGGAGATGGAGAACTCTTCAACGTACAAGAGTAAATTGCCCGCGATTGGTGTAATGGTTTAGAAAACAGTAGGTTTTTAACCAGGTACTTATATAGCATACTAGATGATGCCCGCGACTTCGTCCGCGTGGATTTAAGTTTTTTTAAATCCCGTGGGAACTCTTTGATTTTCCGGGATAAAAAGTAGCCTATGTGCTAATCCAGGATATTATCTATCTCCATTCCAAATTTCAGCCAAATCCGTCCAGTAGTTTTAGCGTGAAGGAGTAACAAACATACACACACACACACACACACACACACACACATACAAACTTTCACCTTTATAATATTATAAGAGTGAAGTGTGATTGTTTTAGTACAGTGGGGCCTCTAAAAGTTGTGAAATAAAAAACAAACAAAAGAAAAATAAAACCACCAACACTAAAAATCACACTAATAATATTATAAAGGCGAAAGTTTGTATGTGTGTGTGTGTGTGTGTGTGTGTTTGTTACTCCTTCACGCAAAAACCACTGCACGGATTTGGCTGAAATTCGAAATGGGGATAGATAATATCCTGGATTAGCACATAGGCTACTTTTTATCCCGGAAAACCAAAGAGTTCCCACGGGATTTCGAAAAACCTAAATCCACGCGGACGAAGTCGCGGGCGTCAGCTAGTAAAAAATAATTTTAATTTCTACGCGTGTGAGTATGTAGGTATGAAGTCGGGTGAGTAGGTATAATACAAGTGTAAATTAAAAATTTTCAACGCCCCCGACAAGTGAAGGTTACAGTAACTAGAAACAAGCTGATAACTTTCAAACGGCTGAACCGATTTTCTTGGACTATTCCGCGCCTACGATCCAAAGTATCTGAGTTTTCCAAAACATCATTTTCAAATAAATAATAATTATGTATTTAGGCAACGTCCATCTTGACAGCTTGACATTTGTCAATTGACACTTGAATATTATGACCCTAAGGGTTATATCTAACCTTCTTTTCTACAAGAAAACTAGAAAACAGCTGATAACTTTTAAACGGCTGAACCAATTTTTTTGGATTATAGCTAAGAACACTCTCGATCAAGTCACCTTTCAAACAAAAAAAAGTAAATTAAAATCGGTTCATTCGTTTAGGCGCTACGATGCAACAGACAGATACACAGATACACAGACACACAGATACACAGATACACACGTCAAACTTATAACACCCCTCTTTTTGGGTCGGGGGTTAATAGACCGGCCAAATGCGAGTCAGACTCGCGCATGCTAAAGAAATGACTAATCAGTTAGTCAGTCAGTCGAAAGATATTGCAAAGGCATGAGATAACTCCTTGCTCGTCTTTACATTCGCTCTCTTTCCCGCACCACGAGAACCGATTCGCGTGAAAGAGCGAGTATGTAAATGCAGCTAATGACAATTTTTTTTGCATTATTAAATCAATTATCCATCATTATTCATTATTATTTATTAAGTATTGTTTGTAATGCATCTATACTAACTAATAAAAAATAAAATTGAAGTGTCTGTCTGTAATTTCGGAATAACTATTTACATAATAATAAGCCCATTTGGTTATTTGAACTATGTACCCCTGATTTCATATATAATACGTTTTTAAAATTTTTGTCTGTCTGTCTGTCTGTCTGTCTGAACGGGCTAATCTTCGAAACGGCTGAACGCATTTTGACGGGACTTTCACAGACACGTAGAGAATTAACATAGGCTACTGTTTAACCGACTTTCAAAAAAAGCTGTATGTTTCTACCAATGTACACCGAAATCTCTGATATTTCTGGACCGGTTTGCGTAATTTTTTTTAGTCGATAGAGAAACTTTGAGACATTGTTCCATAAAAAATTGGATTCCAATTCCTCAATCCTGATGCTGTAAGGGACTTGACCTCCAAAACTGATGGGATTTAGAAACTTTCGGTTATAAATTGATTGATATTGATGGACCAAGTAAAGACTAAAAAAAAGTCCTTAACCCTGACGCTGTAAGGAATTGCATTCCTAAATCAATCCTGGTCATCTCACGGGAAAGGAAGGAAAGCCGTGCCGCCAAACGATTAAGAGGGCTCTCTCCGTCACTCGCTCCATACAAACGTAGTTCCAATTTCATTTGAATATTAAGCAACCAAAGTCCATGAAATTTTGCAGACATATTTTAGAAAATAATATCTATTGTCTGTGGTTTTCCAGATTTCTGTTAAAATATTCGGTTTCAAAGTTACGCGGTCTTAAAAATTTACATACAAATCTTTGAGCCCCTGTAATTTTAAAACTACATATTTTTAGAAAAATCTGGAAAACCACAGACACAGATATTAGTTTCTAGAATATGTCTACAAAATTTCATGAACTTTGGTTGCTTAATATTCAAATGACATTGGAACTACGATTGTATGAAGCGAGTGAGGGAGAGAGCCCTGTTAAGCGTTCCAGAACGATGACGTATAGAAACCAAAGGGGTATGGGTTTAATAAAAACTGCCATACCCCTTCCAGGTTAGCCCGCTTCCATCTTAGACTGCATCATCACTTACCACCAGGTGACATTGCAGTCAAGGGCTAACTTGTATCTAAATAAATAAATAACAAGTGTAAATTAAAAATTTATAACACCCCCGACAAGTGAAGGTTACAGTAACTAGAAAAGAGCTGATAACTTTCAAACGGCTGAACCGATTTTCTTGGATTATAGCTAAGAACACTCTCGATCAAGCCACCTTTCAAACAAAAAAAAACACTAAATAAAAATTGGTTCATTAGTTTAGGAGCTACTATGCCACAGACAGAAACACAGATACACACGTCAAACTTATAACACCCCTCTTTTTGGGTCGGGGGTTAAAAAGTGTATCCGGAGCGTAAAATTATGTAACCCTTTTCTTTCAATAAAAAGGTTGTTCTAGAAAATAAAATTTTTAGGTTTAATTTCTAAACAGAAGACGTAAAATCATACTTTGCTGTCAAACTGTCTTTCAACGCAGTTTTCAATTATGCTATTATTTATGTTTTGTGTGGATGATTATTGAAATGATGTAAAACCGTCATTCATTAAGTATTTAACTTGAATTGTACATGTTTAATTCATAATTCCACACACAATAGTTGTATAAGAATGGGTAATCAGGTACTTAGGTTGTCATTTAAATGTACTATTATACAAATAAAATTTAAATGTACTTTGTCTGTCTGTTAAGTTGGGAGGCTTCGGTCGTGACTAGTTACCACTACACCCCTAAAGCCCTGCCACCAAGCGACTTGGCGCTTCGGTACGATGCCTTGTAGAATACTATACATACTATATCAGGCTACCTTAACCCTTCTAAGTTAAACTGCATCATCACTTACCACAAGATGTAATCGCAATGAGTGAGAAAAAGACAGACAGACAGACATACAGACAGATAGACAACGAAGTGGTCCTATAAGGGTTTCCGAAGGGGACCAACGGGACCCTTTTACTAAGCTGTCCCTTGGTCCGTCCTTCCGTCTGTCTGTCTGCGGGTCTTGTACTATTACGAGATTACTTATGTAGAGTTGAGATTATCACAGAATGCCGCTATAACAGTAGGTAAAAAAAATGGCTTCCATGAAATAAATTTAAGTTTCTTTTTTTTTTTCAATGTCAAGTTTGTAGTTATTTGTAACAAGTTAGTTAAACTATACAAGTATGGACCCCGTCTGTGCCGGCGCTCGCCGACACACGCACGGCACCCCCTTAGAGCGCTTTCTAGTCAGTTTTAACAAAAAAAAAACACTCCAAAAAGGCAGAGCACGCCCGCCAGCTAACACCAACACAGACGAAGTCCTATAAAACTTTCTTGTACAATGGTAAGGAAGCCTTCGTGTGAACTGTGCGAATCCAACTCGCATATGACTGACTAGCCGATGCCCGCGACTTTCCCGCGTGGATTTAGGTTTTTCGAAATCCCGTGGGAACTCTTTAATTTTCCGGGATAAAAAGCAGCCTATGTGCTAATCCAGGATATTATCTATCTCCATTCCAAATTTCAGCCAAACTCGTCCAGTAGTTTTTGCGTGAAGGAGTAACAAGCATACACACACACAAACTTTCGCCTTTATAATATTAGTGTGATACCGTTCTCAAAAGGAAAAAACAGAACCCTATAGGACCACTTTGTTGACTGTCTGACGGTCTGTCTGTCCGTCTGTCCGTCTGTCGTGTCTGTCAAGAAAACCTATAGGACACTTCTCGTTAACCTAGAATCATGAAATTCGGCTGGTGGGTAGGTCTTATAGCATTTAAGTAAAAGCAAAACCCGAAAACCGTGAATTTGTGGAAACATCACAGAGAAATGTGTTCATGAACAAATATTTAATTAATATCATGAATTTAATATTTTCAATTTTCTTAGTAAGACAACTATACCAAATGGGGTATCATATGAAAGGGTTTTACCTATCACACTATCACACTAATATTATAAAGGAGAAAGTTTGTATTTGTGTGTGTGTATGTTTGTTACTCCTTCACGCAAAAACTACTGGACGGATTGGGCTGAAATTTAGAATGGAGATAGATTATACCCTGGATTAGCACATAGGCTACTTTTTATCCCGGAAAATCAAAGAGTTCCCACGGGAATTTTAAAAAACCTACATCCACGCGAACGAAGTCGCCGGTATCAGCTAGTTCATTCTAAAACAGATTTTTATATATTTTTATGCATAATAGTTTTTGATTTATCGTGCAAAATGTCGGAAAAAATACGGAACCGTCGTCGGTGCGCGAGTCTGACTCGTATATAACCGATTTTTTTTCTTTTATGGTAAGTACTGAGCGCTGAAAGGAGCAGAACGCTATTTGTCTGGTTGAGGTCCTAAAAACAATGATATTTTTTCAGTTTGGAGGCCAGAGCAATCCGTTTGGAAGACAAGGTGGTCATTTTGGTCACGGTGGCCCGTTTGGGGGCTTCGGAGGGCAAGAGCCGGGTGGTCCAAGGCCGGGTTATCAGCCAGGCCCCTATCCAGCCCCCGGTCAGGGGCCTGATCAGTATGGGGGGCAAATGCAGGGGACGAATGTGACTCCACCGCCATATGGACAGGTTGGTATGGTGGTATCACTTTTATAAGTTAGTAGTTACTAGCTGATGCCCGCGACTTCGTTCCCGTGGATGTACGTTTTTCGAAATCCCATTTTCGGGATAAAAAGTAGCCTATGTAACTAGAAAAGAGCTGATAACTTTCAAACGGCTGAACCGATTTTCTTGGTTTATAGCTAAGGACACTCTCGATCAAGCCACCTTTCAAACAAAAAAAACTAATTTAAAATCGGTTCATTAGTATAGGAGCTACGATGCCACAGACAGATACACAGTTACACAGACATACAGATACACACGTCAAACTTACAACAACCCTCTTTTTAGGTCGGGGGTTAATAAGTACCTAAATATACTTTTTTCAGCCACCTCCACCGAGCTGGTCTCCCCAAGGACAAGAGCCTCCCGGACAAGGGCATCCTCCACAGGGTTACCCTCAACAGGGGTACCCTTCTCAGGGATACCATACAGGATACCCTCCCCAAGGTTACCTGGCAGGAGGTTATCCAGGTAATTAGAATATAATACAGTAGAGCAGAGTATAGAATAGAATAGAATAGAATAGAACAGCACAGATCAGAAGAGAATAGAATAGAACATCATGTATTTTCACACTTCACACTAATATTATAAAGGAGAAAGTTTGTATGTGTGTGTGTGTGTGTGTGTATGTGTGTGTATGTTTGTTACTCCTTCACGCAAAACCTACTGGACGGATTTGGCTGAAATTTGGAATGGAGATAGATAATATCCTGGATTAGCACATAGGCTACTTTTTATCCCGGAAAACCAAAGCGTTCCCACGGGATTTTGAAAAACCTAAATCCACGCGGACGAAGTCGCGGGCGTCAGCTAGTATAGAATATAATAGAGTAGAGTAGAATAGAATAGAATAGAACAGCACAGATCAGAAGAGAACAGAATAGAATAGAATATAGTATATTTTTATTCAAATAAACTTTAATTGTGTTGTGTGTGTTTTTAAGGGTATAAAACTGGTGCAGTGGTAAGCGCTGTGGTGTTTTAAGTGGAAGGTAGTTTTATAATTTTTAAATTTTCTCGCGTCTGGTCTGGTGGGAGGCTTCGGCTGCGGCTAGTTACCACCCTACCGGCAAAGCCTTGCGGCAAAGCGGTTTAGCGTTCCGGTACGATACCGTGTAGGAAAGGAATATGGGTTTATGAAAGCTGCCATACCCCTTCCAGTTCAGCCCGCTTCCATCTTAGACTGTTTCATCGCTTACGGACGCTAAGACAGACGGACAGACAGATAGACAGTGGAGGCTTAGTGATAGGATCCCGTTGGCATCCTTCGAACTACGGAACCCTAAAAAGCATTCGAAATTCAATTCGAAAACATAGGTTCGTTTGTGATTTTTCACTGACTTTTGTCTTTGTCATTAGTATGGGATTACGGGAAACGTGGACACTGACAGTTGGCCTTGTCCACAAGTTCAAAGCGGGCTATGTTGGGGATCTCTCTGAGGGACAAAATACGTAACGAGGACATCCGTAGGAGAACCAGAGTGACCGACATAGCTCAAGGAATTAGCCAGCTGAAGTGGCAGTGGGCAGGCCACGTCTGCCGCAGAACTGATGGGCGCTGGGGCAGACGAGTTCTGGAGTGGAGACCGCGTATCAGCAAGCGCAGTGTGGGATGACCTCCAACCCGCTGGACTGATGACCTTAAGGTAGCGGGAAGTGGATGGATGAGGAAGGCGGAGGACCTTGTGTGGTGGTCTCTTGGGAAGGCTTATGTCCAGTGGACGCTAACAGGCTGATTGATTGATGGGATTATGTAACAGAGAGAGCCCTATACTAACTTCTCTCCGTGGATAGTGTAGAAGTCCTATTTTCCAGGTCAACCAACGATGATGCAGCGTGCCACGGACGCGGCCTGCTGCGCCACCTGCATGACCTGTTTGACCTGCATTTTCTGCTCCTGCTGTCAGGTACTTCGACCTTTCCTATTTTATCCACCAGTCTACTTCTTTAAGAAGGATTTCTTTTTAATTTATTGAAGCCCTTGCACGATAAATCAAAAACTATTATGCATAAAAATAAATAAAAATCTGTTTAAGAATGTACAGGTAAAGCCCTTTCATATGATACCCCACTTGGTATAGTTATCTTACTTTGAAAATTGAAACATATTTTAATTTTTTTTTTAATGATGTGACTACAAATTCAAGGTTTTCAAATTTATTCCTGTACTTGTGCTATAAGACCTACCTACCTGCCAAATTTCATGATTCTAGGTCAACGGGAAGTACCCTATATGTTTCTTGACAGACAGACAGACAACAAAGTGATCCTATAAGGGTTCCGTTTTTCCTTTTGAGGTACGGAACCCTAAAAATGTGTTTTTATACTGCAGGCTCTAATGGGAGGCAGCGGTATGGGGTCAGGGATCGGAAACGACGGGCCGGGGTGTCCGGGAGGTCACGAAGACGGCACTACCAACGTTGCTCCTCCACCCGTCACTACAAATGACGATGACAACGGCGACTGACGGCGTAATCATGCCGGTGGGTTCCCAACAGGTCACAATGCCATTCGTGTCACAGTGTGACTCGTCGGGAACTCATTTTACCATCAAGTCACTTCCATAATAACAGAATGACTAACTTATTGGGAATTCTAACCAGAAAAATCAGTCAAATATTCGCACACGAAAGATTCCGTGCCATCTCTTAAATTGCAAGCTCTAATAGGACTGGGGGGCAGCGGTATGGGGTCATGGATCGAAAACGACAGGCCGGGTGGTCCGGGAGGTCACGAAGACGGCACTACCAACGTTGCTCCTCCACCCGTCGCTACAATGACGATGACAACGGCGACTGACGGCGTAACCATGCCGGTGGGTTCCCAACAGGTCACAATGCCATTTGGGTCACAGTGTGACTCGTTGGGAACTTATTTTACCATCAAGTCGCTCCCATAATAACAGAATGACTGACTCATTGGGAATTCTAATTAGAAAAATCAATCACAAGAATCAGAGTCCGTGCCATCGTACAATATATAACACTATGTACATATTACTTTTTATCCGACTACGGAAAATCCGAAAGGAAGGGTTTTGATTTTAGCAGTCTATGTATGTATGTGTGTTTGTATCTAGATTGTGTGTTTCACCGTAGCACCTAAACTACTGGACCGATTTTGATGAATGAGGTGTCAATCGATTCTTTGTGAAGGCCCAGGCGACATAGGCTATATTTTATACGAAAAAATCGGCCTGATGGATGTTACATCAAAAAAAGTGAGGGTCTCATGGTCTCAATCATTGTAAATACATATATTGTAGTTCCATGACTACTTCGGAACTTATTATCACTGATTCGGATCGGATGCAGTGCATAATCGCCCTAATAGTGTAGATTAGTGTAGATAATGTTTTTAATTATTTTTTATGTACAATGAAATGTATTAATATCAATTATAAAATTTAACTTATTTTCAAGTGTGTTCACTTATTTACCTACTATCTGATGCCCATGACTTTGCCCGCGTGAATTTAGGTTTTCAATAATCCCATAGGATTTTTTGATTTGCCGGTATAAAAAAGTAGCCTTTGTCCATGCAAAAAAAACTGGCCAAGTGCGAGCCAGACTCGCGCACCGAGAATTCCGTAGATACTCGGATATTTTTCCGACATTTTGCACGTTAGGTTGTAAAAGAATATACCTACAGGTAAAGAAGTAAAGCCCTTTCATATGATACCCCATTTGGTATACCAAGTTATCTTACTTTGAAAAGTGAAAATACTAATTATTATTTGTTCATGAACACATTTTAATTTTTGTTTTTGTCATGTTGTAACGACATATTCACGGTTTTTGAAATTTTCGTCTGCGTACGGACAGACGAACAGACGGATAGACGGACAGACGGACAGACAGAGAGACAGACAGGCAACAAAGTAATCCTATGAGGGTTCCGCTAGCGAAAAATCGTAAGTCTATGGTTCCGCTTTCCTTTTGAGGTACGAAATGTACGAGCCACCCTTTCTGTCTTCAGATGATATTGTGCATAATGTGCGCTAAGCATAATTCTACCAAAAACAGATTCTCCAAGCAGTTTTCGCTGTCAACACTAGCAACCAACAAATCGCAAAAAAGAAGAGAAAAAAGAAAAAGCCAAATTCAAAATTCGATTCGTCACTATCTCTTTTGTTCCGGCAAGACATCCATACCCATCTGCCATGGCCAAATTTTTCAAGTGAAACAAAATAACCATTTCAAAATTATCCAGTACAAATAAACCGGTAAATAGCCCTCAAAACCGTAAACCAGAAACCGACAATGGCGCTCGTGATTAGAAAAACATTTTTGCCGAAAAACGTATCAATTCTGAAATGTATGAAGGGACGACCGATTGCCTCTGCACCAAATAAAAAGCACACCGCACCACTGTGTAAGTTATTTAAAAAAGTATTTAGCACTAGAGGATGCCCGCGACTTCGTCCGCGTGGATTTAGATTTTAATAGATCCCGTGGGAACTGTTTGATTTTCCAGGACAAAAAGTTCCCTATTTCGATTACAGGGACGCAAGCTACTTCGGTACCTTGTTGGTTGGCCATCTTTAGATAGGCCAAGGCCAACAATCTCAGTGAGTTAGGGCACGTTAGGGTCATGAAAACGTTGACATAATTTTTTTTTAATTTTGTGTGGAAAAATTTATAATTTTATATCGTCATTTTACTTCAGCATTGTATTTATCAGATCAAAGTAGCATGGGTACGTGTCGTCATTATGTACTAATTACCAAACACCCTATATATAAAATAAAGTCGCTCCCCGTTGTCTGTATGTACTTACGCTTAGATCTTTTAAACTACGCAACGGATTTTAATGCGGTTTTCGCCAATAAATATCTTTAAAACGTTTTGAGTGACATTTGCTCGAGCGTCCCCCACCTATCTTCAATAGCTCAACGGTTATAGGAACGGACTGAGATCCAAAAAGTCGGCGGTTCAAACCCCACTAGTAGCACTATTGTCGTACCTACTCCTAGCACAAGCTTTACGCTTAGTTGGAGGGGTAAGGGGAATGTTAGTCATGATTAAAATGGCTAATATTCCTTTTTTTAAAAAACCTTATGGTGCAATGAGACGGGTCTGCCCGCGAAATTCAAATTTAATTTGGTTTTTCGCAATTTGTAAACTAATACGACAAAGTAGGCTTAATATGGCATTCTAATTCCTCCAATGGCAGTATCATCTTCATAGGATTACATAAAAATCTTTACTTGAAAGTGTTCAGTTTAAGAAATTAGTACAACCATTTTTTCTTGTACTTGTGCTATAAGACCTACCTTCCTAACAAACATTTCTAGGTCAACGGGAAGTACCCTATAGGTTTTATTGACAGACACGACAGACGGACAGAGAACAAAGTGATCTTATAAGGGTTCTGTTTTTCTTTTGAGGTACGGAACCCTAAAAATGTAACTAGATTTCGCTGGTGTTGTCTCGTGTTGTTTCGGAGAACGTTGGCCGCTGCAAGGGACGTCCATCCATAAATACTCGACGAGCACCTTCGTTCTTCGAATACCACGGCCACCAGCGCGTTTTGCCGAGTATTATATGCATGGATGTCCTTTGCAGTGGTGCCGAAGAGTGTGGCGTTTGGTTCACACGACGCCAGGCTGGCATTGTGCTGTGGAGATCACTTGACTTCGGTGAGACGCTACGCTGAAAAGAAGGATGGTCCAGGCGGTGGATGTCCTTGTGGACCGTGTGGACCCTGCCGCTGCCCTTGCCCGTGTGGCCCCTGTGGACCGTGTGGCCCCTGTGGACCATGTGGACCCTGTGGACCCTGTGGACCGTGTGGCCCTTGTGGACCATGTGGCCCCTGTGGACCCTGCCGCTGCCCATGTCCTTGCCCGGGTCCGTGTGGACCGTGCGGCCCGTGTGGTCCATGCGGTCCGTGTGGACCATGCGGTCCATGTGGACCAAGCCCGTGCCCTTGCCCGTGCCCCTGCCCGTGCCCCTGCCCACCAAAATGCCCACCGAAGAAGTGCGAAGGGGAACTTTGCCCAATGTGTTCCCACACAATGGTCGCTACTATGGCTGGCCTGGCATGCCAGCATTGCCAGTCCCAACAGATGCCGCAAATGCCAGCAATGCCACAAATGCCACCATTGCCACAAGTGAAGGTGGCATCGAAATCTCAAGAAAAAAAATCGACAAGCAATCCTTCCTGCGCTGTAAAAATTTCTCCATAACTCTTACAGGATATACATTTTTATGTTTTTCAGATGTTACTTTTAAATTATACCTATTACTATTAGATTTGAATACATAAATGTTTAATTATTAGTTTTTATTTTATTTTAAATCACCATTTGAGTTTTTAGTTCTGTATAATATAGATAGGTACCTTTATAATTTTTAGGTTTCTATACCCGAAAGTTACTAACGTGACCCTATTACTAAGATTGCGTGTCCATCCATCTGTCCGTCTGCCTGGCTTGTAACCCATGAACCAATAATAGGTAGAGAGTTGAAAGTTTTATTATTTATGGTAAGCAATAGCAATACTTATTCTGTAAAAATTTTAATTTTCTACACATCATTCGGTTCATGAGGTACAGCCCGCTGACTGACAGACATAGACAATATAGGTAGAACCACTCGTCTTGAGTCTAAGATAATCTTGAATCGCATTGTTCTATAAACCCTAATAATAATTAAAATATAGCATAAAAAACGGGCCGAATTGAGAACCACCTCCTTTTTGGAAGTCGGTTAAAAATAAGTAACGGGAATGTCTAGTGGTTAATAGGTCCGCCTTCATTACAAAGGTCGGGGGTTCGTTCCCAGGCACGCACCTCTAACTTTTCCGAGTTATTTGCGTTTTAAATTAATATCACTCGCTTTAACGGTGAAGGAAAACATCGTGAGGAAACCTGCATGCCTGAGAGTTCATCATAGTGTTCTCAAAGGTGTGTGAAGTCTGCCAATCCGCATTGGGCCAGCGTGGCAGACTATCGCTAAAAGCCATCTCATTCTGAGAGGAGACCCATCGTATAGTGAGCTGGTGATGATGATTATATTGGCTGAGGTCTGGTCTGGAGGAAGGCTTCGGTCCTGGCTAGTTACCACCCTATCGACACGAATGTGCGGCCCGTAAAACGTGAGAAAACCTAAATTATGGCTAAACCCAAGTGGGGATTTATTCCAAACGCAAGTAGGGACTTATTCCTGCTATTTTGCTCCAAAATAGCAAGAATAGCTATAGAACGGAACAGAACAAAGAAATGAAGACCTAGTTGTCTAATATTATAGAATCTCAAGATTAACATGCGAAAAAATTACACTGTTCTGCTCCTTTCAAAAAATATATATTATTGTATATTTTTGAATTTAAAATAACTAAAAACGTCTCTGACCGCCTCTTTTATAGTGACAAGAGATATTAAAAAAAAACTCCTCATAATCATATTTATTTTTCAAAATTGTGAGTAAGAACATCTCATTTTGAGAGGAGACCCGTGGCAAATAGAGAACCGAATGCGTTGACGATGATAGCATGAAATACCATTTCCAGTTACACCAGCAGCGCGTCGAACCTACAAGGTCAGAGCTGATACCTCGGTGATGACAAAAGCGAGGCAAACGAAGCTGCTGCCCACATTCAAGCCCAGCGCTGGGAAAGGCACCATCCGTCTTCAATTCAGCATATCGTGCCCTCACATGGGAACTTTGGTTGAACCGAAAACTGCGCTATCCTTCAGACAATACAATTCATCAACATTCCCATTAAAAAAGGTTAAGTCCTATCAAGAAATATCAAAGCGTCACGCTTCCTGCGATCCTGGATGCCCATGTCCTTTCCCATGTGGTTGTAAATGTCTTCCCCCACCATGTAACACCCCACCAAAATGCGTCCAATACATGACCGGATACTATTACTACCCTTATGGAACTTGGTTCTGTGGTCCTTACCACGTCTCCGGTATCAAACCAGATGGATCCAACTGTCCATGCCCGTGTCCTGTCAAATGCTGCCCTGCATGCGTGTGCGCACCGGCTCAAAACATGTCTACCAACAGAAATGCTTCTGAAACCTACCAGTTCCCCGTGGAAGTACCTTGCAATACCCCTAAAGTTCCTCAAGAGAGTAAAACTGGTATGTCAAAGATATTCAATTTCAAAGGACCGGTAAAGAATTCACAGGAGAAGCAGAAACCAAACAGCATGCCACCGGTTTTAAGTACTCTGTGCTATCCAGAACAACGCTCGGATAACTTAATGGATAAGGAACGTAGAATTAAAACTTCATATCCTACAGAGAAACTGAAACCGAGGTTTTATCATACGAAAACTAATTCGACGCCCATAGACTCTACCTCAAAAACTTCTATGCCTAAGCAGAAAAATTGGAAGTATTCCTATTACCAAAAACGGCACAAGATTGCAACACCAATGGAAAGAACAAAGATATTTTTCGAAGAAAGGAAAAACAGTCGACGCGCTAAACTGGATTCAACGAATTCTTCCATTCCCAATCAAAAAAGGCGTGATCCAAGACCTGAAGTAGACACGGAGATAAAACCATACGGGTAATCTGAAATATGTGAATACAGTAATGATTCCATAAGCTGTAAGTTTGCATTTTTGCGTGAATAAACACTGATTCAACCATAGGAAATCGTTTTATTTGTACCTATAGCGCGGGATGGAGAGAGCTATGCTTGGAGTTTCTCTGTTATCAAATCAGCCCGGCTAGCATGGGCAGTAGATAAAAATTATATCCCCCGATTATATCCACTGATGTCATAGAAATCAGTGGATATAATCGGGGATATAATTTTTATCTACTGCCCATGCTAGCCGGACAGAATTGAAGAGATCCGTAGGAGAACCAGAGTAACCGACAAAGTCAGAGGGTTGCGAAGCTGAACTGGAAAACCGATAGACGCTAGATATATTTTTAAAATTCCGTGGGATTTCTTGATTCTTTGTGATAAAAAAAACCAAGTGCGAGTCAGACTCGGGTCAGAGGGTTCCGTACTCGGGTATTTTTTCTGACATTTTGCACGATAAACCAAAAATTATTATGCATAAAAATAATAAAAATCTGTTTTAGAATGTACAGGTAAAGCCCTTTCATAATGATACCCCTCTTGGTATAGTTATCTTACTTTGAAAATTAAAAATAATTATTTTTTCATGAACACATTTTTGGGGTTCCGTACCTCAAAAGGGAAAACGGAACCATTATAGGATCACTTTGTTGTCTGTCTGTCAGTCTGTCTGTCTGTCTGTCTGTCAAGAAACCAATAGGGTACTTCCCGGTGTCCTAGAATCATGAAATTTGGCAGGTAGGTAGGTCTTATAGCACAAATACAGGAATAAATCTGAAAACTGCGAATTTGTGGTTTGGTACATCATTAAAAAAAAATTTAAATGTTTCAATTTTCAAAGTAAGATAACTATACCAAGTGGGGTATCATATGAAAGGGCTTTACCTGTACATTCTAAAACAGATTTTTATTTATGCATAAATAGTTTTTGATGTATCGTGCAAAATGTTGGGAAAAATACCCGAGTACGGAACCCTCAATACGTCAGTCTGACTCGCACTTGGCCGGTTTTTTGCATGTGTTTGGTTAAAGACCTGTAGAGTAACATAGGCTCCTTTTTATCCCGGAAAAACCAGAGTTCCCATGGGATTTAAAAAACCTAAATCCACGCGGATGAAATCGCGGGCATCAGCTAGTCTGTATATTTACAAGGAAAAGCTGACATACTGATATCAACGCACAGCTCAAACTACTGGACTGATCGAACTGGACATGCAGATAGCTATTATGACTTAGACATCCGCTGAGAAAGGATTTTTGAAAATTCAACCCCTAAGGGGGTAAAATATGGGTAGTTAATCCACGCATACAAAATCGTGGGCATAAACTAGTTTTATTAACCCCCGATCCTAAAAGAGAGGTGTTATAAGTTTGACGTGTGTGTCTGTGTGTCTGTGTATCTGTCTGTGGCAGCATAACACCTAAACTAATGAACCATCCAAGAAAATCAGTTCAGCCGTTTGAAAGTTATCAGCTCTTTTCTAGTTACCGTAACCTTCCCTTGTCGGGGGTGTTATAAATTTTTAATTTACACTTGTTATTGCCACAATATTATTTTCAGTTCACAATCAAATGAAGAGGACTTTGAGCAGGAGAGTACAAAGGTTAACTTTAACGACATGTCCAAAGCTTGAAGACGGCAAGACGTGGAATGGACAAGGCAGTTGTCTACTCTATAAGAACGCATCGAGTCCATGCTTGGCACTTTCCAGAAAAAGACGTACAGACTACTTAGCAAGATCGTATTCAGCTGTCTTCCACACAGATATACCTTTATTTCACAGTAACAAAGTTTTCCCTAATCAAATACCCATGAAAACCCCATGGCGAGAGTTTTCGACGGCACAGAAAGTTCCCACGCATGCTATACAAGGCTTACAAACCGCCTGCGCTTGCCCGTGTCCCTGTCCAGGTACCACTTGCCTACCCCCTCCCTGCAACACCCCCCCAAAATGTCTCCAATACATGACAGGGTACTACTATTACCCGTACGGTACTTGGTTCTGTGGTCCATACCATGTGTCTACAGGACCACGCGGGCCTTGCACTGGACCAGTTTCCCCAGGTCCAAATGGACCATGCCCATGTGGTCCATGTGGGCTTCCATGTGCTTGCGGGCCACTCCAATGCTGTGGAGTATGTGGTTCACCAAATATAACTCCTCAAACACCAAATTCACCAAGCGCACATTTTGTTCCTTTCAGTACGCATGGCTATCCTTATGCGTTTAACAATTTTGGGCAATATTGCGAATATTACGATCAGACCCCATCATTTTCTCAATACCCTGATTCCTGGACACAGCCAAACACAAGTCCAAGCATGCCTTCTCACATGCCAAGTCCATATTTCGGGCCTGGGATAAACGTCCCTATAGCACCGATACCAGTCAACACAGAACCACAAAGTCCAATAACTTCAACAGCTAATCAACCATCTAATCCGAAACCAAAGTCATCTGTCCGTATCAATCGGGAGTACATGAGAGAACCATCCGTGCCGTCTTACGGTTCTAAACCACCAATGCCCACGAGACCACCAAAGCCAACAGTCTATTTCAAACCTTTTACCAACTCACGACAAATCTCTACTTGCCCGTCGAATCTTAAACCGAAAGCGTTACGACAGATTCCACGTTCACAATATGATGTAAGGCAAAAATCATTTGTTAAGCCAAGAAATAATAGCCGGATGATGCCCTCGGACACAATTCAAGTATGCTATTATAGTACTAGAAGCATTGAGAAGTAAGCCCGTAACGTTGTTAGTTTAACTTCTAGAGAAATGAATCAAAGGGAGCCTTATAATGAAACGTCGACGGTACATCTACAAGATTCTCAATGTTGGCAGTAAACTGTGTGTGTGTTTGTCAAAAATACCTGCTCATTTCGTCCAAACCCTGCCGAAGAAACTAGATTTTTTTGCATGTTTGGAAGGAAATGGTTATAAATTCTACTTGTTTAAAATTACAATTTACAACTCTAATAAAAGTAATATAAAATGACTCAAGAGGGGTCTCTCCGTCAATCGCTTCATACAAACGTAGTTCCAATTTTATTTGAATATTAAGCAACCAAAGTCCATGAAATTTTGCAGACATATTCTAGAAACTAATATCTATGTCTATTTTCCAGATTTCTGTTAAAATATTCGGTTTCAAAGTTACAAGGTCTTAAAAATTTTCATACAAATCTTTGAGCCCCTGTAATTTTAAAACTACATATTTTTAGAAAAATCTAAAACACCACAGACACAGATATTAGTTTCTAGAATATGTCTGCAAAATTTCATGGACTTTGGTTGCTTAATATTCAAATGAAATTGGAACTACGATTGTATGGAGCAAGTGACGGAGAGAGCCCTGTTAATACGTACCTACCTATACCTAATTATTATGTAATTAAAGTAGTTTCCACAAAGTTTGTTGTTTTTTTTAGGGTTCCGTCCCTCAAAACAGAAAAAGGAATAGGACCACTAGGATGTATGTCAATGTGGGGGAATCATATTTCATACTAATATTATAAAGGCGAAAGTTTGTATGTATGTATGTTTGTAACTCCTTCACGCAAAAACTACTGGACGGATTTGGCTGAAATTTAGAATGGAGATAGATTATACCCTGGATTAGCACATAGGCTACTTTTTATCCCGGAAAATCAATACGGGATATTCAAAAACCTAAGTCCACGCGGGCGAAGTCGCGGGCATCAGCTAATGATTAAAAATTTTAATAACCTGCAAGTTTGGACGGTACTTCTCCTACCTAGTTCTTTGCGTCTTAGTACCTACATACTATCCAACACTAGCTTCTTCTTTCAGCAAACTAGGTTGCCTGGTAGAGATTGCGCTGAGCAATAAGGCCGCCTTTGCACACAATTGTTTTTTCTGTTGAGTTTCTTTTTATGTTTTTGTGTGCAATAAAGATTTTATCTATCTAGTTGAATGACCGCATGGAGCAGCCATAATAAATCTGCGCAAACGACAACGAAAAAAGAGCCTTCAGGTTCAAAATGTTGAATTTCGGAGTTGTGTTGAATATTCACAAAAAAATTGATAAATGCAAGAACTATGTAAAATATATTTATCTTTGCCTGGGATTTGAGGAGTGGGGGTATATGCACCCCCAACAAGTGAAGGTTACAGCAACTAGAAAAGAGCTGATAACTTTCAAACGGCTGAACCGATTTTCTTGGATTATAGCTAAGAACACTTAGAGACACTTAGAGACACTTAGAGACACTTAGAGACTTCAATTTACCTAACATTTCTTGGGCAACCGATTCGAATAGTAACGGCTTAATATCTGGTCAAATAGGTAGTAATATAGATAGTCTCTTTTTGGAGCACATTGCTTTCAATAACTTGAAACAATGCAATCTTATTGAAAACATAAACGCCCGTATTTTAGACTTAGTTCTTACAAATAATACTGATTGGATACAAGTAAAAAAAGAAGATAATGCTTTGGTCACAATAGACAACCATCATCCACCACTACAAATTATTTTAACATTAAATTGTAACCGCTACATGAAACCTTCTCGTACACCATTTCTCAATTTCTTCCTATGTGACTATGATAATGTCTGTAATGAACTGGATCAAATAGATTGGTTGTCTCTATTTCAAAATTCTTATTCGGTCGATGCAAAATTAGATATATTTTACCAGACACTAATGCCCATTATTTATAGATATACACCCATGCGGAAACCGCGAGATAGTCACTATCCTATATGGTTCTCAGGTCCATTATTACGAGCACTTAAGGAAAAGGCAAAAATCCACCATAAAAGCAAAAAGTACAATAACCCAATGGACAAATTTGCATACGAATTATTGCGCGAACGTTGTGCCATCTTGATAAAAGGTTGTTATGACAATTTTAAAAAACGAGTTGTTGAATGTATTCGTGATGATCCTACCTACTTTTGGAAATATTTTAAACAACAGCGTAAAAATGGTACCAATTGTATTCCGAATGAAATGATTCTGGATAATTTTGTAGCTAAAGGTGGAAAGAATATATGTGACGCCTTTGCTAAACATTTTTCATCGGTCTACATAGAGACCAGTAACTGTCGAGTAGGAAATTCGTCACTCCCAAGCAATATCATTCCCAATGTTCCATTGGGTTCTTGTATACTAACTGAAGAAGAAGTTTTAAAACATCTTTTAAACTTGGATTCACTTAAAGGTCCCGGTCCAGATCTTCTTGCCCCAATATTTCTTAAAAAATGCGCTCACAAACTAGCTAAGCCACTTACCCTCATATATAACTATTCTTTGCAAACGGGTACATTTCCTACCAAATGGAAAATTGCATATATTACACCAGTGCATAAGTCTGGCAACTCAAAAGATATAAAAAACTACCGACCTATATCTATTTTATCAATCTGTGGAAAAGTCTTAGAAAGCTTAGTTCAGAAAATAATTTATTATCACATAGCCCCATATCTTGATCCTAACCAACATGGGTTTCGTCCTCGCAAATCAACCACTTCTAACTTAGTTAGTTATATATCAGACATCGCTGAGACTGTAGATGCTACTGGTGAGGTACATGCAATTTACACCGATTTTCGAAAAGCATTTGATATGGTGAATCATAACATTTTGTTATTGAAAATTGAGTCTTTGGGAATTCATGGCTCATTGTTACGTTGGTGTGAATCTTACTTAAGAAATCGGTCACAACTTGTTGCTGTTAATGGTTTTAAGTCTTATGAGATAAAAATATCATCGGGAGTCCCTCAAGGATCTCATCTAGGTCCCACGTTCTTTTTAATTTATATAAATGATTTGGCACTCAAGTTAAAGTCTAAATTTAAAATGTTTGCAGACGATATAAAAATTTACAAAACCATTAACAGCCAAGCTGATGTGACAACCCTACAAAACGATATTGATGCTGTTCACTCTTGGTGCACTACAAATGGTATGTCCTTAAATATTGAAAAGTGTTTCCACATTAAATTTACCAGAAAAAAAAATCCGGTAGACTGTGTCTATAAAATAAACAAGGTTAGTCTTAAGGAAGTTTATAGTATGAGAGACCTTGGTGTTATTGTAGACTCGGCTTTAAGTTTTCGTCCACATATCGAGCAAATAACATCTAAAGCTTCAAAAATATCCGGACTAGTATTCAGACAAATGAAAATATTCAAGGACCCCAGTTTATCTATACTGGTCTTCAACAGTGTTGTCCGTAGCATCCTTGAATATTGTAGCACTGTATGGAGTCCAGGGTATCAAGTTCATTCTGATAGAATAGAACGAATTCAAAAAAGGTTTCTATACCATCTAACTTACAATGACTTCAAATGTGACAAATTGTTTTCATACGAATCTCGTCTCTCTTACTATAAAATGAAATCCCTTAGAGACCGTAGAAAGATTACGGATGTCATTTTTCTGGCAAAATTAATAAAGGGTCTCATTGATGCGCCTGAGTTACTTGAACGCTTGAAGTTCGTTGTGCCCCGTGACTGTAGCCGCTTACACAATCGCAAGACGTTCTGTTTGCCTCAAACCAAAACCAAGCTTGGGCATCATAGTCCGCTATATAGAATGCAGTCTCTTGCAAATAATTACAGAGATGTTATAGATATCTTCTGTGATAATATACCAAGAATAAAAAGTAAGTTAAGTACACAGATAAGTAATTGTTAGAAAGTAGTTTGTATAAGGTTTTTCCTATTTTGTTAGTAGCTGTTCTGGTTTAAGTTTTTGTTCCTTGTTTGTTAAGTTTATTTTGTGTTGCGCTGTAGTTTTGTACCTACATACTTTAATAGTGCATGCCGAGTCCACATCGAGAAGACGCAATTGCGCGCATGTTTCTTTGTCCATTTATCTTCTTGTATTTTTTCTTACCAATTGTAGTCGGTTTTGTGGACTGAATAAAAAAAAAAAAAAAAAAAAAAAAAAAAAAAAAACACTCTCGATCAAGCCACCTTTCAAACAAACAAAAAAACACTAAATGAAAATCAGTTCATTAGTTTAGGAGCTACGATGCCACAGACAGAAACACAGATACACACGTCAAACTTATAACCCCTCTTTTTGGGTCGGGGGTTAAAATTGATCCTATAAGGGTTCCTTTGTTTTCTTTTGAGGTACAGAACGCTAAAAATTGACTTCATTGTTAAATTAAACTCCAAATCCTGAGCTGCGGGTAGGTGGTAAATAAAACACAGATTGAGAATGCCTTAAATTTTATTCACTTAAAAATTAATATCTACTTGATAAAAAGTGACGCCTAATTTATTATAATTAGTGCCTAAAAAGAAGTTCTTATACAGTGAAGGAGCCCTCAGTGTCTACGTTGTGAACAATGGCCGCCATGTTGTCACTCAGTGGCGCGAATGTTGCGAGCGAGTAGAGTCAGGGAGCGTGGTGTAGTTTGACGCGCGTGTACAGATACTCCGACCACGCGATAGGCGTCAGGGCTTCAGTGGTGACGTCTCATGTGCACCACTAAACTACTCTTTTGCTTACATTTATACTTTCACAATTTACAAGTGTATGGGGTTTCACCAGTGTGAGTTCTCATGTGCCTCATGACTAAGGACTATTTCGTGAATATTTGTAGTAGCACAACTTGCAAGAATATGGTTTTTCACCAGTGTGAGTTCTCATGTGCCTCACTAAGTGACTATTTTGCTTACATTTATAATTGCACAACTTGCAAGAGTAAGGTTTTTCACCAGTGTGAGTTCTCATGTGCACCACTAAATGACAATTTTGTGAAAATTTGTAGTTGCATAACTTGCAAGAATATGGTTTTTCACCAGTGTGAGTTCTCATGTGCACCACTAAATGACAATTTTGTGAAAATTTGTAGTTGCATAACTTGCAAGAATATGGTTTTTCACCAGTGTGAGTTCTCATGTGCACCACTAAATGACAATTTTGTGAAAATTTGCAGTTGCATAACTTGCAAGAATATGGTTTTTCACCAGTGTGAGTTCTCATGTGCACCACTAAATGACAATTTTGTGAAAATTTGTAGTTGCATAACTTGCAAGAATATGGTTTTTCACCAGTGTGAGTTCTCATGTGCACCACTAAATGACAATTTTGTGAAAATTTGTAGTTGCACAACTTGCACGAATATGGTTTTTCACCAGTGTGAATTTTCATGTGCCTCACTAAATGAGTACTTGATACAAACTTACTCTCGCATAACTTTCAACAACGTGGTTTTTTACCAGTGTGAGTTCTCATGTGCACCACTAAATGACAATTTTGTGAAAATTTATAGTTGCATAACTTGCAAGAATATGGTTTTTCACCAGTGTGAGTTCTCAAGTGCACCGCTAAATGACAATTTTGTGAAAATTTGTAGTTGCATAACTTGCAAGAATATGGTTTTTCACCAGTGTGAGTTCTCATGTGCACCAATAAATGACAATTTTGTGAAAATTTGTAGTTGCATAACTTGCAAGAATATGGTTTTTCACCAGTGTGAGTTCTCATGTGCCTCACTAAGTGACTATTTGATATAAACTTAGTCTGACATAACTTACAACAATATGGTTTTTCACCAGAGTGAATTCTCATGTGCCTCACTAAATGAGTACTTGATACAAACTTACTCTCGCATAACTTGCAACAGTGTGGTTTTTCACTAGTGTGAGTTCCCATGTGCCTCACTAAATTACCTTTGTATTTAGATTTGTATGTACAAGTATCGCATGTGAATCTATTTACTAATGTGTGTCCTTGAATGTGTTTTACGAAAAGCATCCTTTGTTCATACATTTTTTTACAGAAGTCACAAATGTACACATTTTTTGATACAGTAACATTCTCTTCATTGGTGACTGGTTCAATGTGTTCTGTTGTGGACAGAGGAACGGCTGAAATGAAACATTAAACTTATTGACTTATACTTCTGTGATAATGTTTGTGTGATACATAACGCAGTATCTTACCTAAGGTGGTCGCGGCGCGTGCGCAAGGGCTGGGGTCTGCCTGCCTGTGAAGTATATCAGAATGTATCTAGAGTGTACGATGAAGTCACTAGCCAGTGTGTAGATATACTGCATATAGCAAGTTAGAGAGGAGGGAAGTCTTATGATATGATCTAGTACAATTGTAACTTGAACTAAACATTATTGGTACTGGCGGGTATACTGACTTGTTCTCAGTGATGAGTGAAGAGTGTGAGGAGCTCACAGCTGTATGAGGCTTGCATTCTTGTGACGCGTCACATTCACCATCACCAGCACCGTTCTGCCAAATACAAAACAAATTCATAACATTTCTGTCCTTTGAGCGTATGAGAGAGCCCCTCCACAACTAAACAAGCTGTTACATGAACTTAGCAAATTGATAGATTTATTTATTTATTTATTAGGACACCAGAAAATTATAATATTAATACATCCTTAAATCTATATAAACACACACACATTATTAAATATATAACTTATCAATTAGGTGTCACAACTTGTGCCAAAAGAAATAAAAAATAATTATTATTAAACAATAAAAAAGTTTACAATGTACAAAATTTATGCCTTAAAATAAAGTAAAATAAAAATACTAACTAGTTATTAATGAACAAATGGTGAAAAATTGACTACAAGTAATGTGTAATAGATTGAAAACTATCTCACCTGGAGATGCATGTTCATATGTTGCATGTACGCATGTTCATGGACAAATTCCTCCAAACAATGTGTACATTGGTACAGAGTAATTTCATACTTTAAAGGATCCTGAACAAAATTATAGACATCATTGTCATCTTCATTCTTCATTTCCATGTCATCATGAACTGACATAGAGTCATCATTTCCTTCAATTTTCACCATAACCTTGAGTCTGGTCTCCTCCGATTCTGTCTGTTTGTCTTCCGAGGGGTGTTCTAGTATGTGTAAGTCACAGTGGTCAGGCCCTAGCGATGTCAACACCATATTACTCTTGAGTTGGTGTTTTGTGCGGTTTATCATCTTTGTATGCTGTCTTGTTACCTGTTGAAAGACAAGTTAAGTAATTAATATGTACAGTACAAGGATAAAGAAAGGATGCAAGTTTTATATATAAAGTACTCACTAATTCATGTTTTCCAACTAAATCCATCATCAGTGCACGGGCTCTCAAGCTCTTGTCTCTGAATTCACTTAAGTTTATCAATCTCTGAGCACATTGTATGTAAACTGTTTGTTTTTAGGTTTCCTTGGTTAAACAACTGAAATTCTCTCTTTTTTCTCGAAAACAATTTGTGGTTAGAACTCAGCCGCTATGTACCTACCTTTAGTGATTACATACTCTTTGTACTTTACTCCATTTCTCTCTATGGTCTGTGCTCTGTGGTGTCCACTTTTTTTTTTCCTTTAATCTGGCTTTACTCTGATTAGCCAATGTCAAGTTTGTGATATTTTCAAGTTATTGAATTTATACAAGTATGGACTCCGTCTGCGCCGGCGCCCGCCGACATACGCGCGGCGCCCCTTTAAAGCGCTTCCCAGTCAGTTCCACCACCAAAAAACACCAACTAACACAAAAACCAGCCACTCTTAACAAAAAAAACACTCCAAACAAGCACAGCACGCGCGCCAGCAAACGCCATCGCAGACGAAGTCCCGTGGTGTCCACTGTCCAGTATAAATCCTATATGTTATTGGTCTGTGGTATAAATAAATCCAATAAAATCATTACCAAGATCAGGGCCTGTCAAGTCGAGGGCGAAGTAGATGCATCAGTCCATCCCTCTCGTTTTGTACCGTGGCTCCTTTTGTCTCGTTCTACCCGACTATGTACATTTGATTTGTATATAATGAGAGTATATATACTAGATCTCAGTATATAATCGAATTTAATTGGTTCATTTGAAATGCACCTAAATTTTTATTGGCTATTTGCATTTGAATGAGCCAATAAGAAGCCACCACTATTTCGAATCAGCCAATAAGTTAAGATTAAACGAAAAAAAAAACATGGCTGTTGTGTGTCATTTTCAACAATAATTTCCTTCCTTGACCTCCATTTTTTCTAAACGATTTTATTGGTGCGAGAATTTGAAAGATTGCCGGTGCTTCGCTTCAGTTTTAACAGGATCCTTTTATATTTATTATTTCCTAATTCTTTTTTAGTTTGTTTTGTGTAAAAGATGTACCTATAGTATGATTTACGCTTGGTATTCTGCTAAAATCTCATCTTAGGGCAATCTATTGCATAAGTAAAGATAGCGTAAACAGAATTTTTGTCCTCAAGTGCTAAAATTTATTCGCGATGAGGCAGTGTTGTGTTCCTGGGTGTAAAAACACCTCCAATTTACGCAAGGTACCGTTTACGAAGGTAACGTGGAAGGCATGGTTAGTTCGATGTCCATTTCTTCGCAAATATTCCCGTAAGTCATTAGAGAATGTTAAGATTTGCGAACTTCATTTTTTACCTCAACATGTTAAATCTCACAGACTAACGGCAGATGCAATTCCTACATTGCATCTGCCTAAGCAAAATATAGCTACATCTTCTCGAAACGAGCAATTTTTGGAAGTATTTCCTCTTCAATCTGGCCAACCTCTCAGTGTAAGAATTGTTAATCCATCAGTCTCTCTGATAGACACAGTTAATGTTCAAACTGACTTTGATTACAATAAACAATCTGTTTTTCCACCTACAAATGATCAAGTCCCATGTGTTCAAAGTAGAGATATTACTGAACGTGATTTTGAACCTAACAATCAGAGTATTGTTACACCAAGTACTGAGCAAGTCCAGTGTGTGGCTTCTCAAATAAATAAAGAAACTACTGAACCTGATTTTTACGTACAGTCTGATTCTATGACAGATTCTATAACTACAAATGTAGTACATTCCTGTAGTACAAGTACAGAAACTCAAAACCAATCTACAGAGCCAGAACTAACAGTTGGTCAACTGAGTCCTCTTCCATCTAACACCATGCCTTCTGATGTTATATCTGCGATACAAAGAACTCCAGTACGTGTAAAATCACATTCTAGACGTCATAAGTCCCATGTAAAGTCAGATTTAATTCCTAGAGTTCGTTTAGGTCAAAATGAGACCCCTCGTAAGCAAAAGCTACGTGTGGGGAATGAAATGTTAAAAATGAAGTTACGAAATTTGACTTTGAGATTTAATAAATTAAAATCAAAGACACTGTCATGGTCTACTCAAGTAAAACTTTTCATCAAAAAGTATCCTCTACTGAGTAATTTTGGAAAAATATTGGTCGACTCACAATTAAGATTATCTGGTGTAAAAGGAAAAGGTTCTAGATACACAGACGATGAAAAAATTTTTGCACTTTCTTTGTATAAATTGAGTCCAAAATGTTATAGATTCTTGCAAAAAAACATAAGATTACCAAGTAAATCTACTATAGGATCTTTGTTAAATAACATCCCTTTGAGACCAGGTATTAATGAATTTATATTTCAACATTTGGCAGATGCAGCTAAAAACAAAAATTCTATGGGATTGCAGTGTGTATTGCTGTTTGATGAAATGGCAATTAATAAAAATTTGTTTTTTAATTTTCATACTGGGGTTATCGAGGGTTTTGAAGATCTAGGAGGTGGTGAACGCACTAATAATGTTGCTGACAAAGCTTTGGTTTTTATGTTGCGTGGTATATTTTCAAATTGGAAAATACCCATAGCTTTTTATTTTGTTCGTGATGGAATTAAAACATTTCATTTAAAAAAGATACTAAAAGAGCTGATTGCAGCAATATTTAAATCAGGATTTATTTTGAGATGTACTGTCTCAGATCAAGGCTCAGCGAATGTTGCAGCTATAAATTCATTAATAGCTGACACACGCGAAGATATTCTTCGTAGTGGTAATGATGACCCAAATATCTTTCATTATATGATCGATAAAAATAAATTATACCACATGTATGATGTTCCACACCTACTAAAATGTTTTCGCAATAATTTCCAGAAGAAGGACTTGCTGATTGGAACCCAGCGTGCACAATGGAACTACATCGAAATGGTGTATGCTTCAGATGGCGCACAGGGTCGTGCGAGAACTACCAAATTAACCGACAAGCATATTAAACCAAACTCTTATGACAAAATGAAGGTCAGTAAATATTTTATTTGTTTATTATCATCTTATCGCCAGCCCACTACTGAGTAGGCATGCATTCATGTTTCTTCACGATGCTGATGTACTCCTTCACCTTTAAAGAAACCTTAATTGCCTAAAATGCACATAACACCGAAAAGTTAGAGGTGTGTGTCTGAGATTGAAGCTTCTACCCTCTGTATAAGAGGCTGTAATCTCAACCACTAGGCTATCACCACTTATCATAGTATACATATATAAATTACTAGCTGTTGCCCGTGACTTCGTCCACGTACAATTTTTAGGGTTCCATACCTCAAAAGGAAAAACGGAACTCTTATAGGATCTCCGATTAGAAGGCGGAAGTCCTAACCACTAGTGACTAGGCTATCACAGTTATTATAAAATTTGTGGTTACATCACACAAAAAAAATTAAATTGTGGTCATGAACTAATAAATAATTAGTATTTACAATTTTTGAAGTAAGATAACTATATCAAGTGGGGTATCATATAAAAGATCTTCACCTGTGCATTCTAAAAACAGATTTTTATTTATTTTTATGCATCATAGTTTTTGAACTATCATGCAAAATGTCAAAAAAATACGACTGTAGTACGGAGCCTTGTTGCGCGAGCCTGACTCGCACTTGGCTGGTTTTTAATTACTAATGAGATTAAGAAATGTTTCCACTGTGAAATTCCTCACTTAGGCTGAGATCTATATGGTGGTCAAAGTCAAAGGACTTTGCTCAAACTTAAGTTTTAAGCTTGAAACACACCTTGTGACGTCTTGCGCACATCATCTCAACCCATTGCCAGCCCACTACTGAGAACAGGTCTGCTCTCAGAATCAGAAGGGCTTAGGCCATATTCCAACACACTAGTGTGGATTAGTCTTAACTATTAGGCTGCTGCTCTTCGTGGTTAGCGCATTGTCATAATCGCTACCCATATCATAAATGTGAAAGTATGTTTGTTTGTTGGTTGCGCGTAAAACCTATTATGTAGGCACCAAACATTGCCTCTAGTATTTTTAATTGTAATCATATTGCAACTTCTTCTTTTCTTCTCTATGGCTCTTTGTAATATTGCAACTTTCAAATTTACAGGTCAAATTTGCTGCACAAGTCTTCAGCAGAGAGGTGTTTGCAGCCTTACAGAACAGGATGAAGACATATGAAGATCTGCAATTAGTACATAATTATAGTGTTCCATCTGTGAACATTGATAATGGTTTCTTCACTGCTGAAATCATCTTATTCATTAACGATTTGTTTGACAGCCTGAACTGTGCCGGTCATACTAGAGGCGAACTATCTAACGCTTTGTCCTTGAATTCAACTCATTTAGAGTTTTGGAATAATGCATTGAAGAAACTACAATCAATGAAATTTGACGCAACAGACTCAAGAGAAAGTAAGCCTATATCGTTACGAAATTTCATTCATGACATAAAAACAGTAAAGCATCTTTGGGCGGATTTAAAAAAAATTGAAGGCGTTAAATTCTTAAGTCTCAAGCGTCTGAACCAGGACCCCCTGGAAAATTTTTTCTCTCAAATTAGAGGTCAAGGTGGTGCTAGCACACATCCTGACTGTCATAATTTTGTTGCATTATTCAAAACGTTGTTGATAAATAATATAACGACTGGACAATCTCTGTATGCCAATTGCACTTCCGATACTGACAAAATGCTGGGTACTCTCAGTAGTTTAATTGATAGACCAAAATTAGGCATTCAATATAATGACTTCACTACAGATGTTGAAAATTTAAATTTCATTGAAAACTCTATTCCTCATGAAAACATTTTTCAAACCCAATCTGCTTCTTACATTGCTGGTGCAATTTGCAGACATATATTGCCAAAACTTGATTGTGGTGAATGCCAAAATTGTAAAAGTACACTATTGTCCAATGAAATTGAGCCATTTCATTCTTTGATAGCAACGAAAGAATATGACTCAAGTAATAAAAAATTATATTATCCATCACATGAACTTGTGGTTCTGGTTTGGCATTGTATATATATAATTGAAGAAACATTGCCAAAAATTTGTAAAGTATTCATTTACACAGACTTGGTCAGTAAATTAGAATGTCTAGATACATCTTTTATGACATGCCTTGAGCATAAATCAGATTTTTTGAAAGCTTTTTGGTTATATGTGATTAGAATGCAAGTTAGACAATGGTGTATCAACTTCAATAGAAGAATTCACAATGTAGATTCTAGAAAAAAGGGAAAGGAAATGGAAGATATGCTAACAACAAAGGTAACTAAGGGTGCTAGTTATAGAACTGCACGACGCCAAAGTCACTAATATTTCTGAACCAATTGCTTATCTGCATGATGTTTGTTTGTATGTTTGTCAATTTCCTTTTTTAGGGATCCACACCTAAAAAGCAAAAAAGGAACCCTTATAAGATCACTTTGTCTGTCTGTCTGTCCGTCCGTCCGTCCGTCCGTCCGTCCGTCCGTCTGTCCGTGGTGTCGTCAAGAAAACCTATAGGGTACTTCCCGTTGACCTAGAAACATGAATCTTTGTAGACAGGTAGATCTTATAGCACAAAGAAAAAAATCCGAATTTGTGGTTCCCTCCTCATGGCTAGTTGTGTTACCCGCGCTGAGGGCGAAAGATTCGCCGTCGCGCACGGGGTTGGTGCTGGTCCGGTGGTGATCTCCGCGCTGCGCGCTTACATCACAAAAAAGTAATAATAATTAGTTTACTTAAATCACATGTAGATGGCGCTTCCACGTTCCAAACCTCGTTTGTGAGTCCGACTCGCACTTGACCGGTTTTATAATAAAACAAGTTTAATCACAAATTAGTTATTCATGCACAAAGGTATTATTATTTAAAAATTTACTGTTTATTATGTGGTTTGTTGGTGAAGATATTAAATTGAGATGTTAAGTGAAATTCTTCTATTGAGATAGATTGAGCTATTCGGTCACATTTTCACAGGTGACTGAATAAAGATTGTACGTATCTATGATTTGTCTATAATAATCGATTTTTGTACATAGATTGCACTTGAGTAATAATTTCTTTTGTGTGTGTGTGTTTCGTTTAGGTGTATTAGGGTTCCGTACCTCAAAAAGAAAAAGGAACACTTGGTTGTCTGTCAATTTGGGGTTATCTTATAGCATAAATGCGAAAATCGTGAATTTGTAAGTTACATCACAACAAAAAATAATAATAAGGGTCCACGATAGTTACTCTAGTTTACTTAATCACATCAAGATGGTGCTGTCCGTTATTAATTTTCATAAGTTTCATATTATATGAGAACTTTGAGATTTCTTGTACGATGGTACGGCACCCTTCGTGTGTTGGACATCTCCGAAACTGCCAATTTTCAAAAACTACTAAATCGTTTTAGATATGGTTGTTTGCAAATATCACTTCAATTTTGCTATATATTTTGTTTTGTATGAGTAAGTTTCGATCCTTTTTAGTACACACATTAAAATACATTTTTACTTTTAATTATTTTACTTGTTAACATTGGCAATGCCTTGTTTACAGCAGAGATACTATTTTTTATTATAATGGCTATTTGTGTAAAAATAATTTAAGTACTAGCATAATAAGAAGAATTTGTAAAAGCTCAAAGCTGTGAAGAAGCTACTATTTATAAACTGTATTTTGTATCAATCTAATTTTTAAAGTGTCACCTGGAAATCGAATGAGCAAAAATACATAAGTATTATTGTCTTAAGCGAGGTTTAGGTTAGCAACAAAACTTGCAGAAATTGACTTCCGCAAGCTATTTCTACCGTGTAAACAATCACGTCAAGCTCACTTCCGCAAGTTTAGTAACTTGCTGGACTTGCCGCAAGTCACAAATGTATGTACATGTACAATATTGCTCGTATGTAGTGTTAACAATTCTGCAAGTACTTGCGGAATAACTTGCAAGTTCTTGCTAGTCTAAACCTCGCTTTACGACCGCGTAGCTGTTGTGTTCTCTAACCGGTCTACTGGCATGACCCAAAAATATCTTTTCAAATTCCTAATTATTTTAGTTTTAAATACTTGTAAACTTTACATCAATGGTTGGTACAAAATTTCAGTATATTTCTGAAATTAGTAAAGAAAATATTTTTGTGTACATAAAAAATTGTATTAAAAACGTTTTTGTACATAACAAATTTTATACAAAAAAAAACAGCTGTTGAGTTTCTTGCCGGTTCTTCTCAGCAGACTGCATTCCGAACCGGTGGTAGTGTAGAAAGATTTTTAATGAAAATACATTTTTTTCACTGAAATTTTGTTTTCTTTTTGTTTTCTAATAATTTTAATAATAACATCGTTAATAACATCCCAGATCAAAAACCGGTAGTTTAAAAAAATCGTAATGTAGCGAAAAATCGGAAAACCGGTACAATCGATTATAGAGTTATCGTTTCGAGCTCATCTCTAGCATGGTCTGTGATCTCTAGTTTTTTTTTTTTTTTTTTATTAATGGTCTGTGGTTTTCTACGTCACGTCCTTTTCCGGCCTCCCACCCCACTGAACTCTCGTAAACGTAGAATTGTAAGAAAGAGAGGGAAGGGGCCACCATTGATAAATCCATTGTTTGGCTATTGTATTTTATAGAGAGAGTGAGAAAAAAGATAGATTAAATGAATGGGACACTTTATATACATTCCTCGCCTCCGCCCGCCATTTTAGTAAGCTATTTATAGTCTATGAACTAGTGCGTCTTCTTTTGTTTCTGGTCGGTGACCAAGATACCAAAATAATATTGATAAACTAAAAACGAATTCTGATACAAATCACAAAATGCGGTGTTGTGTGCCTTCCTGCAATAACTGTTCTGAAAATTCCTCCCAAGCGGAGGGTATCACATTTTACAGGTAAGTTCTGCATATGATTTTATTAACCAATTCGAAAATCGACTCATTACCTTCATTATTTGCTTCATTTATTCATTTACTTAGGACGAAGATATTACTTTGTAAGAGAGCAGGAAACTTTGAAGTATTATGCGAAAGGTATGGCAAGTAGAGTTAATTCGATAGGTAGGTTACCATGAGAACAATATCGATTGACATCAGACGCTATTTAAGTTATGCCCGAAAAGTGCCCGAAGTTCACTCTGCCAGTAGCGTTTCAGTGTCTTTCTGCAAAAATACTTCAGGTTACAATGTCTGTCTGTCAGCAGGCTGTATCTTATGAACCATAACAGGTAGAGATCTGAAATTTTCACAGAATTATTGCCTCAAGCCTCTATAACAACAATGACTACAAGTGTAAATTAAAAATTTATAACACCCCCTACAAGTGAAGGTGACATTAACTAGAAAAGAGCTGATAACTTTCAAACGGCTGAATCGATTTTCTTGGATTATAGCTAAGATCACTCTCGATCAAGCCACCTTTGAACAAAAAAAAAACTAAATTAAAATCGGTTCATCAGTTTAGGAGCTACAATGCCACAGACAGATACACACGTCAAACTAATTGCACCCCTCTTTTTGGGTCGGGGGTTAAAAACATTCAAAATTGCTGCCATGAAAATTTAAAAAAAAATTAAAAGTGTTATTTCTTGTATGATGCTTAGCAAAAGCTTTTGAGGAGTTATTAAAATGTGTGTGTAGACTTGAAATACTTATATCTGACTAGAGGATGCGCTCGACTTCGTCCGCGTGGATTTAGATTTTTATAGATCCCGTGGGAACTGTTTGATTTTCCACGATAAAAAGTAGCCTATGTCCGTCCCCAGGATATAAGCTAACCCTGTACCAAATTTTGTAAGAATCGGTTACACTGTTGGGCTGTGAAAAGGTAGCAGACAGACAGACAGACACATACTTTCACATTTATTATATTGGTATGGATTGGTGGTTCTGTTGTGTAAAACATGTAAAAGTGCCCTGTATATTGTATAAGTTAAGTAATAAATATAAATAAATTAATTACTCTGGTAAACCACACACGTTTGTTTGCTTATGCTAAATGGTAATTTCCAGTTTCCCCAGTGAAGGGCATCTCCGAGCTGCTTGGCTCAGAGCCCTCGGCAAACAAGACAGCCACCTACCAGACTCTGCTGTGGTCTGCTCACAGCATTTTCTAAATGATGACTTTTATGAAACGGAAAGTGGCATAAGGCAAATTAGGACTGGTGCTATTCCTTCAACAGTGCAGGTAACTCATAATATCATGTTTTGTATAGTTAGTAAAAAAAATTGGTTGTCTGTAAAGTCGGTTTACTGACGATAGTTGAACGTGACAACAAAGGCCGATTGTGCTTCTTTGTCGCTCGTTCCGCGCTCTCGCTTGCACTTCAACCTTACATGGAACGCCTCAGAGCGAGGTAACGCCGCATGAGTCATGTTTTTTCGTGCGTGCAGCCGGCTCTATCGAATTATAAGACGTTGTCACGTCAATAAAGTAACTAAATCAAATCAAGTAATGTGTGACTGTAGAATGAGAAGGAATTTGGCATTTTTCTCAAACACTTGTTTCAGCATTGTATGAAAATAGTAATGTAGAAGTGACTAGTTTTTTACAGGTTTGCAGGATATGCCTAGACACTGACAGCAAACTGGTTCTAATGAGTAAATACAAACTGGAAGAAGAGTATGAAAAGTTAACCCAAAATCCAGTAAGTTGTTATTGTATGACTAGCTGATGCCCGCAGCTTCGCCCGCGTGGATTGGTCAGATCCCCTGCAGCATCAGGATTGCGGAGATGGAATCCAATTTTTTTATGAAACAATGTCGCAAAGTTCCTCTATCAATTAAAAAAGAAATGACGCAAATCGGTTCAGAAATTTCGGAGATTTCGGTGTAAATAGGTAGAAAAACACAACTCCCTTTTTGAAAGTCGGTTAAAAAAGTAGCCTATGTTACTCCCTGGTCAATTCTCTACTTTTCTGAGAAAATCCCGTCAAAATCGGTTCAGCCGTTCCGAAGATTAGCCTTTTCAAACAGACAGACAGACAGACAAAAATTTTAAAAATGTGTGATTCAGTTATAGTATCGTTCAAATAATCATATGACCTTAATATGCGGTAGTTATTTCGAAATTACAGACAGACACTCCAATTTTATTTATTAGTATAGATTCATAGTATGACGTAGTTTATACAAAGGGAAAACCAGGATTATTTAAGGAATGTTTTAATACTTCAATAACATGTTTCAGTTGTGTGATCAAGGTAACCTAAAACAAACAGTTTGCATACAATGTGCTCAGAGATTGATAAACTTCAGTACATTCAGAGCCAAGAGCTTGAGAGCCCGCGCACTGATGATGGATTTAGTTGGAAAACATAAATTAGTGAGTACTTGATATATAAACTTTTATCCTTTCTTTATCCTTGTATTGTACATATTAAATACTTAACTTGCCTCTTTAAAGGTAACAAGACAGCTTAGTGAGTACTTGATATATAAACTTTTATCCTTTCTTTATCCTTGTATTGTACATATTAAATACATAACTTGTCTTTCAACAGGTAACAAGACAGCATATAAAAATGATAAACCGCACAAAACACCAACTCAAGAGTAATATGGTGTTGACATCGCTAGGACCTGACCACTGTGACTTACACATACTAGAACACCCCTCGGGAGACAAACAGACAGAATCAGAGGAAACCAGACTCAAAGTTACCGTGAAAATTGAAGAAAATGATGAGTCTATGCAAGTTGATGACATGGAAATGAAGAATGAAGACGACAATGATGTCAATGATTTTGTTCAGGACCCGTTAAAGTATGAAAGTGCTTCCTTGCAATGTACACTTTGTTTGGAGGAATTTGTCCATGAACATGTATACATGCAACATATGAACATGCACCTCCAGGTGAGATAGTTTTCCGCTATCTTTTTTTTTTTTTATTCACTATAGGCAAGCGCTTGACCACAATCACACCTGATGGAAAGTGATGATGTGGTCTAAGATGGGACGCGTTTACCTTGAAGGTGCCTATTCACTCTTGTTTTAAAGATACCCGGATTGTAATTGGTAGGAAACACAGATCGCGGGAGAGTATTCCAAACCTTAGCCATGCGTATGAGGAATGAAGACGCAAAACGTTTCGTGCGTGTAGATGGAATGTCGACGACATAAGGATGGAAACTCGCCCGACGTCTTGCGGTTCGGTGGTAAAATGGTGAAGGGGGGACAAGATCGAAAATCTATCAACTTGTTCAGTTCATGCAATAGCTTGTTTAGTAGTGGAAGGGCTCTCTCAAACTCTGAAAGGTCAGAAATGTTATGAATTTGTTTTGTATTTGACAGAACAATGACGGTGATGGTGAATGTGATATGTCACAAGTATGCAAGCCTCATACAGCTGTGAGTTCTAGCTCTTCACACTCTTCACTCATCACTGAGAACAAGTTAGTATACCAACCAGTACCAATAACTTTTAGTTACAGTTAGTTTACAATTGTACTAGTATCATAAGACTTCTCCTTCTCCTTCTCCTTCTCCTTCTCCTTCTCCTTCTTCTCCTTCTCTACCCTGCTATATGCAGTACAGCTGCACACTGGCTAGTGACTCCATCGTACACTCTAGATACATTCTGATATACTTCACAGGCAGGCAGCCCCCAGCCCTTGCGCACGCGCCGCGACGACCTTAGGTAAGATACTGAAAAACAGAATGCGACAGAAATAGTTTTGAAATAAGAAACTGGCCAAGTGCGAGTCAGACTCGCGCACTTCCTTTACCGGTATATTCTAAAACAGATTTTTATTTATATTTATGCTCAATAGTTTTTGATTTATCATGCAAAATGTCGAACAAGATAAAGTTGAAAACTAAAACCCGACTGTGATCGTCTTAATAAACGCCGAAATATTATAGTAAAATTGTTTTTCTGTCGCTTTGTTGTAATACATTTATATTTATGAACTCAGAATTTTCTCCTCTTTCATTTGACACCCCACTCGATACAATAGCCAAATAAAACTTTTGGGGACCCCCACTTTTTTTCATGTAATATACGTTGTACGTATGTCAATTTTTTTCGTATAAAATGTAGCCTATGTCATCCGGACCTTTACGACAAATCGATTGACACCTCATTCATCAAAATCGGCCCAGTAGTTTAGGCGCTACGGTGGAACACACAGAATCTGGATACAAACATACACACATACATACATACATAGACTGCTAAAATCATAACCCTTCCTTTTGGCTTTGCCGCAGTCGGGTAAAAAATACCCGAGTACGGAACCCTCGGTGCGCGAGGCTGACTCGCACTTGGCGGGTTTTTTGAAAAATAATTTGTTTCAGTTGCTCCTCTGCCAGAGAGTCTTGCGACAGACAACGGAATCAAAGCTAAAGGAGATGATAAAACAGAGAAATTCATCGAAATCGATATAGACTTCAATTATCAGGCAGCAAGTGGAAGCGGAGTCAATACGACAGAAAATAAACAGAGTGACAATTTTATGAACCCGTTAAAGTATGAAAGTGCTTCCTTCCAATGTACATTTTGTTTGGAGGAATTTGCCCATGAACATGCGTACATGCAACATATGAACATGCACCTCCAGGTGAGATAGTTTTTCACTATTACTCACTTTCATCACTTTGTTTGGTCCATCATTACCCATATCTATATATACTATTACTAATAAATAAAATTGGAGTGTCTGTCTGTAATTTCGAAATAACTACCGCATACTAAGGTCATATGGTTATTTGAACGATACCATAACTGAATCACACGTTTTTAAAATTTTTGTCTGTCTGTCAGTCTGTCTGTTTGAAAAGGCTAATCTTTGGAACGGCTGAACCGATTTTGACGGGATTTTCACAGACAAGTAGAGAATTGACCAGGGAGTAACATAGGCTACTTTTTTAACCGACTTTCAAAAAGGGAGCTGTGTTTTTCTACCTATGTACACCGAAATATCCGAGATTTCTGAACCGATTTGCGTTGTTTCTTTTTTAATCGATAGAGGAACTTTGCGACATTGTTTCATAAAAAATTTGGATTCCAACTCCTCAATCCTGATGCTGCAGGGGATCTGACCAATCCACGCGGGCGAAGCTGCGGGCATCAGCTAGTTATAAATATGACAGCATGTTTGTTTGTTGGTTAATTGGTTTGTCCTTCAATCAATTCTAATTTTTGTACGCATATAGTTGAAGACATGGTGAGTGAATTAGGCTACTTTTTATCCCGGAAAATCAAAAAGTTCCCACGGGGCTATTTAAAATATAAACCACGCTAATGAAAGTCGCGGATCACAGTCGGGTAGTCACACATCACACTAATATTATAAAGGCGAAAGTTTGTGTGTATGTGTGTTTGTTACTCTTTCACGCAAAAACTACTGGACGGATTTGGCTGAAATTTGGAATGGAGATAGATAATATCCAGGATTAGCACACAGGCAACTTTTTATCCCGGAAAATCAAAGAGTTCCCACGGGATTCCGAAAAACCTGAATCCACGCGGACGAAGTCGCGGGCATCAGCTAGTAATTTACAATATCTTGTTTAGTTGTGGAGTTAACTTGAACTCTCAAAGGACATAAATGTTATGAATATGTTTTGTATTTGGCAGAACGGTGCTGGTGATGGTGAATGTGACGCGTCACAAGAATGCAAGCCTCATACAGCTGTGAGCTCCTCACACTCTTCACTCAGCACCGAGAACAAGTCAGTATACCCTCCAGTACCAATAACGTTTACAAGTTACAATAGGGATGATGACTACTAGTCAAATCAGTGACTTTTTATCAAACGTCAAAACGCTCCCTCAGTAAGGGAGCTTGTATGAAATTCACGGATGTGACCTCATAACATTTGACGTAATTTTTTGGGCGCGTATGGAACCCTCGTAGCTTTAGTTTTGAGTTACGTAACTAATTATCACCACTATATCGTACAAATTTAACAATTTCGACCATCAAATTCAAATTATTTTTATTCAATTAAACTTTTACAAGTGCTTTTGAATCGTCGAAAACATCTACCACTGGTTCGGAATGCTGTTCCTACTGAGAAGAACCAGCAAGAAACTCGGCGGTTGCTCTTTTCAAAAGGAGTACAATAATAGCTACTTTGAATAAATGATTTTGACTTTTGACTTTGACTTTGACTCTAGAGTCTAGATACATTCTGATATATTTCACAGGCAGGCAGACCCCAGCCCTTCGACGACCTTAGGTAAGATACTGCGTTTTCTCTGCTATTGATATAATCATTGATATTCATGTATTGAACAGTCATGACCAGCGAACGATAAAAACATTGAAGTATTTCTCAAGCTCCGTAATAGTTTGTGGTTTGTGTGTTATACGTGTGTGTTGTCTGTTATTTTATTATAGTACTGTGTCTCCATAATATAAACAAGTGTAAATTAAAAATTTATAACACCCCCAACAAGTGAAGGTTACAGTAACTAGAAAAGAGCTGATAACTTTTAAACGGCTGAACCGATTTTCTTGGATTATTCCGCGCCTACGATCCAAAGTATCTCAGTTTTCCAAAACATCATTTTCAACTAGAATTAATTGTCAATTGACATAATATTATGAACATGGACGTATTTATGAACCTAACAATTAGTTAACCTTCTATTCTACAACAAAAATTGGAAAAGAGCTGATAACTTTTAAACAGCTTAACCAATTTTTTTTGGATTATAGCTAAGAACACTATCAAGCAAGATTTCGAACAAAAAAAAAGTAAATTAAAATCGGTTCATTCGTTTAGGCGCTACGATGCCTCAGATAGATACACACGTCAAACTTATAACCCCTCTTTTTGGGTCGGGGGTTAAAAATACTAAATCACTAAAACTACAAGATAAGGCAAATGGTTACTGGCATTGGATTGTGTTTAGGTAGTATTATATTAATCCTCAGTTTCTGCTAGCGTTCTGGTTTCACCTTGTTAGCGTTGCGTACCCCAAAAGGAAAAACAGAACCCTTATAGGATCACTTTGTTGTCTGTCTGTCTGTCTACCTGTCTGTCTGTCAAGAAACCTATAGCGTACTTCCCGTTGACCTAGAATGATATAATTTGGCAGGTAGGTAGGTCTTATAGCACAAGTACAGGAATAAATCTGAAAACCGCGAATTTGTGGTTTCATCATTACCCGAGTACGGAACCCTCAGTGCGCGAGTCTGACTCGCACTTGGCCGGTTTTATTATTGTAGCATACAATAATCATACAACATAGCATACAGAAAATCAAAATGTTTGTTTACAGCCTCTCGTCTATCGGCAAATTTCGCAACTTTCGGCGTAACGTTACCCACTCAAGAAGCCAACACAAGCGACCAACAGATCCCTTCAAAGCAAACTAATGACGAATCAAAACGGTTCGTCTGTCAGTACTGTCCGTTCCGATGTAAATACCAAAGTAACTTCACCACCCACATGAGAACGCACACGGGCGAAAAACCCTTCGCCTGTACACACTGCGATTACAAATGCGTAACCAACAGTGGCCTCGTGAACCACATGAGAACTCATACAGGCGACAAACCGTATTCTTGTAAGATATGTGACTTCAAAAGTTCTTACAAGGGCAACCTAGTCGGCCACATGAGAACCCACACGGGCGAAAAACCCTTCGCCTGTACACACTGCGAGTACAAAAGCGTCACGAATAGCGCTCTAGTCAACCATTTGAGAACTCACACCGGTGAAAAACCATATTCGTGCGAATTCTGTGAATACAAATGCGTATCAAACACCGCGCTTTTGAAACACTTGAGAACTCACACGGGTGAGAAAAGGTTCTCGTGCGAACTTTGCGAATACAAATGCGTGTCCAACAGTGCTTTGATGAATCATATGAGAACTCACACGGGTGAGAAACCCTTTTCATGCAAGGTGTGCGATTATAAGTTTGCGCATAAAAGCCATTTAGTGAGGCACATGAAGACTCACACTGGTGAAAAACCGTACCTTTGCAAGTTTTGCGAGTACAGAACAGCGCATAAGGATAACTTGGTGAATCATACACGGACTCACACTGGTGAACGGCCGTATTGGTGCGAGGTGTGTGAGTATAAGAGTGCCGCTAAGAGCAAGTTGGTGATTCACATGAGAACCCACACGGGTGAGAAGCCGTTTGGGTGTGATCTGTGCGAGTTCAAATGTGCGGTCAAGCATAACCTTGTGATACATAGGCGGTCGCACACGGGGGACAAGTAGGTTTGTGTGGGTGTGTGTGTGTGTGGGTGTGTGGGTGTGTGTGTGTGGGTGTGTGGGTGTGGGTGTGTGGGTGTGGGTGGGTGTGGGTGTGGGTGTGTGTGTGTATGTGTGTGTGTGTGTGTGTGTGTGTGTGTGTGTGTGTACCTCAAGAGTAAAAACGGAACCCTTATAGGATCACTTTGTTGTCTGTCTGTTTGACTGTCTGTCCGTCTGTCGTGTCTGTCAAGAAAACCTATAGGGTACTTCCCGCTGACATAAAATCATGAAATTCGGCAGGTAGTTATGTCTTATAGCACAAGTGAAGAAATAAATACGAAAACCATGAATTTTTGGTTACATCACGAAAAAAAAAATTAAAATGTCTTCATAAACAAATAATTAATTGGTATTATCAATTTTTAAAGATAACTATACCAAGTGGGGTATCATATGAAAGGGCTTTCCCTGTACATTCTAAAACAGATTTTTATTTATTTTTATGCATAATAGTTTTTGATTTATCGTGCAAAATCTCCAAAAAAAATACCCGAGTATGGAACGGTGTGCGAGTCCTGCTCGCACTTGGCCGGTTTTTTATTACTACAGTCCAAGAAGCTATTTCGAAAAACAAATTTGATTTGAATAAAAAACCATGTTAATTCTGGTCTTGGTTGTCAAAATGTATTTGTGTAATTAAAATACAGTATAGGCAATTAATTAAAATGTAACTGTTATGTGTACATACCAAAAATTTGATTAAAACTGTTCAAATCTTATTAGTCCAGTCACTATAGTAAGTTCACCTCGGAATTCGAGATACCCAGCTGTAAGTCTGTAAATACTTGTATATTGACACCCTAAAAATTGTCTCAAAACCTACATATGGTAGGGTGTAGGCAACTATTAAATTTCAAGGTCAAAGGTCACAAAAATCGGTTTTTTGCGCTTGTAATAAATACAAATAGCAAAAAAACCCATAGGAAAGGAGAAATGTACAAAAAAAAGCGCAAAAAAACGATTTTTCTGACCTTTGACCTTGAAATTTAATAGTTGCGTACACCCTACCATATGTAGGTTTTGGGACAACTTTTAGGGTGTCAATATACAAGTATTTACAGACTTACAGCTGGGTATCTCGAATTCCGAGATTCTTACCTAATTTAAGCTTAAATGACTGGCCTATATAGTTCTAATTAAGTAAAGGTAGAGAGGTTTTCTACGAACTGTTTACCTGTTAAGGAAAAATGGATTATAATTAAGTTATTAATAATATTATGTTTATGTACTATATACCTAATATTCAATCAGTATTAAAAATAAATATTATTTATTATTTATGTTTTTTTCTGATTCAACACCAAAAAAAAATCCTAATATGCTTTCCATTGATTAATGTATTTAAGGCTTATTTTATTATACAAGGAACAAGCTTTAATACACCGAAACAGACAATTCTTTATGTTACAACGTGCAGCGTGGGACATGCACCGCCCGCCCTCCCACTAGGGCGGGAAACGCTATTTTTATGGCCACCAAATCTGAATGTTGTACTTTTTCAAAGTAGCCTTTTTCCTCAAAAAAGGCTTGAAAAGCGAAGAATTTTACTCTAAATTGCAGACTTATGATTTATGTAAAATATAATATTAGCGAGGTATTGTTATTGATCATTTGTTTAAGATTGAAAGGTATAAGATACAAGAAAATTACAACTATTTAAAACACACAAAACTAAAGATATACGATCATAAAATGATAATAAAAACTTCAAACAATGGTGTTTAAACAATGATTGATGTGAAATAAATTGTTGCATGCCCTTAGGTTATATAATTATTTTGTTTTGGTTAGTACATTAAGATGAATTTCCACAGAAACTAGGGTAAATCCTAAATCGCAAGTGGCAACACTATAACGAATGTCCATTGTCAATAATTGGTCAAATGCATGGACGTATTATATGGTCAAATGCCACAGACAAGTAATCCGGAGAAATCTGTGGGAGAAATGCATGAGAAATGATGGATCGGACTTCGTCTGTATTGGTGTCAGCTGGCGGGTGTGCTCTGCCTTTTTGCAGTGTTTTTTTTTTGTTAAAACTGACTGGAAAGCGCTCTAAGGGGGTGCCGTGCGTGTGTCGGCGAGCGCCGGCACAGACGGGGTCCATACTTGTATAGTTTAACTAACTTGTTACAAATAACTACAAACTTGACATTGGCTAATCTTTGTACAGCCAGACGAGAAAAAAAGGTTTGGTAAAAAAAACAATTCAAGTCAATTTATTCATTTGCTGCTGGTTGGCATTTGCAACATTGGTTGCTGGTCCAAAATAAAACGCAGATATTCAGTTAATACTTTTATTATTATTTATTAAAATACATAGTATTATATTAAGAATATCCCATTGACTTACTATAAAAGGTCATTCAACAACATACAATCATGATACCAGTGACAAACCACTCCAGAAGGTCTAAAGCACCGGACTACTAGCGTCGCTTACGCGTTTATCAAATCAAGTAAGGAAAACTAAAGTAAGAATGTAATGATTAATTTATTCTTATTTGTATAGTAAGTCGATGCGATAATAAAATTAATTAAATAACTAAATTATCTTATCTCTTAGAAGGCGTGACAAATATTAGAACTTTTTAGACGGTAAATTTTTTTAGACTATCGTCTGTCTATTCTGCCGTCCTAACAAAGAGTGCAAGGAGTGCAATAAGTCGAGTTTTTGGGCAAATTGACTTAAGACCATATCCGTAATCAGGAAAATGAGCTCTATATTTTCGCCTTAGACGTCTTTTTTGTATCTTCAGTAGTTTCGGTTCTGTTGGTTATCAAAACTGCAATATGTAATATTACGATTTGTAAGTAGCTAATCATAACCGCGAATATCTCGAAAGTAGTCGAAACCTAGTTATTGCTCTCTTCGTTAGGACGGCAGTATTGACAAAACTCAACGCGAATAGGTATTTTCAAAAATGCTATTTGTTTCACTGCAAAGTATACTTTGTAACAGATACATAGTACTTCAAATACATAGTATGTTCAATTTAGTGCAATGGGTTTGGGGTCCCAAGGTGTTGGAATGACGACCTCACACCGGAAAGCGTAGCATTGGCAGACCCCCTACAGGCTGAACAGATATCAAATAAATTAGGGAACCGCTGCATGTTCAAATTAGTGCCATTGGTTTGGGGTCCCAAGGTGCTGGAATGACGACCTCACGGAAAGCATAGCATAGCATTGACCCCCTAACTGTGGGGATAGACGATATCAAACAAATTAGGGAACCGCTGGATATTAGTCCCTACAAGAGACCTATGTCCAGCTGTGGATTTCTATCGGTCTACATATAACACCACCGCACACACAGCTTCGCGGTGTTCGTGGTCTTTCGCGGTGTTCGTGGTGTTTCGCGGTGTTCGTGGTGTTTCGCGGCGCGTGTAGATAACAGTTAGTGTTGATTAAGCGTAGGTAAGCAGTGCCTATTAGCCCATACGAGGGCGTCCCATGCCGCGGCCGGGGGCGGGCATATCGCCCCCTCCACTTTTCACGTTTTTGATGGTTTCGTCTATTGAAAGGATCTGTAAAGGAGAAAGATAACAAGTGTAAATTAAAAATTTATAACACTCCCGACAAGTGAAGGTTACAGTAACTAGAAAAGAACTGATAACTTTCAAACTGCTGAACCGATTTTCTTGAATTATAGCTAAAAACACTCTCGATAAGCCACCTTTCAAACAAAAAAAAGTAAATTAAAATCGGTTCGATAGTTTAGGAGCTACAATGCCACAGACAGATACACAGATAAACACGTCAAATTTATAACACCCCTCTTTTTGGGTCGGGGGTAAAAAAACAAACGTTAGTACATATAGGTTTTAGGCGCGGTCGAAGTAAAGTTTCTTTGATTTGTGGCAGATACGCTAAGGCAAGCGACGCACGGAGAGACGTCCTTAGGCGCGGTGGTTCCCAGTTTTGCAATTTGGTATACTTCTAGGTAAAATTTAGTTTTTTTAGGAAAAACCGGAAACCTTATAGGATTACTTTGTTGTCTGTCTATCCGTCCTCTTGTCAACTTTGGCAAACGTAACGTAACGTAAAATTTGGCAATTATCCCCCCTGGCGTTTACGCGTTCTCACCTGGGCGGCGGCCTCGCACGCGGCGGTTATGGCGTTGATCTTGACCACGGCCGGCTCCCACACGCAAGCGACAAAGTTGTCCGCTATGTCCTCTTTCTGGATGTCCACTCCGTACCACACCTCGCCTGTTCAACAAAACATTACATAATTACACGATTGACAGACCGAGATGAGGAGATCCGCAGGAGAACCAAGGTCACTGACATAGCCCAAGCTATGAAGTGGCAGTGGGCAAGCCATGCCTTTCGTAGAGGCTGTGGGTTTCGACACACAATGCAGCACACTATTTACATTACAGTGGACCCCCGGTAATCCGGCCCGTCTAATCCGGCACCCCCTGTAATCCGACATGTCTATTATTATAGAATTTACTAAATTCGACATACATAGTAAAGTATGATTTGTACTTCAGAGTATGTATAACATATAGAATCTTGTCATTAGACCTGTAATTTGTCGGATTACAAGGTACTCTTTTGTAAAAAATTCCGGACTATAGGGGGTCTTAGGCAGTATTCTATAATCCGACAAATCCGATAGTTCGACAATGTCCTGCAAAACGTTTATCGGATTACCGGGGGTCCACTGTATATTCACAATAAGTAACAGTCAACGAAATAATAGACAAACGTAGGCAATACGCGGAACAAGCCACGCGCGACGCAGGTAGATGTAGCGAAAGACTGACTGCGCGAGACACGATGCGCGCGCGCCGCGCCGCGGTCCGGTGCGGAGCGCGGGTGTAAGTGGAGATGGCGCGAGGTGTGGTCCCACCTCATGAGCGGCAGCGGTCTTGATGAGAGCGACCGCCACAAGGCGATGACCGTTGGAGGCATATACTACCCAATCATCTCAAATGACATACAATAAGTGACAATCAAGCCTCAAGTGACATATGTGAAGTATGGGGTGCCCTCCAGCACGATAGGCTGACGATATGAGGAAGGCTGGGTGTGGTGGCGCTGTTTAGATAAGGCCTATGTTGGTTGGACGATGATAAACTCCATAGTGACCTTGGTGATGTACACTGTACAGGTTTTTTTATTTTTTTTATTCACTATAGGTAAGCGCTTGACCACAATCACACCTGATGGAAAGTGATGATGTGGTCTAAGATGGGACGCGTTTACCTAGAAGGTGCCTATTCACTCTTGTTTTAAAGATACCCGCACCCCCGCACTTAAAGGTGCAAGCAACTGCACAATATACTATAGGTAGGTTTATTACACAATCATCTAGTGACCTTTATGAGTGATTTAGTCCTAGAATGGAGACGCGAAGACGTAAGTGTAGTGTGGGGTGCCCTCCAGCACGATAAACTGACGATACGAGAAAGGCTTAGGGCTGGGCGTCGCGCTGTTCAGTAAGGTCTATGTCCAGCATTAGAGGTCCACAGGCTGAAATGACTATGATAGACTCCATAGTGACCTTGGTGATGCTTCTGTCGCAGCTTGTTGAGCAGGTTGGTCGCGTCGAAGCCCGCGTTGTCGCACAGCTGTCGCGGGATCGCCTCGAACGCTCGCGCGACCGCCGCTATCAGCAACTGCTCCTTGCCCGCGATAGTCTTCGAGTGGTCGCGCAGGTGTTTTGATAGTTCCATGTCTATTGCGCCTCCGCCTGTGAAGAATGATGTTTGGTTTATGTTCCCCGGTGAGTTTATGTTCCCATGGGAACATAAAATCACCGGCGACGTTAGCTTCTTACTTTATTGTACGATAAGATAATAATTGTATCGCTAAGTAAGCGTTTAGTTTCCTCCAGAAACTGTTGTGCGCCTTATCAAAGTACTGTGTATGTTTTGGAATGTAGGAACTGGTCTTTTTATCAAGGCAACTGTTCTGGTTGTAAGTAGAATCGGGCAATTTAGCACTGAAACAAGTCATTTGTTGTGGAAACTGTCTGTTCCCGCGGGAACACCAACTTACCGGCGACAACGGCGTCGTTCTTGATGGTACGTCGCACAATCATGATTGCGTCGTGGAGGGAGCGTTCAGTTTCCTCAAGGAACTGTTCTGCGCCTCCTCGGAGGATCAGGGTGCAGGTTTTGGCTGCGGGGCATCCTGGAATGAGGAGGTTTCAAGTTAATTTAAGTCTAGCCTAAAATAATACAGTAAAAAGAACTCAATCAACATAGTTATGTACAAAAATATGTAGACCAATGTGAACACGAGGCATATGACTGGGCATTGTATAAAAAATCAGATCTCAGCCGAGCTTGTGTATTTAATTCTTAGTCTATGACTTACACAAATCGCTATTCTGCAAGTTCAGATTGGACTACTTGTTTTGTGATAACTGTACTTCAGTTTTTACTTCTTCTAGTGTGGACAAAATGACATGGCATAAACAAAAAATACTGATAGTGTATTGTTAAGAGAGCTCTCCGTCACTCGTTTCATACAATCGTAGTTCCAATTTCATTTGAATATTAAGCAACCAAAGTCCATGAAATTTTGCAGACATATTCTAGAAACTAATATCTGTGTCTGTGGTTTTCCAGATTTCTGTTAAAATATTCGGTTTCAAAGTTACGCGGTTTTAAAAAATTTCATAAAATCTTTGAGCCCCTGTAATTTTAAAACTACATATTTTTAGAAAAATCTAAAACACCACAGACCCAGATATTAGTTTCTAGAATATGTCTGCAAAATTTCATGGACTTTGGTTGCTTAATATTCAAATGAAATTGGAACTACGATTGTATGAAGCGAGTGACGGAGAGAGCCCTGTTAAATAATGGAATACTAATACTAATGTCATGTATGCCATAGTGTCTGTCTATTTTCTAGCTTTTCACAACCCATCCAATTAACTGATTTAAACAAAATCTGGTAGAGAGATAGCTTGCATCCCAGGCTAAGGCATGAGCTACTTTTAGTCTCAAGAAATCAAAGAGTTCCCATGGGATATTAAAAAACTTAAACCCACATAGACAATAGAAATACACATAGCTGGCATTAACACAGAGGCATCCCAGGGCTTTATAGGCTATTTTTTATCCTGAAAAATCAAAGAGTTCCCAAATGGATTTTAAAAAAAAACTAAAATCACGCGGACAAAGTCGCGGGCGTCGTCTATTAATCAAATAAATTATTATCTACAATACCAACCAGATTAAGTCCATAAACTAAAACTCAACTACTGTTTTTGAAAAATACTCAAGCTAATGCTTTATACAACTTAAATCAGAGCCTATCCACCTAAACAGGAAGGAGAAATATCTTCAATTAACCAATCAGATTCATCATAGATTAAAAAGAATCACATGTTTTAAAAATCTAAAAAATCTAAAATTTTAAATTTAAAAATCTCTCCACTCCGGTTAGGTTAAACCGTAACTAATTTACTCGAATTTTGTAATAATTATTCATATCACTAATTATGTTTCTCACCAGGAGGCGCATTTTCTTTATCATAACCTGAGAAAGGGGGAAGATGTGTTAAGAAGGGATCCTCTTTGTATCGTAATTTTCATTGCTAGTTTTATGTAATGATGAGTGATGGAGATTGAGACTGAGTTAGTGAGTTTGAGTGAGTGAGAGGGACTGAATGAGTATAAGTGAGTGAGTGTGAATGAATGAGTATGAGTGAGTAAATGAGAATGAATGAGTATGAGTGAGAGAGAGAGAGAAGTGAGTTATACCCGCGAATATGTTGTACCGCTCGCCGCCCACTTGTCGCTCGCAGAACGTGGCACAGTGTCCCAAGGCCTCGGGCGCAAGGTCTCGTACAGAGCTGAGTACGGCGCCCCCGCACGCCCTCTGCGTGCGACGCAAGTCCTCTTCAGTCACACGGCCCGCGCAGAACATGTCACTGTCAAATGTCAATGATAGTATACACTATTACTGTCAAAATGTAAATGACACATTCATTAAAAATGAAAATGGTAATGTACATCCCCATACGCAACTTGGCAGGGTGATTCAGAGCGTTCAGAGTGAACTAGAGTGAGGAAACTCTCAATTTGATCCTGAAATCAACATCAGCTAGTCTTATACTTAGTCTTTTCACAGACAACCTAGCGTCAAATGTAGGTAACATTTGACGCCTGCCAGTGTAGACGACGTCTTGTAGAGTGCCTCGACGTTTTGTTAGAATATTCTAAACTGTCGTGAATGGCAATGCAGAACCAACCAATGTCAAATGAGCTCGGTGGCTATCAGTCAGTGTTGAACACCAGGGTCGCCAGGTATCATGATGCTAACTCACCGATCAGCAAAGTACTGTGTAGCGACGTCACCAATAGGCAGCTTGCTCAGCACGACGTTGGCACCACTGGCGTGCAGCGCTGCCAACTTGTCGTACAGAATCTGCCACTCTGCGTCTACCACCTTCTGGTACTCTTTGACATTGTCCACTCGTACCTGAAAAGAACAACTTTTTTTTTAACCGACTTTACAGCTCTAAATTCAAACTCAATGAAATGTTGTAGATATGCGTTCTAGGAACTAATATCTGTCTTTATTACCTTCTACGAAATAATTACATGGAGTTTGTTTGATTAATATCCAAATGAGAACTAAACCACATCTGTATGGAGCACACTACAAAAATAGCATTAATAAGAGTGTTGCTTTACCAGGATGTTTTTATACATATTCTAAACTTCTAATACTATAACCATCACTAGCACATAATATAGCTTTCTCTGTCGCACTTACGTCGCATTAACAGGGCTCTCTCCGTCACTCGCTTCATACAATCGTAGTTCCAATTTCATTTGAATATTAAGCAACCAAAGCCCATGAAATTTTGCAGACATATTCTAGAAACTAATATCTATGTCTACTACTACTGGAACTACGTTTCTATGAAGCAAGTGACAGAGAGACCCCGCTTAAGTGTAAAAGAAATAGATACACTAAAATCTGCATTATCCCTGTCAGTAATAAAATTAAGACAATATAGCATTCTCTCTCGCACTTATAGTCCAGTAACGAGAGTAAAAGAGGGATACACCTAAATCAGCATTATCTCTCTCAGCTTTCAACTCCAACTCAATATTCAATAGAGCAATCTTGCAGTTTTCATAGTTTTTTGGCTGCATCTCAAACCCAGCATGTATTTATGAAAGTTAGCATTCTCTCTCACACTTATGTCATACTACAGGGGTAAAAGAGACAGGTACACTTACCACAGCATTATCCCACTCAGCTTTCAACTCCAGCTCGATTCAAGAGAAGTAATCTTGCAGTTCTCATAGTTCTTAGGCTGCATCTCAAACCCAGCATGTCCTTATGAAAGTTAGCATTCTCTCTCACACTTATGTCAAACTACATGGGTAAAAGAGACAGACACACTTACCTCAGCATTATCCCTCTCAGCTTTCAACTCCAGCTCGATATTCAAGAGAGCAATCTTGCAGTTCTCATAGTTCTTCGGCTGCATCTCAAACCCAGCATATGAGAAGGTCTTCTTGAAAGCAACTCCGGCTACTAGGAATGAGTCTTCTAAAGCACCTCCCGTCACCTTCTTGATTCCTGGTAACCAGAAAGGTTTATATTGATACAAAAATTGTTTTTTTTTTTTTAAAAAAAGGAATGTAGACTGGAAATAATACTGCCTCATATCTACTATCATTTCGATCTACATTTCTATTTCAGAAATTGGATCCGTTTGTTTTAATCATAGGCGTGGTCCACGCGTGGACAAGTGGTGATATCTAAGAGGTGGATACTATTGCTAATCACACTAATATTATAAAGGCGAAAATTTGTATATGTGTGTGTGTATGTTTGTTACTCCTTCACGCAAAAACTACTAGACGGATTTGACTGAAATTTGTAATGGAGATAGATAATATCCTGGATTAGCCCATAGGCTAGGATTTAGGTTTTTCGAAATCCCGTGGGAACTCTATGATTTTCCGGGATAAAAGTAGTCTATGTGCTAATCCATTACCTCCATTCCCAATTTCAGCCAAATCCGTCCAGTGGTTTTTGCGTGAAGGAGTAACAAACATACACACACACGCACATACACACAAACTTTCGCCTTATATTAGTATGAGTATGAAATATAATGATAGTTAAATACGTAAGGACTTCGTCTGTGTCGGTGTTGGCTGGCGGGCGTGCTCTGCCTATTTGGAGTGTTTTTTTTTGTTAAAACTGACTGGAAAGCGCTCTAAGGGGGTGCCGTGCGTGTGTCGGCGAGCGCCGGCACAGACGGGGTCCATACTTGTATAGTTTAACTAACTTGTTACAAATAACTACAAACTTGACATTGGCTAATCTTTGTAAAGCCAGACGAGAGAGAGAGATAAATACGTAAACTTCTAACTTAAGTTACGAGAGTTCGAAACTGTACTAACCAATCATATCCAAGGGCAGTAACGGAGCGTCCAATGACAACACAGCATCCACCACCATCTTTGAGAAGTGATCTTTTTGCTGATGAATCAGTTTCGAAGACATGGCCGTCGCCGCGCACTTGCGTAGCAACTCCCTGGAAAAGAATTCATAGCGTAAGTTTCATCAGAATTGGTACAGCTTTTATTGAATAGTATGGTAGCTCATTTTCTACGGTTTTCCACATTTATTTGGTTCGGTAATTGGATCCGTTTGTTTTAATCATTGAATAATAATTAATTTTTCCTTAGCATTATGATAAACCAATCAATGAAATGTAATGCAGTAATGATAAATACATGGACAAATACGTAAGACTTTGGGCGTTTGTGCTCTTATTCGTATTCGGTCCGTTTTCGTGATTCGTGATAAAAAAACCGGCCAAGTGCGAGTCAGATTCACGCACCGAGGCTTCCGTACTCGGATTATTCATTTTCTTGCATAATAGTTTTTGATTTATCATACATAATGTCAGAAAAATGCCCGATTACGGAAACCTCGGCGCGAGTGACTCGCGCTTGGCCGGTTTTTTTATTTTTTCCATTCTATTCCATCAAGCTGTATGCGGGACTTCGTCTGTGGTGGCGTTTGCTGGCGCGCGTGTTGTGTCTTTTTGGAGTGTTTTTTTGTTAGAAGTGGCCGGTTTTTGTGTTCTACTGGTGTTTATTGCTGGTGGAACTGACTGGGAAGCGCTCTAAAGGGGCGCCGCGTCGCTCTAAGGGGGTGCCGTGCGTATGTCGGCGACCGCCGGCACAGACGGGGTCCATACTTGTATAGTTTAATTAACTTGTTACAAATAACTACAAACTTGACATTGGCTAATCTTTGTAAAGCCAGACGAGAGAGAAAAAAAAAGCTGTATGCGTCCACTGCTGGACATAGGCCTTTCCAAGAGCGCGTCACCAAACACGGTTCTCGGCTTTCCTCATCCACCCGCTCCCCGCCACTTTCTTCAAGTCATCGGTTCAGCAAGGTCGTCCCATACTACGCTTACCGCTATTTTTCATTATATTTTTAACTAGAGGATTTCTTCGCCCGCGTTGGGCTGTGAAAACGTAGCAGTCAGACAGACAGACACACTTTCGCATTTATAATATTAAAAAGTGTGGAGGATATCTATCTATATTATTAACTAGCTGTGCCCGCGACTTCGTTCGCGTGGAATAATGACTTTTCGGGCAGCATATACTCTGTACTTTAAAAATGTTCGCCGTGATTCTTTAAATTGACATAACTTTTTTATTTATGAACCGATTGACATGAAATAAACACTAAATGTTAAGTGAAGCTTACTACAATTTATTAGTGAAAACCGTATCAAAATCGAATAAGCCGTTTCTGATATTAGCGTGCACAAACACACAGACAAACAGACAAAAAAAATAATAATTACAATTTCGGGTTCTGCATCGATATAATAACAACCCCTGCTACTTTTTTTTTATATATTTCCATTGTACAGACACCACTTTTCTACAATTTTATTATATACTAGCTGATGCCCGCAGCTTCGCCCGCGTGGATTGGTCAGATCCCCTGCAGCATCAGGATTGAGGAGTTGGAATCCAAATTTTGTATGAAACAATGTTGCAAAGTTCCTCTATCGATTAAAAAAGAAATTCAGTTCAGAAATTTCGGAGATTTCGGTGTACATAGGTAAAAAAACACAACGCCCTTCTTGAAAGTCGGTTAAAAAAGTAGCCTATGTTACACCCTGGTCAATCCTCTACTTGTAAGTGAAAATTCCGTTAAAATCGGTTCAGCCGTTCCGAAGATTAGCCTTTTCAAACAGACAGACAGACAGACAGACAGACAAAAATTTTAAAAATGTGTGATTCAGTTATGGTATCGTTCAAATAACCATATGACCTTAATATGGTAGTTATTTCGAAATTACAGACAGACACTCCAATTTTATTTACTAATATAGATGTATAGATATCTTATTTATTTTTCAATGCCCTTACCTCTGTTCCTCTGGGGATTTGCTCTCGACTCTGACGGACAACTCTTTGACCTTGTCAACGGCGAGCCGGCCCGCGTTGCGTACCGCACGCACTATGATGCGCGGGTGAACGCCTGGAAATATGTCAACACTCACACAAACTGCATCAAACTTTTTTAACCAACTTCAAAACAGGAGGTACACAGAATAGAATAGAATAGATTTTTATTCAAATAAACTTTTACAAGTGCTTTTGAATCGTCAAATAATTTACCACTGGTTCGGAATGCTGTTCCTACCGAGAAGAACCAGCAAGAAACTCGGCGGTTGCTCTTTTCAATTGTTCAATTTACAATAATATTCCAACACAATTCGTAGGAATCCTTCACTGATTACTCAAAGACGCATGCACCGATTTGGAATTATGTATTATTATTTTTGTTTGAAAGGATATACTTTGGAGGTGGTCCCATATAAATTTGGTGAAGATCTGATGAAAATCTTCAGAGATAGAGACCAGAACTCCTCAATGGATAAGAGTAAATTGCTCGCGATTAAATCATAGCTTAGTAAACAGACGGTTTTTAATTAGGCATAGCATATTGCAGTATAAACAGTGGAGACACTAAAAATTGTGAAATAAAAAAAATCAAAAAAAAACTGACTTCAATTATCTATTTATGATTTAGTATTTTTTTTTTGTGAAAACATTTTTTTTGACAGACACGACAGACACAACGGACTGTCTGTCTGTGTGACAGACTACCAAGTGATCCAATAAGAGTCCCGTATTTCCTTTTGAGGTACTGAACCTAGGTATCTAAAACTGACAACTTTAAATGGTAGATGCATTTGACGATTCAAAGTACTTTTGTAAACATTTCTATTCTATTCTTAAAAAAAACTGTAAAAATAAGTTTTATACTCAAATTAAAATTCAATATACAGTGGACCCCCGGTAATCCGGCCCCTGTCTAATCCGGCACCCCCTGTAATCCGACATGTCTATTATTATTGAATTTACTAAATTCGACATACATAGTAAAGTATGATTTGTACTTCAGAGTATGTATAACATATAGAATCTTGTCATTAGACCTGTAATTTGTCGGATTACAAGGTACTCTTTTGTAAACATTTCCGGACTATAGGGGTTCTTAGGCAGTACTCTATAATCCGAAAAATTCGATAGTCCGACACTGCCCTGCAAAATGTGTGTCGGATTACCGGGGGTCCACTGTATTTCAATTCTATTCTAAGGAACTCTAAAAATAAGTTTTAATACTTGCCTTCCTCAATAAAAGGCTTCAGTCTCTTCAGTAGTTCCCCGGCCAAGATCACCACGGATGTGGTACCATCACCAACCTAAAATGAAGGTACACAACTTTGGTCATATGCCTATGAAATGTTACAAATTAACGCAAGATATAATAAAATAAATCATTTATTTTGGGTGTCCTCAATACAAATTGGGAAATTGGATCCGTGTTTATAATCATTTTAATATAATCTATGTATTTTTAACCCCCCACCCAAAAAGAGGGGTGTTATAAGTTTGACTGGCATTGTACCTCCTAAACCAATGAACCAATTTTTTACACCAATTGTGTAAATGTTTGAAAGGTGGCTTGATCCAGAGTGTTCTTAGCTATAATCCAAGAAAATCGGTTCGGCCGTTTGAAAGTTATCAGCTCTTTTCTAGTTACTGTAACCTTCACTTGTCGGGGGTGTTATAAATTTTTAATTTACACTTGTAAACTGTGAAAGTGTTATGTCTGTTAGATTTTATATGATGAATAAATTATGAAGTTCATATTATATTTATAAAAAAAATGTTCAATTGGACTCGCACACGAAGGGTCTGTACTACAGAAAAATTGTACTACAAGAAAAATACTTTTTTAGTTCTATTTTATGGGGCTAAGTATATATTTACCTCAGCATCCTGTGATTTTGCGATGTCCACAAGAGTTTTGGCCGCCGGGTGGACAATATCCAAGAGCTGAGAATAAAAAATAATTGATTTAAAATATAGATAATACTTAAATTGTAACCTAACTATAGTTTAATTTTAGGCGTGTTGGGCGATTATGGCTTTCAGATTCAAAAAGTTGATTTCTCATAATGTTGAATTTGCAAAATGTTGACCTAAAAGACTTGCCGTTAAGGTTGTCAGTTTTAGACCATTTTTATGACGGGGGATACCTCAAAAACTAAACGAGAGATCAATATCCGGGGGTGGTAGGTTGGGGTGCCTATCCCCCCCCCCCCTCCCTCCCTCTCAAATCACAGACAAAGATCAATTATTGGGTATAGTTCTTGCATTTATTGATTTATTCAACATTTTGCAAATTCAAAATTTTGAACCTGAAGGGATTATGGGAGGGTAAAAGGTACAAGGTTTTAAATTTACTTCATTAAGGAACCCTCCTCCATCTCTTTCTACTTAATCCTATCCCAGGAACATGTTAGGTACCAAAATAAATACTATGTGTCTCTACCTTCATTATGGTGGCACCATCATTGGATATGACCGCCTTGCCGTTGTGGTCCACAATCAGCTTGTCCATGCCCCGAGGGCCCAAAGTTGTGCGCACCTGAACCAACACAGAATTGGTCAATAAATTATTTAGGCAATACAGTGTCTCATACAGGGTGAGTTTTCATAAAGTGCATAAGTTAAAAATCTGGGATACATATGGATTGCGCTTTAGGTTGGACAAATCACTTAAACAGATTAGCAGCAAGACTTTTGCATAATCTAAGATCATTTCTTCCAATTCCTACTAAAATTATGTTAGCACAGACTTTACTTCTTCCTTTTCTTGATTATGCCGACGCAAGTTATATTAACTTAACAGAAGATCAGTTAAACAAGCTTGAGATTTCAAAACACTAGTATTCGGTTCATATATGGGTTACACAAATATGACCATCTCAAGCTCTTCTCATACTGAGAGGAGACCAGTTCTCACTAAAGAACTTCTTTTTTTTTTTCAAAATTCAGGACAGTAATAGCCAGTACGATCAACTCTTTCGCTCACCTGCTTGTGCGATTAAATTATGTATAGTCCATACAAAATGAACTCTCGCACACCATTTTATAAGTCACTTGTCATGTCAGAAGTACAGTTCACCTTTATAATAAGGACTTATATCGTACTTTTGACATGATATTAACACATGTCATGTGAGAACTCATTTACGCATTATAATACAAAAGGTTAATACACTCACAGCATCCACCACCAGCTGGCAGGCGTTGATGTTGGATACCAGCTGTGGTTTGCCCTGAGACTGGTCCGTCCCCTCCTTCAGCACTAAGATCTGTGGTTGCTGCAACATCACACAATATATTGCTTACTGGCTGTCACTGATTTCCCAGGAACTTGTAATTTTGCACGTAAGTTAATATTGCGCACAGAAACATGCTTAATATGTTTTGCAAAAGAGTATAGGTCGACTGGTTTAAATTAAGTATAAACATTAAAAAAAAATGTTTTATGGTCACGATCAGAACACCTGGTAGGTAATTTGGATATTTTTCATGACTGTTGTTGATTCTGACGTATACTTGAATGGTATACTTCCATTCATGATAAAAACAAATATTTTCGATGAAAAAAAATTATAGAAAGTACCTATTAAAGACCTTTTCAGTTCAAAATAAAATTAGTCATCGTAAAATTTTATCAAAACAAAAGTAACCTAAATCTGCAAGTACTAAGTAGCTATACAAAAACTGAATAAAACAGTTCAGTCAGCTCATATAATGCGGTTATATACCGTCCTTATTGTTTCAATACGTAAAGAAATATATTTAATTCAAAACCAACATTAAAAACTTCCAAAAATAACCTCTGCATTTATACTAAATTTTCTCTGAAAATACATTCATTCTGATTGAAATATTTTTGTGGTTGAAGCATTCATACATTTAAGAATATATTTAGCGCATTTTACAAAGATAATTACAAAAGATTAAAGTAATAAAATTGAATTTAATTACCATCTTGAAATCTCGAAATTGCAAACCAAAACAATTCCACAGACAAATTGAAATTATAGACGCAACTCAATGTCAAAGTCATATATGACGTTTTATCTCGGCACTTGACAGTTTAGTTCACATACATGGTTCACATTCACTATTATCAATTTGTTCGATTTTAAATCGATTAACCCGATTATTAATGGTTTTTAAATCTACAAAATTAGTTATTACATACAACGACGGATCTACGCTAAACCATAGATAACACACTATATAACTTGCTAAAAACTGCTGCAAAGAAGGGCTTGTGTGCCAGTTTCCATAGTTAGTTACCTACATCTGAAAGAATCAGAAAATACGACTTGGTAAAAAACCGACACTGTGCACTTGAATCGTTTTACATCGTATTTGGTGTTATCGTTTAGTTTAGTTAGTTATTAGTATTCGTTTGTTAGTAGTTTATATAGGATCGTATAAGAAAGTCAATGGAAAAGGGGGTACCGAACAAGAAATCATTCGACTTCAAATCTGTTTTATGTACATATCTATGGTTTTATGACTTGTAGCTGAAAACCAACTCATAATTAGTCACACTGAACCTTCATCTACCATGCCTCCGCTCCACCAATAAGGTATCTAATCATAAGGCCTATTAATCATCATTTATTCAAAGTAAATAGATACCTATTAGTTATGTGTTAATCCAGGATATAGTCTATTTCCATTTCAAATTTCAGACAAATCCGTTTAGTAGTTTTTGTGAGAAAGAGTAACAAACATACACACACACAAACTTTCAGCTTTATAATATTAAGTTTCATCGATGTGATTAAATCGATATTTTCTATTAAAAAAAAATTGTCTATGACATGAGACTTTGGAAGGTGCTAAATGACATCTTGATTTTATTTTGACAGTTTTGATTTATTATTCTGTGGTCTGTGGATTCGACTTGAATAATACCGCTTCACGTCGATTTTCATTAAAAACTGTGAAAAAATATTCTGAAATCACTGAAAATGAGTAGGCAGGTTGATGTAAAGGCTTTAGTATCGCACGTTATACGAGGAGATGGGGTTAACAAATGCCGAATTTGCATGGGGGACACTTCAGAAGGACAAGTACGATTAAGTGATACAGTTATTATGGAAGGCGATAAACCTGTTACATTATCTCAACTGCTCGAGATCGTAACTGGAATTCAGGTAGGTTTATATTCATCAATATTTGTTTAATGTTTATTGTTTTTTGTTCAACTTCTGCGACGAACGGAACGGCACGTATTTTCCAAAATGGCCGCTGTTCCATTTATAAATATTATTTTTGTTGAAATTTTTCAGTATTTTAAGAGCACTTACTGTTAATCTTATTAGTTAAAGCATTATCTTGATATAGAAAATAGTAATTATGGCATATTTTAAAGTGTTTTTATATTATTATAGATTGATTAGGTTATGTTAACAGTTAAGGCTGGTTACACACTAGATGGTAGGTATTACATTATAAAACCAGTGCACATTAAACCATATGTACTAGGGTAATATTCGCCATCATCATCATTATCAACCGATGCACGTCCACTGCTGGACATAGGTTTCTTGAGGAACTTCCACATGCCACGGTCTAGATCTTTTGTGGGGACTTGTCGTCTGTCCAGCTATAGTGTGACCTACCAGTGCTACGCTTTCCAGTATGAGGTCACCATTCAAGTATCTTGGGACCGCATCTATCTGTTTTTTGAAACTATGAACTGGATTTCTGATTTGATCGAGTAGAGAAACTCCAAACATAGCTTTCTTTATCGTCATAATTATGTTGTAATGTAATAATAGTCCAAAAGGTATATTTTAAGACTATTGTAATCTTAAGGCTTAAAGTCTTACATACATTGATAACTGTAGTGAATCCTAATTCCTAATATACAATTTAACACAAAAAATGTTTCTACCTATGTCCATTATGGGTTTGCTACCATCCAACCAACTGGTTTAATTAGAAAGGCAAAAATGCGAAGATGGTTTTAGAGCAATAGGAAATGTATTTCTTTTAGGGTTCCGTACCTCGAAAGAAAAAACGGAACCCTTATAGGATCATTTTGTTGTCTGTCTGCTGTTTGCCTGTCTGTCCGTCCATTGTGTCTATCAAGAAAACCTATAGGTACCCTGTAGGTGTTCTTCTCGTTGACCTAGAATCATGAAATTTGGCAGGTAGGTAGCTCTTATAGCACAAGTGAAGGAGTAAATCTGAAAACCGTGAATTTATGGTTACCTGATTATGAAAAATTAAAATGTGTTTAAATTTTCAAAGTAAGATAACTATACCAAGTGGGGTATCATATGAAAGGGTTTTACCTGTACATTCTAAAACAGATTTTTATTTATTTTTTTTGCATAATAGATTTTGATTTATCGTGCAAAATGTTAGAAAAAATACCTGAGTACGGAAACCTCAGTGCGCGAGTCTGACTCGCACTTGGCCGGTTTTTTTAGTGTAATAGCACACCGGGTATCTGCATATAAGTATGTAAATGAAGTAAATAAGATTTAAAATTCTAATGTATTGGTATGTTAAGTCCATGGTATAGCAATGACACGCTAATTAATTTGATATATCTATGACACTGGTACGGATTCTGAGTGCAACTTAATTTTAGAATATTTGCATCGTTTTCTTACCAGTGTATTAAGAAAAGGACAGACAAACCTAGTTTAATTTAGAACTCAAACCTGGTGACTTGCTTGTTGCCTTGCTGCCTTGTTGTTTAGACATACTTGTGCACTGCTAAGATAATAATATAATTATTGTATGACATCATATGAATTAGTAATTAATAATATTGGATTGAGTCTGATGTCTGTGTGCAAATGTATGGAAAATTGAATGCTACGGTCAGTTTAGTGTGACAATTTCTCTCAGTGATGTTATTCTCATTGTTCAGAGTTAATGACATAATTAGTGTTTGCTTGAAATTATATTGCAGTGAGCTCTATGATGCTCGCTGTTATTATTTAACTAGCTGACGCCCGCGACTTCGTCCGCGTGGATTTAGGTTTTTTGAAATCCCGTGGGAACTCTTTGATTTTCCGGGATAAAAAGTAGCCTATGTGCTAATCCAGGATATTATCTATCTCCATTCTTAATTTCAGCCAAATCCGTCCAGTGGTTTTTGCGTGAAGGAGTAACAAACACACACACACACACACACACACACACACACACACACATACAAACTTTCGGCTTTATAATATTAGTCTGATCAATTTTCCAAGGTAGTGTCCCCGAAGTAGATTTATTCTCTTCTTTTTTCTCTTGATGCTATCCCATTTTATTTGGGGTCATTCCTCCTTGTACATAAGCTCCAGAACTTTCTGCCCTGGGTTATCATTGGCGAGATGTTAAGGGCTTTAAAGTCCCTCGACATAAGTCTGTTACTAAAATAAAATTGGTGACCATTTGACTAGAGCACTGGTTGCAGGTGCCGCTGGACGGTGACCTGCCAGCTGGACTGTGCACGGAATGCTGCACGAGTGCTGTAAATGCTGCTAACTTCAGATCCATGTGCAGGGAAACCTCCTCGAAATGGGACACGATGTTGCAACTCTTGTGCGACCTACCCTCACAGTACTCGGAAAAGGACCAGATTATGTTCGTCATATTGGACGATAGTCAAATGATTGTTGTCATTGATGAAAATTATTTGAATTTAAACACAGTATCTGAGAGATTAGGGGCACATTTGCCGTCACAGGTGGATTCTATCTCCCCAATGGACACAAAAAGCGTTACCGAAGAAAAAAGTGACGTAGACCATGATGGACTAAATACAAAAGGAAATGAACTTAGTGATATCAAAAATGAAAAACCAGAAAGTGAACTTAGAGATATAGAAAACGAAAGTCTAGTCGCAAAAAGAGTGAAAAGAGTAGAAAGTGAACTTATAGATGGTAAAAATGAAAGTCCAGTTGCAAAAAGAGTGAAAAGAGACAAAGTAGACATTAATAAGAGACTAATGACAAATAGAGAAGAAAGTGTACGAAAAGAAGTGGCTAAAAATAGAAGAAATCTACCTATACAAACGTCGCAATGTCCGAATTGCAGCAAAAACTTTCATCATCCGCTGAAACTATATCACCATTTAAGAGGATCGATTGATATGATACGAGCTTGTTATGTATGCAGCGAGATTATGCAACGTGATGAACTTGTCTCACATCTTGATTTAGCCCATAACATAGAAGTTTACGATTGCAAAAAATGCCCTGCCATACTTCTAACAAATAATAAATATATCGAGCATTTAAACGGAGCACATTCACGCGGTGCGTGCTCTTGTATAGACTGCGGACGGACGTTTCAGTCAGACCAAGCGGTTTACGCGCACATACCTGTACACAGACGAAAAACATGTCCGTCTTGCGACAGAATATTCCAAAACCAACCCTGCTACTTGTATCATATAAAGAACTGTTGCAATTTAAACAAAAATTTAAAAAAATCAGAAAAGAGGGTAGTCATCAAAAACGTGAACAGTAAAAAGAACGTTCGAGTCGGTGTACGTGGTGGCACAGATCATGTATGCATCTGTGATTATTGTGGTAGAAGTTTCTTAAAAAAAAAGTACCTGGCGGCGCATATGCAAACTGTTCATATGAAAAACACTCATGCACCTTGCGCGTACTGTGGGAAGCTCCTAGCGACGGTGCATATGACAGAACATCTAAAGCGACACGAGTTAGACTTGTCGTTTAAGTGTGAACACTGTGGAATCGTCCTTAAGACCAAACTCGGTTATGTCCAGCATTTAAGATTGCATACAGGGGAACGTCCATATGCTTGCAAGATTTGTAACGAAAGTTTTAGTGCTTCGTCCAGACGCTCGGAGCATATGCGTAAAGTACACCAAAATACGAGTGTAATACTAAAGCATGCATGCAAGCTATGCCCTGCCAAATTCCGACTGCCGTACAAGCTAAAAAAGCACATGAAATCAGCACATTTAAATGATAGTTATGCAGAAACACAACAGTTTGAATGTCCTCAATGCCACGAAAAGTTTGACTCACGCCGTGGGTTGTTACACCATAGCAGGAAGCATCAAAAAGTGAATTTCCCATATAAGAGACCTGAGAAAACTATTATGTTGAAGGTGTTTAGTGAACCAGACTGTGTTGAGGAAAATCAGTAAATTGGAAGGCAGCCTATCTGTAATCTGTACATAATTTACTGTGCCACTAAGACTTTTTGCAAGCAATAATTGGGAAAATGTTAAAGCTATTTCAGATTAGCGTTATGTTGCACATATAAGCTCGTTTTTGTAACCTAGCAGTCCGTAACCAGGGTTCCGTACCTCAAAAGGAAAAGGAACCCTTGTAGAATCACTTGGTTGTCTGTCAACCAAATCACATATAGATGGCGTAGTTTGTCATTAACTTGTAGTGATTTACATAAAAGAGTTATGTACAATGTACATATATATCTTGTACGATGGTACGGAACCCTTCGTGTGAGAATCCGACTCGCACTTGGCCGGTTTTTAGGGTTCCGTACCTCAAAAAGAAAAACGGAACCCTTATAAGATCACTTTGTTGTCCGTCTGTGTGTCCGTCGTGTCTGTCAAAAAACCTATAGGGTACTTCCCGTTGATCTAGAATCATGAAATTTGGCAGGTAGGTAGGTCTTATAGCGCAAATACAGGAATAAATCTGAAAACCGCGAATTTGTGGTTACATCATTTAAAAAAAAATTAAAACGTGTTTCAATTTTCGAAGTAAGATAACTATACCAAGTGAGGTATCATATGAAAGGGCTTTATCTGTACATTCTAAAACAGATTTTTATTTATTTTTATGTATAATAGTTTTTGTTTTATCGTGCAAAATGTTGGAAAAATACCCGAGTACGCAACCCTCAGTGCGCGAGTTTGACTCGCACTTGGCCGGTTTTATCTTTGCCGTATGTATTATGTAGGTATAGTATACGGATATGTGTATTTCATAATATTATAATTCCATTTGCGCAAATAAATGATTTGATTTGCGTAGTAGTTCTGTCACTTCTGTGTTTACACAGAAGTGTATTACAAGTGTGAGTGTATTATATTTAAAAAAAATGTTGTTCATTTTATTGATTTACACTTGCTATAATATGAATGAATTGTACTTAATTTCTTTCCTCTTTTCTTTCTTTTTTCAAAAGAATATTAGCCATGCTAATCATGACTAATACTCCCTTTCCTCTCCAACTAAGCGTAAAGCTTGTGCCAGGAGTGGGTACGACAATAGTGCAACGGGTGGGGTTTGAACCGCCGACCTTTCGGAATTCAGTCCGCTCCTCAACCGTTGAGCTATCGAGGCTATTTATGTATATGGTCTTATAGATTTAGGGTTCCGTACGTAGGGTGCCAATAGGACCTTATTACTAAGCCTGCACTGTCCGTCTGTCTGTCAGCGGGATGTATCTCGTGAACCGTAATAGGTAGAGAGTTGAAATTTTCTGTGTATTTCTTCTGCCATAGTTATAACAACAAAATCTTACTAAAATTTCAAAATAGCCGCCATGAAAATTAAAGAAAAAACTTGTACCGTACGGAATCCTTCGTGTGTGGGTCCGACTTGCACTTGACTGGTTTTTAGAGTTCCGTACTTCAAAAGGGAAAACGGAACCCTTATAGGATCACTTCTTTATCTTGTTTTAGTTATAAATAAAAACTGTATCGAAAATAATTGAAAAACTTATTGATTTCGTGTTCCTTAACAAATGCTTGCTTGTATAATATTTACCATTTTGTAAAGAGCAATGGCAACTTGAATAGCCCTTCAAGCAAGAGTGAATAGACCTCTTCAGCCCAAACCTAGAACCCATATTTGCTTTCCATTATGCATGATAATCGTCAAACTTAAATCTATCTGAATACAAGTGTAAATTAAAAATTTATAACACCCCCGACGATCCAAAGTATTTGAGTTTTCCAAAACATCATTTTCAAATAAATAATTATGTATTTAGGCAACGTCCATCTTGACAGCTTGACATTTGTCAATTGACATAATATTAAGAACCTAACGGTTATCTAACCTTCTTTTCAACAAGAAAACTAGAAAAGAGCTGATAACTCTTAAACGGCTGAACCAATTTTTTTGGATTATAGCTAAGATCACTCTCGATCAAGCCACCTTTCAAACAAAAAAAACTAAATTAAAATCGGTTCATTCGTTTAGGCGCTACGATGCCACAGACAGATACACAGATACACAGACACACAGATACACAGATACACAGACACACAGATACACAGATACACACGTCAAACTTATAACACCCCTCTTTTTGGGTCGGGGGTTAAAAATAAGAAATGTGAACTAGAATTTATGGATGTTTAAGCAAAAACAAGTAACAGATAACAAGTAACAGTTGGTTATAATACTCGTAGAAAAGATATAAGAAGAAGGCTGAAGACTGATTGGTGGCGTGGTTTCAGGTCTTTGCGGAGACCGACCTGCCCGGAGGCCTATGCAGCGACTGCACCAACAGTACACTGTTAGCGTGGAAGTTCAGGTTGCTATGCATCAGCTCTGATCAAGAATGGAGTCGAGTGACCGAAGTCCTGACTCAAAACACAGAAAATCTGTCTGCCAACCCAGATGACACAGTCCTTTACATATGCTCAACAAAAGAGGGCGCAGTTTTCAAAGACCATATCCCCAAAATATATACCTTAACAGAAGCTGCCGATAATCTCAATGATATCCTCAAAACGGATAGGAAACGGGAACGGGAGAAAGTAAAAAATAAAGTGTCGAAACGTCGCCTCAAAATCAAATGCCGGATGTGTGGTAAAGTGTTCCATCTTCCCGAATATTTGAACCAGCATTTGATGAGCTCATCCAAAGGCGCTTGCATCGTTTGCGCCAAGGTGCTGCCAAAGGTAAAGTTGCCAAATCATTTGGAAAACGTTCACGGGATGTGTGTTTACGCTTGCAAAATTTGTCACCAAATGTTCGACGACCAATCGAATTTGGACAGTCATAGCGAACTCCACGGATTGAATTCGCCGCAATGCAGGATTTGCAAGCAAGGTTTCAAAAACGAGAGATCTTTACACGCTCACATGTTCGCCCACACGCTATTTACCTGCATAAATTGTGGCAAAGGCTTTGAGAACCGAAGATGCTACACTTATCACAAAGAACATTGTACAGCCACCAAACCCTACACCGAAGTTGAAGGGACATATGAATGCCACGATTGCGGTCGAAAGTATTCAAAGAAACCGTCGCTAAGAATCCATATAATACAGAAGCATTTGAATGTTTTACCATTCGTTTGTCAGATATGTGGGAAGCGCAGTTCCACGAAAAACCATCACAAGTCCCATGAACTTATTCATAAAACAGAACGGAAGATATACCAGTGCGAGTGTGGTGCGAAAATGCGTACCGCTCTCGGTTTTCACATGCACCAAAGAATCCATTCTGGGGAAAAGCCGTACGAATGTGAGGAATGCGGGGACAGGTTTCTATCTGCTTCTAGAAGGTTGGACCACATCAAAAGGAGGCATAGGGGCGGTACCACACCACATAATTGTGACAAATGTGGTGCAGGTTTCATCAGGCCATTTGAACTGAAAAAGCATTATCGCACTGCACATTTTGTGGTTTATAATAAAGTAAAATAGCTCTGCCAATTTGGATGGTGTTTTGGAGGGAAGGAATCTGTGGTAATTATTGTCATAATCTTAGCCATAATTCGCACGAGCGTTAAAAAAGCGTTGCGTTAAAACCCGGCGTTGCGATGAAATTACAAAGTACGCGTTAAAAAAGCGTCGACGTGTGAACAACTGAACAGATACTTGGAAATGCATTTGTTCTATCTGAACGCTTTTTTAACGGACGTTAAAAAGCTGTCTTGTGAATGAGACCTTAAGTTAAGCTATGCTTTTGCGATTGACTGGTGGATTCTGATGTTTTTATCTTAGCTAAATTTAGAATATCTGCATCTTTTTCTTTTTAATATTGCTAAAAAAGGATGGTAAAATGAATTTTAAATTAAGGACTGAATTTAAGTGCCTCTAGAAAATTGAAACACTATGCTCAAAACTGGCTCCTTAAAGTCCATTAAAAAATTAGTAAAGTAGATTTGACAGTTCTAAACTAATTAAGTCTGTCTGTCCTTTTCTTATTACATTGGTAAGAAAGAGATGCGAATTGCGTGTACTCTAAAAAGTTGCAATCAAAATCAGTACCAAATATATCAACCTACAAATAATAATATCTATCAACACAATATTTCTTTCTTACCCACAAGAAATAAACCCTACCTACATATTTTATTAGTCTAGCGAACAAAACCACTTACCGTACCTATACTTAACTATATCTGTTCCACATTGAATTGAATAATTCATAGCTTTTAGGGTTCCGTACCTCAAATAGAAAAAACGGAACCCTTATAGGACTCACTTTGTTGTCTGTCTGTCTGTCTGTCAGCACAACTCAGGAAGTACAGGAATAACTCTGAAAACCGCGAATTTGTGGTTACATCATTTAAAAAAAATTAAAACGTGTTTCAATTTTCAAAGTAAGATAACTATACCAAGTGGGATATCATATGAAAGGGCTTTACCTGTACATTCTAAAACAGATTTTTATTTATTTTTATAATATATAATAGTTTTTGATTTATCGTGCAAAATGTCGGAAAAAATACCATAAATAATACAAATTTGTTCTTTATCTATCTTTTTTTTTTTTTCTTTAAATCTGGCTTTACTCTGATTAGCCAATGTCAAGTTTGTGATATTTTCAAGTTATTGAATTTATACAAGTATGGACTCCGTCTGCGCCGGCGCCCGCCGACATACGCGCGGCGCCCCTTTAGAGCGCTTCCCAGTCAGTTCCACCACCAAAAAACACCAACTAACACAAAAACCAGCCACTCTTAACAAAAAAAACACTCCAAACAAGCACAGCACGCGCGCCAGCAAACGCCATCACAGACGAAGTCCTTTATCTATCTATTTACCGTTCAGATTAGAGTATCCAAAGAGTAAAAGTGGAGCCCTATCACTCTGCTGTCAGTCTGTCTGTCCACTGACCCAAAAGCAAATATTGAATTAGAAATTTAATTAAATTATTTTTCAGTGGGTCTTAGACATAACTACATAAAAAAGGATCCAGAAAAAAAATATTCTTATGCATATCATTGTTTAGAGTTCATTGAGTAAAGTGTGAAGATATTTTTTTATTTAAAAAAAATAAGGAAATGGGGGGCCATTAAAGTTGTCAGTTTTAGACCATTTTTGTGACGAGGGCTATTACAAAAACTAAATTATTTAGAAATATGACAATTCGGTATATCATCACACTAATATTATAAAGGGGAAAGTTTTTGTGTATGTATGTGTGTATGTTTGTTACTCTTTCACGCAAAAACTACTGGACTAATTTGGCTGAAATTTAGAATGGAGGCAGATTATGCCATGGATATACAACAGTTATCCCAGAAAATCAAAGAGTTCCCACGGGATTCTTAAAAAACCTACATCCACGCGAACGAAGTCGCGTACTTCAGCTAGCGTACCATAATATACTGTATCAAAACAACAAATTTTGAAAACAACGATTTATTAAATAGTTTGTTAGCTGAGACCAAAACAATTTTTGCAAGTAGATTCAAAAGACCTCGCTTCGCTCTATCAATTAAGTTTCTGTCCTTTCCTTATTACATCGGTAACAATAACAAAAAGATGTGTACTCTTTAATTGTAATCAGAATCAGTATCAATCCATACTTAATATTATAAATGCGAAAGTGTGTCAGTCTGTCTGTCTGACTGTCTGCTACGTTTTTAGATTTTAATGAAATTTGGTACAGACTTGGGATACATCCCGGGGAAGGACATAAGATACTTTTAACCCGGAAAATCAAAGGGTTCCCACGGGATTTAAAAAAAACCGAAATCCACGCGGGCGAAGCTGCGGCCATCCTTTAGTATCTTATAATTAAAATAACATTTTTCTTTGTTACAGAGAGAAGAAGAGCCACTGTTTCCTCAACTATTGTGTGTAACCTGTACCCACGTCGCCACAACAGCATACGAATTCCGCCTATTCGCGAGCCATTCACAAAATCTATGGGCCAATTGCGTTGCCTCCATAGGAAGCCTATTCCCATTGAAGACCCCGAAGTCATTTTACGCGATCATAAAAGACAATTTACTCCTCCAAAGTGTTAACAATTTTGAGGGTAGTACCAAAGAATTGGCGCACCATTTGTCTAACCGTTTTAAAAAGAAACCGGTGACCCCAGAACGGAAATCTAGACACCCTCGTACAGGGCCTTCCTGTGATTGTACGGATTGTGGAAAAAGCTTTTTAAGCCCCTACTTCCTTAACGTCCACCTTCGTAACAGCGGTCAGAAGGAAGCGTGCTGGTTATGTGGCACCATGCTCATACGCGGTCTACAAATGAAGGAGCACCTATCAGAAACGCATAAAACGGATATGTTTCTATGCTCAGAATGCCCGTTGCTTTTCAAAACTGAATCAGAAGCGAGGCAGCATCAGAAAAAGTGTCATGGACCTGGGAAATTAACTTGCAATGATTGCGGACGGACTTTTAAAAGGAAGGCGTCGTTTGACGTGCATTCTCAGATGCATAATGTTAGGACTTGTCGAACTTGTGGGGTCCAATTTACTAATCGAGGTTGCTATAGAGAGCATAGAGCGAAATGCGAACCGGATGCTAAGCCCGACTTGAAAACCGTGCCTCGCAGCCGCCGATCGAACATCCGGGACCCAGCCACGTTTACCTGTGACTATTGTAATAAAACCTATCATTCACGACCTCAGTTAAAGAATCATATTTTATGGATTCACCTGGACATACGGCCGCATCAATGTCAATGGTGTGGCAAACGGTTTTATACCCCAGCGCGATTGGCGGAACACACAGTCGTACATACAAGGGAAAGAAATTTTGAATGTGATATCTGTGGTGCTAAATTAGTTTCCAAAATGGCGGCGGTGTACCATAGACGACGGCATACGGGGGAAAAACCGTACGAATGTTCGGATTGCGGGGAGAAATTCATTTCTTCGTCCAGGAGGTCCGAGCATGCTAAGCGTAGACACAATAAGGGACCTCGGTTACAGTGTACCCTATGCGTTTCCAGTTTTGTCAGGAGCCATGAGCTAAAGAAGCACATGGAAAAGGCACATAACCCTGATTCACAGAATCTGCTCAAAGTTAAGAAGGTTAAAGAGTTAGTTGAAACTATTGCATGATGACTTTTTTTATTAATAGCTCGTTCACACAGGCTGCGTAAGCGTGACGTAGCGCGTACCATTGCGTTGTAATGTATGAAACGTGGCACACCGCTTGCGTAAACGTATGCGTTACCCGGTGTGTTAAGGGTTTACGCGCGCAATACGCACGTGTCACGTGTACGTGATTGGTGTGAATCGGCCTTTAACAATGATTTGTATAGTATAATATCATGGCGTCAAACGCTTTGTTAGAAAAACTGTTTTACCAATAATCTGTCTAATGCCTCATTTACAAGAGAGCTTTTTAGCTTTTTGAAACCAAAGTAGTATTGGTTTAATGAAAACTGCCATACGCCTTCCAGGTTAGCCCGCTTCCATCTTAGACAGCATCATCACTTACCACCAGGTGAGATTGCAGTTAAGGGCTAACTTGTACCTATCTGAATAAAAAGTAACTAAATGCCCGTTAAAGCGTCCAAATAGGACAAATGTATTTCCAAGTATCACACGTAAAAAAGCGATGACGTTAGGAATACAATTTGTCCTATTTGGACGCTTTTTTAACGGACGTTAAAAAAGCTCTCGTGTAAATGAGGCATTAAAAAATTGGTTGTCTGTAAAGTCGGTTTACTGACGATAGTTGAACGTGACAACAAAGGCCGATTGTGCTTCTTTGTCGCTCGTTCCGCGCTCTCGCTTGCACTTCAAGCCTTACATGGAACGCCTCAGAGCGAGGTAACGCCGCATGAGTCATGTTTTTTCGTGCGTGCAGCCGGCTCTATCGAATTATAAGACGTTGTCACGTCAAAAAGCTCCTGAGTGAATAAGACCTTAATATAGTCTATGTTCAAGGCTACCATTTTGGATATTGATTTCGTGCTGTTTTAATTTTTAACCGACTTCCAAAAAAGGAGGAGGTTCTCAATTCGTCGGGATCTTTTTTTTTTTTATGTATGTTCCCCGATTACTCAAAGACCCCTGGACCGATTTGGAAAATTTTTTTTTGTTTGAAAGGGTATACTGTGCAGGTGTTCCCATATAAATTTGGTGAAGATCTGATGAATATCTTCGGAGATGGAGAACAGAACTCCTCAATGGATAAGAGCAAATTGCTCGCGATCACTGTAATAGCTTAGTAAACAGTAGGGTTTTAACTGGGCATAGCATATTATAGTACAGTGGGGCCACTAAAAATTGTGAAATAAAAAATTTTCAAAAGAAAAATAAAACCGACTTCAAAAACCAAAAACACTAAAAAGTAGAAAATAATTTTTGTTTAGCTACACGTGTAATGTACCTAGGTATGAAGTCGGGCGAGCTTCACTCTTGGATTTCTAATTTTGTTTTAATATGCTCGCTCGACTTCATACCTAGGTACATTGCATGTGTATCTAAACAAAAATTATTTTCTACTTTTTAGTGTTTTTGGTTTTTGAAGTCGGTTTTATTTTTCTTTTTATTATTATGTGAATGCAGGTTGCCCGTATTTTGGCACTTTTGGTTTATAAAAAATACTAGCTAATGCCCGCGACTTCGTCCGCGTGGATTTAGGTTCTTCCAAATCCCGCGAGAACTCCATTCTGAATTTCAGCCAAATCCGTCCAGTGGTTTTTGCGTGAAGGAGTAGCAAACATACACACACACAAACTTTCGCCTTTATAATATTAGTGTGATTAATTTTATTTATTTATTATGATTGTGTGTAGGTTTGTGTATACAATTCGTAATCTATGAAAAGTGCATACCGCCATGGCCCATGATGAACTTCAGATTGGGCTGGATGTTTTGCGCACACAATAGATCATGTTTATAAATATTTTTTGTTATTTATATAGATATCAATAATGAACTGAAAACAGATACCTAAATAAAACGAAAACTTAATGTTAAAATTTTATTGTTTTAATAATATACGAGGAACCTATAGCTTCGTCATGTCATCATCAGCCTTTGGATGTCCACTGTTGGACATAAGCCTTCCCTATAGAGCGCCACCACGCCCGATCCTCAGCCTTCCTCATCCAGCCACTTCCCGCCAGCCGCTTTATATCGTCAGTCCATCGTGCTGGAAAAAGAGAAGTAGTAGAGCATATTAAATATAAAGAGGTAAAGTTTGTAAGTTTGTTTGTAAGAAGTAATCTCTGGAACTACTGAACCGATTTTGAAAATTCTTTCACCAGTAGAAAGCTGAGTGACGTAGGCTATATTTTAGTGTCAAAAAATTAGAGATCCCTACGAAATAAGCTACCCACCCGTGCGAAGCCGGGGCGAGTACCATTTACCAGGATGATTGGCTCGCGAGCTTTATACTATAACACAAGTAGTACTAATGAAAGTTGTAAAGAAAATGAGTCTATTGATGAGAGGTGTGAACAGCAGGACTTTTTGAATATGTTCCAAAATTGAGATATGTTCGAAGTGGCAACTGCGAAGAAGTATCGTTAGCAGGCAGCCAACTGTTAGCGGTGAGTAGACGTGATATACTTCTACACTAGCCACGGCCGAAGCCTCATACCAGAGGAAAATTGAGACCTCCCACTAATGAGACCACAGCGCTTACCAGTACGCCACGGAGGTCGTCAACGCTACAGAGTCGATGTAGTGAGCGTAAAGAATATTAATCGCACGAGGCGAAGTGGGACAGATCGAGTGCCGGGTGGCTCTAATGAGCTATGACTTTTATCCGTTTCTATTATTTATCAACTAGCCGATGCCCGCGACTTCGCCCGCGTGGATTTAGGTTTTTTGAAATCCCGTGGGAACTCTTGGATTTTCCGGGATAAAAAGTAGCCTATGTGCTAATCCAGGATATTATCTATCTCCATTCCAAATTTCAGCCAAATCCGTCCAGTGGTTTTTGCGTGAAGGAGTAACAAACATACACACACACACACACACATACAAACTTTCGCCTTTATAATATTAGTGTGATCTTACCCATCTCTACTGTAATCTTCGAACTCTAGTTTCCGAACGTAAGTTGAATTGTCAAGATTAAATTCGAAAATCGAATGTCACTGTCAAAACCAGTCAAAACTCGTCGAGATATGTGAAAAATATTTGTATTTTTCGCGAAAAAAAATACGCTTTTAATGAAAAATGAGACGTGAATTCATATTACTGTTATTAGGGATAATAAGTATATCGACTCTGTCATCTTTACTGTCCAATTACGTGCAAATTGAGCCCGACAAACTGTTATTAGACACAGTAGTCGGGGCTGTGGGTGCAGGGAACTTTTCCTATTGGCAATTAGGGCATACGGGGCCCTTATTAATTGAATTGACCTCTTTGACCGGTGATGCGGACCTTTATGTGTCGGATTCTGTACGGTAAGTAGATGAGTAAATGGTTTTTTTGTCCTAAAACCGTACCGTAGGCACCGTATCTCTAGATTAAGAAAGAAACCTTTAAGGTATAGGCCCTTTGTAGATGCACTGTACTGCAGCCGCGCGACAGCATACAGTTAAATTATTCACTTGTTTGTTATCTAATTAATAAAATTGAATTATTAAGTGAAGAAGTGATAGTGGTGGCTTACTTGTGTGAAGTGGAAGAGGCAGAAAAAAATAAAAACAAGTGTAAATTAAAAATTTATAACACCCCCGACGATCCAAAGTATCTGAGTTTTCCAAAACATCATTTTCAAATAAATAATTATGTATTTAGGCAATGTCCATCTTGACAGCTTGACATTTGTCTATTGACATAATATTATGAACCTAACGATTATCTAACCTTCTTTTCTACAATAAAACTAGAAAAGAGCTGATAACTCTTAAACGGCTGAACCAATTTTTTTAGATTATAGCTAAGAACACTCTCGATCAAGTCACCTTTCAAACAAAAAAAAACTAAATTAAAATCGGTTCATTCGTTTAGGCGCTACGATGACACAGACAGATACACAGATACACAGACACGCAGATACACACGTCAAACTTATAACACCCCTCTTTTTGGGTCGGGGGCTAAAAATAAAAAACTTGCGGGTTATACCTGAACTGACCACAGTATTCATCTAACCTGCACTGCTGGTGCTAACTATGTTACACTAGCAAGTAGGATCACTTTGTAGTCTGTCTGTCTATCTGTTGTGTCTGTCAAGATCTGTTAAGACACACAAAACCTATAGAGATGGTATGTATTGTAATGTATTCCATTCTCACAGTTTAGCACTAGATAGATGAACAAGTGTAAATTAAAAATTTATAACACCCCCCACAAGTGAAGGTTACAGTAATAACTAGAAAAGAGCTGATAACTTTCAAACGGCTGAACCGATTTTCTTGATTTATAGCTAAGAACACTCTCGATCAAGCCACCTTTCAAACAAAAAAAACTAAATTAAAATCGGTTCATTAGTTTAGGAGCTACGATGCCACAGACAGATACACACATCAAACTTATAACACCCCTCTTTTTTGGTCGGGGGTTAAAAAGGCGAATTCTAGAAGAGGCCTATACATATGTCCAAGGAGGACAACCTGATCCATAAATTAGTGCTGGTGTTACCAAATTTCTAGAATAAATTATGTAAGATATTAGCAATAGGAAATTATTGATACTGTTATATATTTGTAAGTACAGTGAACCGGGGGGTAATCCGACAAACGTTTTGCAGGGCATTGTCGAACTATCTTTGTCGCATTATAGAGTACTGCCTAAGACCCCCTATAGTCCGGAATTTTTTACAAAAGAGTATCTTGTAATCCAACAAATAACAGATCCAATGATAAGTTTCTATATGTTATGCATACTCTGAAGTACAAATCATACTTCACTATGTATGTCAAATTTAGTAAATTCAATAATAATAGACATGTCGGATTACAGGGGGTGCCAGACTAGACAGGGGCCGGATTACCTTGGGTCCACTGTATATAGTAAGTGAGATCAAAGTAGTGTATCACAGAGTATTTTTATTTTATTTAATACTAGCTGATGCCTGCGACTTCGTTCGCGTGGATGTAGTTTTTTAAAATTCCGGGATAAAAAGTAGCCTATGTGCTAATCCAGGGTATAATCTATGTCCATTCTAAATTTCAGCCCAATCCGTCCAGTAGTTTTTGCGTGAAGGAGTAACAAACATACACACACACACACATACAAACTTTCTCCTTTATAATATTAGTGTGATTTCAGGCCAAGTTATGAGATTGACAGGAACAACTTCAGTTCAGCCACGTGTGGGAATGACCTGGTCAACATCCCGCCTGACTTTCCCAGACCTATAGGTATGAAATATGTATTATTATTTATAATAGACTAAGCAGCTTTCGCTGATGCGTCTATATCAGAATGTATTCTCATTAGAATCTTTTTAACCCCCAACCCAAAAGGAGGGGTGTTATAAGTTTGAAATGTATCTGTCTGTCTGTTGTAAGTTTGATTTGTATCTGTCTGTGGCGTCGTAGCTCTTAAAATAATAAACCGATTATAATTTAGTTTTTTTTTTTGTTTGAAAGGTGGCTTCGTCGAGGGTGTTCTTAGCTATAATCCAAGAAAATTGGTTCAGCCGTTTGAAAGTTGTCAGCTCTTTTCTAGTTACTGTAACCTTCACTTGTTGGGGTTGTTATAAATTTTTAATTTACACTTGTCTTAAAAATAATCCACACTAATATGATAAGTGGGCAACATCAAACGGAGAAACTAGTGTTGGAAGATCTACTGTATTAAGAATTAAAATCTATACTAATAAATAAAATTGGAGTGTCTGTCTGTAATTTCGAAATAACTACCTCATATTAAGCTCATATGGTTATTTGAACGATACCATAACTGAATCACACGTTTTTAAAATTTTTGTCTGTCTGTCTGTCTGTCTGTCTGTCTGTCTGTCTGTCTGTCTGTCTGTCTGTCTGTTTGAAAAGGCTAATCTTTAGAACGGCTGAACCGATTTTGACGGGACTTTCACAGGCAAGTAGAGGATTGACCAGGGCGTAAAATAGGCTACTTTTTTAACCGACTTTTAAAAAGGGAGTTGTGTTTTTCTACCTATGTACACCGAAATCTCCGAGATTTCTGAACCGATTTGCGTCATTTCTTTTTTAATCGATAGAGGAACTTTGCGACATTGTTTCATAAAAAATTTGGAGTCCAACTCCTCAATCCTGATGCTGCAGGGGATCTGACCAATCCACGCGGGCGAAGCTGCGGGCATCAGCTAGTCAATGATAAAGTTTAAGTTTTGAAAGACTGCGCCAAAAACGACACTTCTGTTGGTTACATGACGCGTGTGACGTCACACGCTAGTAAACAAGTTCACTTAGGTTCCCATTGTGTGAATAACTATGCAATTGATGCAATAGCAAAAAAAATTTTTTGGAGACCTCCACTTTTTTTGGAGACATCCGTTAGATCAATCTTTTTCGAGTAAAATATAGCATAAGTCACCCAGACCTTTAGAACAAATCAATTGACACGTCATTCATCAAAATCGGCTCAGTAGTTTAGACACTATGTTGGAACACACAGAATCTGGATGCAAACATATACATATACATACGTACATAGACTGCTAAAATCATAACCCTCCCTTTTGGCTTTGCCGCAGTTGGGTAAAACTCTAATTCCAAGTTGTAAGTTCTACTAAGTATATTTTTCTGTAGGTATAGGTGTATTTGGTGCATGGTCCCACTCTGTATCGGAGTACAGCATTCAAGTCTTCCTCGACGGTGCCAAACTACAGTCCCTGGCCACGGAGTTCCAGAATGCGAACCCAGACAAGTCTGGTAGGTTCAAACATTTGTTTAATTTATGTGTAAGTCAAAGTCCAAATTATTTATTCCAAGTAGGTACAATTGTACTCCTTTTGATGGTCGAAATTGTTAAATTTGTACAATATAGTGGTGATAATTAATTACGTAACTTAAAACTAAAGTTAGGAGGGTTCCAAACGCGCCCAAGTCTGAGAAGAGCCCACAACAAACTCTGCCGGATATTCTTTTTTTTTTTGTGTATAGCTACCTAATCCATTCAAACTCACACAAGAAGGGTTCCGTAGGTAAGTGTTAAGGCCGGCGCAAATATGGCGGAGAGCAGCGCAGAGCATTTTTCACAGTCAAAGTATTATCGACATTGTCCTCATTGAAATAATATCTAAAATCAATTGTGCATCCGTGCGGATACTCGCGCATCCGCGCGCAGTCCCGCGCGTGCTCGCGCATTCTCTGGTACAAATTCGTGTAATGTGTCACGCGATTAGAAAACTTCGCGGGCATGCTCTGCGCTGCGCTCCGCCATATGTGCGCCGGCCCTTATAGCACACGTAAAGGAATAAATGTTAAAACAGGGAATTTGTGGTTGCATCACACAAAAAAAAAAGCTTTCACGAAAAAATTAATTTACTAAATCACATATAGATGGCGCTGTTGGCATTAACTTGCAGTGTTGCACATAAAAATGTTAAAATATCTTGTACGATAATACAGAACCATTCATATTTGAGTCTAACTCGCACTTAACCAGGTTTTTTAATGGTATTTTATCAGTAATTTTGTTTTTGCTAGCGTTCTGGTTACACTCACTATCATGATGAACCCATTTCCGCCCCACTACTGAGTACGGGTCTCATCTCAGAATGAGAAGGGCTTAGGCCATAGTCTGCCACGCTGACCCAATGCGGATTGGCAGACTTCACACACCTTGAGAACATGGTGAACTCTCAGGCATGCATGGTTCCACACGATGTTTTCCTTCACCGTTAAAGCAAGTGATATTTAATTGCTTAAAACGCACATAACTGAAAAGTTAGTGGTGCGCGCCCGGGATCGAACCCGCGACTTCCGATTAGGAGGCGGACGTTCTAACCACTAGGCTATCACAGCTTACACTCAGTATCACACTAATATTATAAAGGAGAAAGTTTGTATGTGTGTGTGTGTGTGCGTGTGTGTATGTTTGTTACTCCTTCACGCAAAAACTACTGGACGGATTGGGCTGAAATTTAGAATGGAGATAGATTATACCCTGGATTAGCACATAGGCTACTTTTCATCCCGGAAAATCAAAGAGTTCCCACGGGAATTTTAAAAAACCTACATCCACGCGAACGAAGTCGCAGGCATCAGCTAGTAATCCATACTTCCATACTAATATTATAAATGCGAAAGTGTGTCTGTCTGTCTATCTGTCTGTCTGTCTGTCTGTTTGCTACGCTTTCACGGCTCAACCGCTAAACCGATTTTAGTGAAATGTAAAGACTTAGGATACATTCCGGGGAAGGCCATAGGCTACTTTTTATCCCGGAAAAACAAACAGTTCCCGCGGGATTCCTAAGTACTCATCCACTTGATCGATTCGTATGAAAGGTACCGAGGTAGCTTGCGTCCCTGTAATTGACATAGGCAACTTTTCATCCCGGAAAATCAAACAGTTCCCACGGGATCTTTAAAAACCTAAATCCACGCGGACGAAGTCGCGGGCATCCTCTAGTGTGTTATAATTTGTTCCAGATAACAATCAGCGCAAGGACAAGTCCGTACCAAAGAAGGTGGACGAGGAGAAGCCCCGGTTCTTCCTCAGACTCCTCAACATTCTGGAGATGGTGTTCGAGATGGTGGTGTTATAGTTCTTCTTCCTCGTTACGTGCTAGTAACTGACCTTTTCCCACATCATCATCAACTGAAGTCCACTGCTGGGCATAGCTCGAGTCCTGAAGCTGGACAGGGCACATAGGTTGAAATCTTTTTTTTTTTTTCTCTAAATCTGGCTTTACTCTGATTAGCCAATGTCAAGTTAGTGATATTTTCAAGTTATTGAGTTTATACAAGTATGGACTCCGTCTGCGCCGGCGCCCGCCGACATACGCGCGGCGCCCCTTTGGAGCGCTTCCCAGTCAGTTCCACCACCAAAAAACACCAACTAACACAAAAACCAACCACTCTTAACAAAAAAAAAACACTCCAAACAAGCACAGCACGCGCGCCAGCAAACGCCATCACAGACGAAGTCCAGGTTGAAATCTATAGAGTGCATATGTGAATGAGATATAGTCCGTTGACAAACAGACTGACAGACATCGGAGGCAGTAAAAGTGTCCTGTTGGCAGCCTATGAGTGCAGAACCCTGAAAATTTTAATTGAATTTGAAACGTCAAAATTATTTATTGTAGTATTTATAAGTATTCAAATAAGTAATAAACTTTCAAAAGTTGCAAAATTTTGCATAAACATAGTATTTTTATAGGAGTTAATGTCCAATTGTAAAGTAATGTTGAATCTGATGTTTTTCTCTAAACTAAACTTTGAGTATCTGCATCTTTTTCTTCTTAATATTGCAAAAAAGGGACAGAAAACGAATTTAAATTAACAACGTTTTAGTGCTAATCTACAATTCACTATGCTCAAGACTAACACCTAAAGTCAAAAGGTTTGACAGTTTTAAATTATAAACTAAGTTTGTCTGTCCTTTTCTTATTACATTGGTAAGAAAAAGATGCCAAATACTCTATTTAGTTGCGATTCTAATCAGTACTATTGGGCTTATGTAATGGAGCAATAAAGTAGTCTTATGTGTATATAAAGATGAATGTTTGTCTGTCTGTTCGCTAATATACGTTCCCGTTTTCATCCGATCGAGTTAAAACATTGTAGGTACATTTGTTGTTGGCACTTGTGGCAAGGTTTCTGGCGTTGTACCTTAGCGTACAATAGCCGAATTTGACCTGCAGCTCGCTCCAGCAATGCGCGGGACTTCAATTACTTTATACATGGCATAATATTGTATATCAAATCTTTGAAAAGAGCAACCGCCGAGTTTCTTGCTGGTAGGAAAGGCATTCTGAACCAGTGGTAGATGCTTTTGATGATTCAAAGTACTTGTAAAAGTTTAATTGAATGAAAACATTTTGAATTTTGAATAGATGGTGCTGACTTAAGGCGAATTCACACCAATTACGTACACGTGACACGTGCGTAGTGACGCGCGTAAACCCCTAACACACCGGGTTACGCGTACGTCCACGCTTTACGCAAGCGGTGTGCCATGTTTCATACAGTTGCTACGTACATGGTACGCGCTACATCTACGCTTACGCAGCCTGTGTGAACTAGCTACGTATTAGCATTAGCTTAGTTATTTAAAAGGGCACTTTATTGGGCCTTTAAATAAATAATAAAATATTTTTTATTCAATTAAAGTTTTGCAAGGTCAAAAGCATCTACCACTGGTTCGGTTTTGCAAACCAAAGACTCAGGTTTTAGTTCTAGAGCATGTCTACAGAATTTCATTGAGTTTGATTAGTAAATATTCAAATGAGAACCAAATCTACGTTGGTATGGAGTGCGCTAGGGAAACTTCTCTTTAATAACATTTTGTTTCATGTAAAGATAGTTGTAAGCGAAGTAGTGTAAGCTATTATTACTTATTAGTAATCTATGAATTTACTCGTTTTTTATTTATTTTGTTGTACATTGGTTTTTAAGGATTAAAAAAAATTCTAGTCACATTTTGAGTTTTATTTCATTTATTTCAGTTAGATTTTTAACCTTCCTAGATATTTAACACCCAATTTTTTGGACAACAACCATCAGGTCAATAAATATTTTCGTAGTTATAAAATGTAGTTTATGTCACCCAAACTATAATAGTTAACAATTCGATTGACACCTCATTCATCAAAATCGTCTCAGTAGTTTAGGCGCTACGGTGAAACACAAATGCAAACCTACATAGACTACTAAAATCATAACGCTTCCTTTTGGCTTTGCCTTATCACACTATCACACTTCACACTAATATTATGAAGGCGAAAGTTTGTATGTGTGTGTGTGTGTGTGTGTGTGTATGTTTGTTACTCCTTCACGCAAAAACTACTGGACGGATTGGGTTTGATTATAGCTAAGAACACCCTCGATCAAGCCACCTTTCAAACAAAAAAAACTAAATTAAAATCGGTTCATTAGTTTAGGAGCTACGATGCCACAGACAAATACACACGTCAAACTTATAAAATAAATAAATTAACTTTTATTTCAGGCCATTAGACCCATAATTGTGTTTGTATGACAAATCACTCACTACATATGTTAGTAACACTTCCTATAACACTCCTCTTTTTGGATTGGGGGTTAATAAAATCATAACCCTTCGGTTTTGCTGTAGTCGGGTAAAAAATAAAAGTAGCTACATAATAATTATATTTATTTATTTTATTCAGTGAAAACTAAGTCAACAATAAATAATACATTTTATTATTTGAACACATTTTAACAGTATACTTAACTACCATAGTGTACAAAATCATTTTTAACATCTACTTAATTAATAACTAGACAAAATCAGATCTTGAATATTTGGTTTTATGCAAAAGTTGTTAGTAAAATAAAAAAATTAAAAATATACAGAACAACAAGTGTAAATTAAAAATTTATAACACCCCCGACAAGTGAAGGTTACAGTAACTAGAAAAGAGCTGATAACTGTCAAACGGCTGAACCGATTTTCTTGGATTATAGCTAAGAACACTTTCGATCAAGCCAGCTTACAAACAAAAAAACTAAATTAAAAACGGTTCATTAGGATTCGGTTCACAGATACACACGTCAAATTTATAACACCCCTCTTTTTTGGTCGGGGGTTAAAAACCTAAAGAAATTATGAGTTTTGTATTTTCAAAATTGTAATTATAACTTCAGATAAGCAACGCTACAATAGGATATTTGACAGCATGAAAAACATAGGATTGATGGCTTCCGTATCTATCACACCATCCACACTAATCACACTAATATTATAAAGGCAAAAGTTTGTGTGTGTGTGTATGTGTGTTCGTTACTCCTTCACACAAAAACTACTGGACGGATTTGGCTGAAATTTGGAATAGAGATAGATAATATCCTGGATTAGCACATAGGCTACTTTTTATCCCGGAAAATCAGAGTTTCCACGGGATTTTGAAAAACCTAAATCCACGCGGACGAAGTCGCGGGCATCATCTAGTTGAATATAAATTTTGGAAACCAACTATTTAGTTAGTCAAGAAAAATACGAGACATTTTAAGAGAAAATCGATAAAGAAAATTATTCTTTTGTCTACTTTAATCTTGTGATCGTAAATTAATGTGATTGGCCGAATGATTGAGGCGCCACATTGTCAGAAAAGCCATAAATACGATGATAGCCATAATTTAGGCGCTATAGTGGGACACACAGAATCTGATACAAACATACATACATACATAGACTGCTAAAATCATAACCCTTCCTTTTGGCTTTGCCGTAGGCGGGTAAAAATTAGTTTTAAAGCTATGAAAAATTGCGCACATAAATATTACGTACTCTATACGTACATCACATTTAAAATTAACATAAAATAACTTAACTAAATAATTTACTTAAAAAACCGGTCAAGTGCGAGTGTGACTCGTACACGAAGAGTTCTGCACCATTGTAAGAAATCTCAAACCAGTATACTAACAAGTGTAAATTAAAAATTTATAACACCCCCGACAAGTGAAGGTTACAGTAACTAGAAAAGAGCTGATAACTTTCAAACGGCTGAACTGATTTTCTTGGATTATAGCTAAGAACACTCTCGATCAAGCCACCTTTCAAACAAAAAAAACTAAATTAAAATCGGTGCATTAGTTTAGGAGCTACGATGCCACAGACAGATACACAAGTCAAACTTATGACACCCCTGTTTTTGGGTGGGACGTTAAAATTCAAGTTGATGATGGACAGCTTCATGTTGCAAATAAATCGTGCAAATAAATGATTTGTATTTGATGTGATTTAGTAAACTAATTATTGGCTCAGGAACACAAATCTTGAATTATTGTGATGTAACAACAAATTCACGGTTTTCAGATTTCTCCCTTATGCTATAAGACCTACCTACTTGCCAAATTTCATGATTCTAGGTCAATGGAAAGTACCCTATAGGTTTTCCTGACAGACAAACAGACAGACAACAAAGTGATCCTATAAGTGTTACTTTTATCTTTTGAGGTACAGAACCATACTTAACTTTATCTTTTCTAATCTTGAAAATTTAGAGTTTGATTCCCCTAATTGACCAATAGGACAGACAGACAGACAACAAAGTGATCCTATAAGTGTTACTTTTATCTTTTGAGGTACAGAACCATACTTAACTTTATCTTCTCTAATCTTGAAAATTTAGAGTTTGATTCCCCCAATTGACCAATAGGACAGACAATAAAGTGATCCTATAAGAATTCCTTTTTCCCCTTTGATGTATGGAACTCTAAAATGTGGTGGATTAAGTTAAGTTGGTCTTGTATTCAGGTCTCTCCAATCTGTAAGGTCTTCTCCAGTCTATTCCGTCTTCTTGCTCGGTTTCGCAGCCAATTTCTTCTTACACTCCTGGTAAATGCCGTCCAGGTCGAACGTTGCCTTAATGTTGTCTTTTGAAAACAGGAACCTGGAAAATCATACTAATATTATAAAGGGGCTAGGTTTGTATGTGTTTGTGTGTGTGTTACTCGTTCACGCAAAAACTACTGGATGCATTTAGCTGAAATTCGGTATGGAGGTAAAATATACCCTGGGTAAATACATAGGCTACTTTTTATCCCGGAAAATCAAACAGCTCTTACAGGATTTTGGAAAACCTAAATCCATGCGAACAGAGTCGCTGACATCAGGTAAATTTAGCAAATAAATTAGTTAATTGTAAGTATGCTCCAGAAAAAAACATATTTTACAACCGAAGATTATACATATATCGATAAAAGAGCGTGGTTTTGACCTGCAGCTCGTTCCAGCAATGCGCGGGACTTCAATTACTTTTATTCATTGCATAACATTGTAAATCAAATATTGAAAAGAGCAACCAACCAAGGCATTCAAAACCAGTGGTAGATGCTCTTGACGATTCAAAAGTACTTATAAAAGTTTCATTGAATAAAAACATTTTGAATTTTGTACAGACCACACACTGCCCTACTCGCGCAATTAATCGCGACGCCGCCGCACTGGGTCGCTTGCTTGCAACGCGATGGACGTCGAAACTGTGAATGCCGACAAAATAGGGAGAGATGGGCGAGAACGAGTTACGTGGCCACACTAAGTCTCTGCCTCCGTTCCTCGCTCCTTCCCATGCTGCATGGAATGGGCATAAGTACAAGAAGAAAAAGGATATCACTAACTTTTGCAGCTTGCTGTTAGAGTCAGGCTGGGGCCTCCTCATCTTCTCCTTGCCGTCCACCATCAGCAGCACAGTGGGCAGCTGTCGGCTGGTCGGCCCGTCGTGTATGCGGAACTTTTTTGCTGCTTCTGGATACCTGGAAATCAAAGCCTCAATAGCTCAGCCGGTAAAGGAGTGGACTGAAAACCGAAAGGTCGACGGTTCAAACCCCGCCCGTTGCACTATTGTCGTACCTACTCCTAGCACAAGCCTGACGCTTAGTTGGAGAGGAAAGGGGAATATTAGTCATTTAACATGGCTAATATTCTTTATAAAAAAAAAGACTTTGGTTTAACACAGATTTTAGTGGCTCCCTGCAAATTCCTTGATATCATCTCTCCACCTAGTGGGATTAGTTTTTTATTTCACAATTATTAGTGGCCCCACTGTACTATAATAGGCTATGCCCAGTTAAAACCCTACTATATTTACTAAGTTATTACACTGATCGCAAGCAATTTGCTCTTATCCATTGAGGAGTTCTGTTCTCCATCTCCGAAGATATTCATCAGATCTTCACGAAATTTTTATGGGACCACCTGCACAGTATACCCTTTCAAACAAAAGATTCCAATGAATTGAGAATTTCCTCCTTTATTGGAAGTCGGTTAAAAATGTTGAATTCCAAAATGTTGGATTCACAAAATGTTGAATCTTATAAAAGTAAGCTTTTAATTCACATATGCTTAAACGTAATTAACAGAAAAAATGGCCAAGTGTGAGTTGGACTCACGTTGCGAGGGTTCCGTACAAAGTTGTTGGTATGTAAATAGTTCTCTAACGAAAAGATAAACTAGATTCAGGTTAATTAATAAAACTACCATACCCATTCCATCTTAAACTGCCTAATCACTTATCACCAGGTAGAAACACAGTCAAGTCAGTAAGAAACTAACCTTCCAACATCAAGCTTCCCAAACTTCAAGTTATCCAAGCTATAACTAGCAGACAGCTCTGCAAAGACTGGTGAAAACGTTACTTAAACGTTAAGACATCCTTGTCTTCATACCAGGTAAATTAGCAGCTAGTTGCCATCATTATCAATCGACAGAACATAGGTCTCTTATAGGGATTCCGTTATGATATATGGATCCCAAACATGGTTGCTAACTATAAATCACCACAAAATTGTAGTTAACAACCCCCTCCCCCACCCCTAAAAATTTCTAAATAGTCTCTGGTCAGGTGTGGGGGAGGCTTCTGTCATCCTAGGCAAAGCTGTGCCACCAAGCAATTTAGCATTCTGATGCAATTTAGTGAAAGTAGAAGTCAATAACAATTAGAAAGAAAGAAAATTCATTTATTTATCTTGTTAGTAGGTTAGTAGTTTTTAATAATTACTTAATAATAATCAAAAAACTTCCTGCACCCACATGGCACAAGATGAAAATTAGGGTTTTAATAAAACTACTATACACATTCCATCTTAAAATGCCTCATCACTTACCACCAGGTGGTAACACAGTCAAGGGCTAACTTGTAAGAAACTGACCTTCCAACATCAAGCTTCCCAAACTTCAAGTTATCCAAGCTATAACTAGCAGACAGCTCTGCAAAGACATGTGAAAACGTTACTTAAACGTTAAGACATCCTTGTCTTCATACCAGGTAAATTAGCAGCTAGTTGCCATCATTAGGCACATGCCTCTTATAGGGATTCCGTTATGATATATGGATCCCAAACATGGTTGCTAACTATAAATCACCACAAAATTGTAGTTAACAACCCCCTCCCCCACCCCTAAAAATTTCTAAATAGTCTCTGGTCAGATGTGGGGGAGGCTTCTGCCGTGGCTCGTTACCATCCTAAGCAAAGCTGTGCCACCAAGCAATTTAGCATTCTGATGCAATTCAGTGAAAGTAGAAGTCGATAACAATTAAGGGTTTAATAAAACTACTATACACTTTCCATCTTAAAATGCCTCATCACTTACCACCAGGTGGTAACACAGTCAAGGGCTAACTTGTAAGAAACTGACCTTCCAACATCAAGCTTCCCAAACTTCAAGTTATCCAAGTTATAACTAGCAGACAGCTCTGCAAAGACTGGTGAAAACGTTACTTAAACGTTAAGACATCCTTGTCTTCATACCAGGTAAATTAGCAGCTAGTTGCCATCATTATCAATCGACAGAACATAGGTCTCTTATAGGGATTCCGTTATGATATATGGATCCCAAACATGGTTGATAACTATAAATTAGTGTTGTTATGGATATCCATATCCGTAACCGAAACTATTGGATATCTGAAATAAAGAAATATCCGTAACCGTAACTGAATCCGTAATAAAAGTTTTGGATAGTTTCAGATAGGGCGGAGTCTAACTAAATACTACACTCGTACGAATTAACTGTGCACTCCGCTGGAATGCGACACCTTCATCAGTTCACATTTTACAGTTCCTTAAAAAATTAATATCCGTAACCGAAACTATCGGATAATCCGAAATAATTTAATATCCATAACCGTAACCGAAACCGATATTATTTTTTACCAATATCCATATCCATATCCGGATCCAAAATTATATATCCATAACATCCCTACTATAAATTACCACAAAATTGTAGTTAACAACCCCCTCCCCCCCTAAAAATTTCTAAATAGTCTCTGGTCAGATGTGGGGGAGGCTTCTGCCGTGGCTCGTTACCATCCTAAGCAAAGCTGTGCCACCAAGCAATTTAGCATTCTGATGCAATCCAGTGAAAGTAGAAGTCGATAACGATTAAGGGTTTAATAAAACTACTATACACATTCCATCTTAAAATGCCTCATCACTTACCACCAGGTGGTAACACAGTCAAGGGCTAACTTGTAAGAAACTGACCTTCCAACATCAAGCTTCCCAAACTTCAAGTTATCCAAGCTATAACTAGCAGACAGCTCTGCAAAGACTGGTGCAAATGTCACGCACGCAGGGTGCCACGCCGCGTACAAACACACTAGCCAAGTTGTGCTGCTGTTGTGACTTAGCTCCTGCTCCAAGGTTTCCGGACCTCTGAAGTAGATGACATACTCTGGACCTGAGTATGAAGGCTCTGGGAGGAGAAGCGAGCTCAGGATGAGTACTGCTCCGAAAGGCAGGCCATACCTGAAATGTAAGGACAGCTTAAAAAAAATCTACTATAAAGCGCCATACTATAATCTATGAATTAAAAAAAAATGTAGAACTATGTTTAAAAAAAGTTTAGTTGATATATTTATTGGGAAATAAAAGGCTTATTTATGTAACAATAAAGGAAAACATGAGAAAACCTTCATGCCTCCATTATGTTCTCTAAGGTATGTGAAGTCTGTCAATCCAAACTTGGCCAGCATGGTAGACTAAGGCCAAAACCCTTGTGCATTTTAAGCAACTAAATAGCTTTAATGTTGAAGGAACACATCGTTAGGAAATCGAGTTACTCCATGGGCAGCTTGTAAAGCCGTCAGACCTGCACCTCATATCCCACCGGTAGTGTCAGATTTCCGTCCCATGAGCCTATGAGAGTGAGGGAATAGAGAGTGCACCGTGTTTGCGCACACACGGTCATGTACACTATAATATCTCCCGCGCATTTGCTTAATGATCGGTGGAGAGGGAAATATAGGGGAATTCATACTAACCGTATATCAGCGTATAACCATAAAATCAAGTTCGCAATCTTAGTATAGACGAAGGAAGAAGACAAATAGTTGACCATAGTCACACTTCCCGCCTTCCGAGTCCTCAGCATCACAACAATCAGCAGAAAGAACAGGATTTCCGTCTCTCTGGTGTCTAATTCACAATCCGACTCGGGGAAAAGGAAGTTGCAAATTATACTTGTTCTCTTACATACTATGTACGTTAAACTGAGTAGAATGTTCACCCAGTAGTAGGGTTTCAATAATTGACGCAAATCCTTTTGAAAGGACATCGTTTTCTTTTATTTTTCGCGTATTTTTTAAATATAAATAACTTTACGATCAATCGACTAGGTTAGGTCAATCGCAGTGTTCCCACTTACGATTTTGGTTTTACCCTAGTTTCTGTAGGATTTCGCCCAAATTACCTTTAAAAAACCAAAATACCCTGATTTAGAGGCGCATAACTATTGTCACGTTTATAATATCTATTCGCGATTATAAATCTTGAGTTTTACGACTAGGTAAAGAAAATATTTTCAAAGTACTATGTGCTATAAAGTCAAAACTTTCTCCCTTTTTTAAATTAAGTAATAATCCAAATACAAAATATACAGGCTACAAATTGTCTTCTGTGTGTTTTATATTTCTGAAGTCCGATTTTAACCTCAATCCCTGTCTAACTCTCTTAACCGTACCTAATATTTTAGTTGATTTGCCCTAAAATAGGGCGAAATCCTAACAAGTGGAAACACTTGTTAATCGTCAATGTCAACTGTCAAATTACCTATTTTGACATACAAGCTTTCAGTTCAGAAACCAAAGGATACAAGATTTTTACTCAAATTGTAATGGGTGTGGGTAACTTTAGAAATATAAGTAACATTGTACAGTAAAAATGGGTAGCATTGATAGCATTGCATTGGTATTATGAAAGTAATTTTTAGGATGCCATTTTCAAAAAACTTTGCGTAAGTTTTTGGCACATTTTGTAGAATTAGGTCCTCCCAGAGGTAATTGAATAATTTACATTACAAAAGAAAAATAAATAGACGTAGATTTTACTAAATGAATATACACTATGAATGGATAACTTCCTTGTTTAAAATCGGTTTATGGGTTTAAAATATCACTTTGCATTGATATCTTATATTTGGTTTGTTTTTCAGGAAATGTTTTTCCGGGTAGCATGATTGTACCTACAGTCACGGTTATAGGTAACTAGTTAGTCATTCTGTAATCTAAATGATATGATAGCAAATTATTCAATAGAAATGATTCACAATTATTATTATTTGTTCATGAACATATTTTTTTTTTGTAACGTAACCACAAATTCATGGTATTCGGATTTTTCCTTTACTTGTGCTATAAGACCTACCTACCCATTACCTACCTGCCAAATTTCATAATTCTAGGTCAACGGGAAGTATAGGTTTTCTTGGCAGACACGAAGACGGACAGACACACAGACAACAAAGTGATCCTTTAAGGGTTCCGTTCTTTCTTTTGACCTAAAAATTTTAAAAATCTAAACAAGAAAAACCCTACAAGTCCAACAAGTCCCTATCCAACTTAAATCAGGTTGAGAGCAAAAAAAACAACATCTTGCATCCCGGACGCTCAGCTGTGCATTATAAGCAACCTGTTTTGTAAAAGTGGGTTGAAAAAACACATGAAAAACACCCACACAAAATGGCTGCCACGGGAACAGCTGATGCATTCCGTATACAATAACATGGTCTACGTAATATGTAATGCAGACTATTCAATTTAAAAGAGAGATAGCAACATTACAAAATGGAGAGATTTGTTCGTTTGTAATCGATGAACTCTGAAACTACTGAACCGAATTTATCAATAAATTAACTTATTCCCGCGACTCCATCCGTGTGGACCCGCCCCCCTCCCCCTAATATACTAAGAGTAGATAAAAATAAATAAAAGGATAAGGTGAATTTGAAAACCCCTGTTTTACCCCCCGTAGGGGTTGAATTTTCAAAAATCCTTTCTTAACAGAATATGCAGTTAGCTATTATGACGTAGACACTGCATGCCGAATTTAAGCACGGTCCGTCTAGTAGTTTGAGCTGTGTATTGATAGATCAGTCAGTCTGCTCTTCCTTTTAAATATTTAGGTTATTCGTACACCAGAAAGGTACTTTGTTCAAAAATAACATCCATTGTATCCATCCATACTAATAATAAAAATGCTTAAGTGTCTAGGTGTTGATCACGCCTGGAGAGCGACATACTTTATTTTTTCATACCGTAAAATCAAAGAGTTCCCAAGGGATTTTTAAAAATTTAAATCCACGCGGACGAAGTCACGGATGTCAGCTAGTCACACTTCACACTGATATTATAAAGGCGAATGTTTGTTTGTATGTGTGTGTGTGTGTGTGTGTGTGTGTGTGTGTGTGTGTGTGTGTGTGTGTGTATGTGTGTGTGTGTATGTTTGTTACTCCTTCACGCAAAAACTACTGGACGGATTTGGCTGAAATTTGGAATGGACATAGATTATACCCTGGATTAGCACATAGGCTACTTTTTATCCCGGAAAATCAAAGAGTTCCCACGGGAATTTTAAAAACCTACATCCACGCGGACGAAGTCGCGGGCGTCAGCTAGTAGACTATAAATTGCACGGGCAAAAGCTAGTCGAGAATAAATCCCTTGGAACTGAATCTCTCTTTCTCTTTTCTCGAATGCCATGTCATACGAATTTCGCAGAACGTGCTATATTGTGTAGTTTCTTGTATTTTTGTTTGATAAAGTTGTCTCGCTTTCTCTTATGTAAACATGTATGTATGTGATAGAGATAGATGCGTGAATATTTTAAGGGGAACAATTTTCTATGCGTGGGAGTTTATTCGAAATAACATTTTGTTCATTTTGTTATCTTTATTTAAGCAAGAGAACTAATGTTATTGTTTTCTCCCTGACTTCCTGACCATACAAACTTACAACACCTTTCCGTTTTGGCGGCGTTCAGGTACGGAACCCAGCGACCGGACGGAACCCTAAATAGGCTGAACTTATTATGATAAAACTCTTTTTTTTCTTTCTTTCTCTTCTGGCTTTACAAAGATTAGCCAATGTCAAGTTTGTAGTTATTTACAAGTTAGGGAAACTATATAAGTATGGACTTCGTCTGTGCCGGTGCCCGCCGACATACGCGCGGCGCCCCTGAGCGCCTCCCAGTCAGTTCCACCACCAGAAAAACCAGTAAAACACAAAACCCGGCCACTTTTAACAAAAAAAAAAACACTCCAAAAAGAGCACGCGCGCCAGTAAACACCAACACAGACGAAGTCCAATAAAACTCTATCATTTTCCAACGAAGGATTCTTCATCGTCGGCCCACTACTGAGTACGAGTCTCCTCCTAGAATGAGAAGGGTTTAGGCCGCCCGCCACGCAGGGTCCATACGCCAAGTATAGATTCATAGACTTCACACGCCTTTGAGAACATAATGGAGAACTCTCAAGCATGCACGATGTTTCCATACTAATATTATAAATGCGAAAGTGTGTCTGTCTGTCTGTCTGCTACCTTTTCACGGTCCAACAGTTTAATCGATTCTGACGAAATTTGGCACAGGGTTAGCTTATATCCCGGGGATGGACATAGGCTACTTTTTATCCCGGAAAATCAAAGAGTTCCCGCGGGATTCCTAAAAACCCATCCGCTTAACCGATTTGTATGAAAGGTACCGAGGTAGCTTGCGTCCCTGTAATTGACATAGGCATTTTATCCCAGAAAATCAAACAGTGCCCACGGGGTCTATAAAAATCTAAATCCACGCGGGCGAAGTCGCGGGCATCCTCTAGTGTGTTATAATTTGTTCCAGATAACAATCAGCGCAAGGACAAGTCCGTACCAAAGAAGGTGGACGAGGAGAAGCCCCGGTTCTTCCTCAGACTCCTCAACGTTCTGGAGATGGTGTTTGAGATGGGCATCGGCTAGTTGCTTATAAAGTTGAAAACTAAAACCCGACTATCTACGACGCCTATTTAACGCCCCTGGTGCAGTGGTAAGCGCTGTATCTTATTAGTGGCACGTCCGGGGTTCGATTCCCGGCAGGAGTTTGGAATTTTATAATTTCTCTGGTCTGGTCTAGTGGGAGGCTTCGGCCGTGGCTAGTTACCATCCTACCGGCTAAGCCGTGCCGTCAAGCGATTTAGCGTTCCAGTACGATGCCGTGTAGAAACCAAAGGAGTATGGATTTAATGAAAACAGCCATACCCCTTATGGGTTGGTGGGTTGAAATCTGTAGAGCGCACTTGCTTTGCTTAGACGTGGCTTAGACTTTAGTTTCGGTTAAAACGAGACAGATTTATGTAGATAATGCTGTCCCGTTTTAACAGTGTCTTAAGTCTGAGCAGAGTCAAAGTGCGCTCTATCACTTACCACCAGATGAGATTGCAGTCAAGGGCTAATTTGCCTATCTGAATGAAAAAAAAAAGTTATTTTTAACCCCCGACCCAAAAAGAGTGGTGTTATAAGTTTGACGTGTGTATCTGTGTCTCTGTGTGTCTGTGTATCTGTGTATCTGTCTGTGGCATCGTAGCGCCTAAACGAATGAACCGATTTTAATTTACTTTTTTTTGTTTGAAAGGTGGCTTGATCGAGACTGTTCTTAGCTATAATCCAAAAAAATTGGTTCAGCCGTTTAAAAGTTATCAGCTATTTTCTAGTTTTCTTGTAGAAAAGATGGTTAGATAACCCTTAGGTTCATAATATTCAAGTGTCAATTGACAAATGTCAAGCTGTCAAGATGGACGTTGCCTAGATCTTGCCTAGATATACATAATTATTTATTTGAAAATGATTTGTCGGGGGTGTTGAAAATTTTTAATTTACACTTGTCATTACAAAGCAGATACATAGGTAGAGCTTGTCTAAGATGAAATGACGCGCCCCACTATCACATTTACGCACACAAGCAAATTTAATTGGTCATTCAGTTGCCGGTTAGATTCGAAGTTAGGAGCACGTGTCGTTCGCTCGCTAAAGTACCGTCAGCATGTCTACAAAAAAGCATCTTCGGAGTCAGGTAAATATTTTTTTTATATAAAATTAAGTTATTATCAACTAGCGGATGCCCGTGACTTCGTCCGCGTGGATTTAGGTTTTTAAAGATCCCATGGGAACTGTTTGATTTTCCGGGATAAAAAGTTGCCTATGTTAATCACAGGGACGCAAGTAACCTCGGTACCTTGATTTTCCGGAATAAAAAGCAGCCAATGTCCGTCCCCGGAATATAAGCTAACCCTGTACCAAATTTCGTCGGAATCGGTTAAACTGTTGGGCCGTGAAAAGGTAGCAGACAGACAGACAGACACACTTTCGCATTTATATTATTACTAGAGGATGCCCGCGGCTTCGCCCGCGTGGATTTCAGTTTTTTAAAATCCCGTGGGAACTCTTTGATTTTCCGGGATAAAAAGTAGCCTATGTCCTTCCTCAGGATGTATCCCATGTCTGTACCAAAATTTCATTCAAACCGGTTCAGCGGTTGGGCCGTGAAAACGTAGCAGACAGACAGACAGACACACTTTCGCATTTATAATATTAGTATGGATAGTATGGATGGATTTGATGTGATGGCATCGTAATCCTTTTTAATTTCTTTTACAGTCAAAAGAAGTAATTGCAAAAGTGTACCACCGCTTGAAATACGAAGCGGAAAATGGAGTGGAAAAGCTTACCGATGCAAGATGGCGAACTGCACAAGCTGTTGGCGTTAGTGAATCCACGATTACGCGAATTTTAAGAGAAGAAAAACAAGCTACTCCATCAAGGGATATGTCACAGAAAATTTTCAAATCGCCTTTAAAACCTAAAAGAGTGCGTAGGAAGTCTAAACTGGACGATTTTAATATGGGTGTACTTCGAAGAACTATAGCGTCATTTCATATAGAATTTAATGAATTACCAACATTAAGAAAGCTTAAACAGGTACTGGGAGACAGAATTGGTTTTGACGGCTGTATAGAAACTCTGCGAACCATTTTGAAGCTATCAGGCTACGAATGGTCGAAAATAGATGACAACCGTAAAGCTCTAACAGAAAAGCACGACATACAAATGTTGCGCTTTCAATATTTGAGGCGGTTAAAAAAATATCGTGATGAGGGCCGATATATCGTATTCACGGGTGAAAGTTTTGTTCACACAACACACATGCAAAAAAAGTTATCCAAAGGTATGTGGATCATAATTGTTCACGCTGGTGGATGCGAAGGATTTATTCCAAATGCTAAGTTAGTGTGTAAAGCAAACTCAATAAATGGAGATTATCACGATAATATGAATCTCGACAATTATAAAAAGTGGCTCACTACACAGTTACTGCCCAATCTCCCGGAAAAATCGGTCATCGTCGTGGATAATGCTTACCACAATGCTTTATTAGAAAAAACTCCTAACTGCAACTCAAATAAGGATACCATGAAAATATGGCTGGCTGAAAATAATATTCCGTTCGACGAAAACATGAAGAAAATAGAGCTGTACAATCTAATTTTAAAAAATAAAGACAGATTCAACAGATTCGTTATCGATGAACTGATACAATGCAAAGGATTTGAAATTCTACGACTACCCCCATATCACCCGGAACTCAATCCAATTGAAAAGATATGGGGAATGTTAAAAAACTATGTCGCTAATAAAAACGTTGCACAAAATTTGACATCCATTATGGCACTAATAAATGAACGACTCGAAACGATTGATCGTACAATCTGGGCAAATACGTGTCAGAATGTTGAAGAGACAGAAAAGCAATATTTACAGTATTTTGATTTGGACAATGAATTTATTATTTACGTTGACGACTCTGATTCAGATGAAAGTGATTCTGTTGAGATGAGTGAATAGTGTAATAATCATTTAGAATCACATAAGTACATAGTTTTGACTGTAACTGTAATTACTTAATATTAATGTAAAATAAATAATTCAAAAAAATATCAGTTTCATTTAATGTGAATAATGAACCCATTTATACTTAATAATTAATAGGATACATTTGAAGCCTGCTAAAACATTAAAGATTTAATGCTTTTTAAATTTATAAACAATGATCAGTTCGGCACTGCAAAAGTTATTTTTTTATCAATACATAAAAATACCGTAAAAAAATGATTTCACTTTTTTTATTCCTCTCGTCTGGCTTTACACTGATTAGCTTTACATTGATTACAATGTCAAGTTTGTAGTTGTTTACAAGTTAGGGAAACTATATGCATAAGCATGGACTTCGTCTGTGCCGGCGCCCGCCGACATACACGCGGCGACCCTTTAGAGCGCTTCCCAGTCAGTTCCACCACCAATAAACACCAGCAGAACACAAAAACCGGCCTCTTCTAACAAAAAAACACTCCAAAAAGTCACAACACGCGCGCCAGCAAACGCCACCACAGACGAAGTCCATGACTTCACATATATGTTATTAATTTATTTGTAGACCATACTTGCGTTGCTTTCGCGTTGTTCTCGGATTTGTTGTCCAACTAGTCATCTCCATACAGTGAGTGTAGTCGGATTTATCACGCGACTAGTCGACTGTGATGTACGCCTATTTCACGAAACAGTCGACGCTCCCACAGTTATTAATATTTGCACTCACACATCCAAATCAACTAATTAGGTAGTGGGGCGCGTCATTTCATCTAGACAACTATTCTGTTTTGTAATAAACGTTTTTTATTATTTTTTATTCAGATAGGCATATTAGCCCTTGACTGGAATCTCATCTGGTGGTAAGTGATAGAGCGCACTTTAACTCTGCTCAGACTTGACACTGTTAAAACGAGACAGCGTTATCGCTGGCATAAATCTGTCTCGTTCTAACCGAAACTAAAGTCTAACAGCCCGTTCCCACTTGTCGGCTGTCGGGCCCGGATTTAAATCGGATGTTCCAGTGCCAGAACATTTTGACACAAAATCGGTTTCATTTAAGTGTGAATAGTTTCATATAAAATGTTCTGCCACTGGAACATCCGATTAAAATCCGGGCCCGACAGACGACAAATGGGAACCGGCTGATACAGATCTAATTCACGAAACAGTCGACGCTCCCACATAGAAATGAAGTGTCGTTATTAATATTTGCACTCACACATCCAAATCAATTAATTATGTAGTGGGGCGCGTCATTTCATCTTAGACAAGCTCTAAGCAAAGATTTTTATATAAACCTATGAGGGTAATACTGCCATTAGCGCAATTAAAGTCCCATAAGCCTACTTTGTCGTGTTAGTTTACAATTATTCCGAAAAACCAAATTGTGTCTCATGCCCCTTAAAACCTACCTACCTAGTGCTACCTAGCTAAGTTATGACCACCGATGTGTTATGACCTTTTCAGTTACTGACCTAAGTCAAGATTCCTTGACCAACGCAATACTAATTACGTATTCATTTTTCTTATTTAAATTAAGTTGAATAATGTTTGAATATGTCTACAAGTTAGTTTCTCTATTTCAGTCGTTTCCATCGAGAATTTTCTAAATAAGGAACGGAATAAAAGCAAAACAGTTCGTAAAGTAGCACGGCAACGCGGCCGAATTAAAACGTTTGTTTTCGTCAGTACATAATGAATTACGACACGGTACCTCCTCAATCCGGTTGCGTAACACTTGGTTTATATAAATGCGCAATATTCACAGATAACGAAGAGTAAATAGCTCGCGTATTTAAAAAAAAAAATTAATCTGCAGCGATAACATTTAACTCGTATGAAAACAAACATCGTGTTATCGTGTTTTCTAGTTTCTATATGGAATCCGAAATACGTGAATAATACGGATAAATTATAGAGTCGTAGTGACGTACTGCATTTCTTTGTGTTTATGGGTCGCTTAATATGGTCGGGTTATATGAACTCAACCTCCTTGTTGTTTTCGTTTCTTTTTTTTTCACGCAACTCGCTACGCGGCGATAGGCGGGGCACGTATGTAAGGCTCACTATGCAGCACACGGCAAGACTTTTGCGCGACTTCTTTGTCGCGAGATAAAAATGGTTTTGATGCACTGAAAAATGTACGAAAATTCTAGTTAAAACAGAATAAACGAATCACACTAATATTATAATGGTGAAAGTTTGTACATGATTGTGTTTTTGAATGTGTGTATGTTGGTTAATCTTTTATGCAAAAACTATACAACGGATTTGGATGAAATTTAGAATAGAGATAAATAATTATAACCTGGATTAACACATAGGTTACTTCTTATCCCGAAAAATCAAAGAGTTGCGGGCATCACCATGTAGTATTATAAAACTTTGTGTAATTACCAATTTGACAGGCAAAGAAAGGGCTTTATTTTTTACGTTCCATTGAGCTTAAATCATTTATTTTAAATATTCTTCCATTTATAATTTATTTTTTCAAAAAATGTTCAAAGTGATACGTTGTTAGATTATTATTATTAATTATCGTCTGATTAATAAATAATTAGTAAAACAGTTTTAAAACATTTAATCTATTCAAAGATAAAGTAATAGTTATATTTACTAATTACGTAATTAATGAGCTGAACTTTAATAGTAGGACTTAAAAGTATTATGACTCATAAAATAAATCTGCTATTTTTGGATTTTAAGTTTTGTGCACGCCTGATATAGACACCGGCATAGCTTTCATTTGAAGCATAAGCAAAAATAGTGGGAATCGTTGCACTCACTCGTCAAATTTTTGAGGCACAAACTGAGGAAAATGTAAAATGTGATTGAAGTAAGCAGGAGACGCAAAACCGCGCTTGTTAGCGTTTAAATAGGATTATAAGGTCAATTTTTAGAAGCTCTATTTTGCAGATGTTTAAAACATGCTACGTATTGTGTTCATTTGTTGGTTTGTCCTTCAATTACATCACAACGAAGCAACGGACGTGGCTTTTTGCATGGGTATAGTTTAATACCTGGAGAGTAATATAGACTTCTTTTTATCCCGGAAAATCAAAGAGTTCCCATGAGATTTCAAAAACTTATGTTTACGTGGACGAAGTCGCGGGCTTCAATAATAGGGTTATAAGTTTTTAACAAGTTTTAGAAGCTCTATTTTGCATATTTTTTTATCTCTATTTTAAACAATGCTATGTATCTATTAACGTTTAAAATATTAATAGAACTTTGATTAAATAAAACTACTTATTATAAATACGAGTTTCTTGCTGGTTCTTCTCAGTAGGAATGGCATTCCGAACCAATGGTAAATTATTTTGACGATTCAAAAGCACTTGGAAAAGTCTACTTGAATAAAAATCTATTCTATTCTACGTATTACTAATACGAAATAGTCGCGTCACGAATAGTCCAGCTTTAAATCCCCTCTGCGCATTGAGCTCACGCAGCCGCCATCGCGCTATATAAGCCGCGAGCGCCAGCTACGTCACGTAGTCGAAATCGAGAGGTGAAGGTGCGAATAATGGAAACGTGGCGTCCATGTGTAGTTCAAACAATCGACCATCATCGGAGCTAGCAGTGCGACCGTCGACGATATAACGTGAAAGTGAAGGAGCCAAGTGTTTCGACGTGTCATCCGTGTGATAGACAGCGGTTCGAGGCCAGCGGATCGCGGACTGCAGAGTGGCCGTGCGGCGACCATCTTGTTGAACGGTGTCACGCACAACTCGCCACACGAGTCACCAGCGCGCTCCGGGCGTGCGAACGCCGTTTCAGTGCTAAACTGATAAGTAAACTGTCCGTCTTAGCTATCAGATCTGTTGGGCAACCCCGAGGGATGAATCAAGGGCAGACGCAAGTGCGAGGGCGCAGGAAAGTGGCGCGCGCGACGCTGCCGGCGGGGCTGACGCGCGGCCAGCGCTTCGCGGGCAGCAAGTGGGGCGCAGCGCCCGCCGCGGCCGCGCTGCCGCCGCCGCCGACGCACTGGCGCCGCGAGGGCCGCTGCCGCCCCGAGCCGGACCGCGCGCTCTCCCTCAAGCTGCTCCTCAACGTGAGCGTCTCTTAACTCTAGTGTTAGTGCCCACCGGACGCGCAGCCCCGCGTGCCCGCGCGAGGCTGCGCGCTCACATCTCTCGTGCTAAGTTTTTAAAGTTTTATTTCGCAACGTGATGAGCGCCGCCGCCGGCCAGAGCGCCGCGGCGTCGACCAAATTCCGGCGTTAGGTATTATTTTATGAAAATTTTAGTAGTTAAGTGCAGACGCGGCGCCGCCGGCCCGCGGCCGCGCGTCCGCCGTGTCCCTTAAAATACGAGAAAAATCCAAAAAAAATATCGGGAGCGGCGGAGCGCCACGGCGGGTTGGCGGCGGTGCGGAGCCCGACGCTGGGACCCTCGCTGCAGCCTCACACCAAAGGCTCTCCTGTGATTTTTATTAGGGCTCCACTATACTGCACTCTCCCTTCACAGGGGTTAGTTGACATACCAATTCGCAATACATCCTTCCAAAAAAAGTCCTTTTTAGGCATATCCTTAAAAAGGCCTATTCGCTAAATGACTTATTCTCAAAACCTATTGGAAGGCTTGGTCTGCATACCTATAGGACCAATTCTAATTTTAATAAATTTAAAAAGTATAATACCTATTTACATGACAGAAGTCATTGAAACATTCTATTCGCATTGTACCTAGTAATAGTAATTTTTTTTTTTGTTGTTCTCGTCTTGTTGGTGACGTCATCACTCTATGAAGAGGTCCTACGAGTATGTCGCCAAACCTTTCTATAGGTCTTTTTAAGAATATGCCAGCCAGAAGTACTTTTTTTAGAAGTCATGTTGTGAATAGGTCCTAAGTCCTATCCTATGTTGACTAACCTTTTCAGAGTTGAGTTTTAAGTTTTCTGAGATGGGAGCGTGCAGTGTGGGACCCATGCCAGCCGCGGTGGGAGGCGTTGCACACAAAACGTTGCATTTTATTTTATAAATGAGGCGTTGTAATTATATTTTCCGCGTGTGCTGGAGGCTCACAGCGTCGGGTGGGCTCGGACCCCTAGTCGTATCGTTTTATTTAACTGAGACCAATGTATTTTTATTTGTACAAACGCTGAGCCGTGCTTCAGCGAGCGTCCATCCCTTGCTGCTGGTCTATGCTCCGATTTCTACCTAAGCAGAGCAGTGACAACATGAAGATGTTCAATTGACCAATTAAATTCTTATCAGATGTGAGAAAGTTATCATGTCATGTATTAAAATTCTGATTGGTTGATTGAATATGTTGTCTCCACTCTGCTTCTACCTAAGCGGAGTGGAGAAGAGATTCAGTTTACCAATTAAACTCTTAATAGATGATGTGAGGAAGTTATCATGTCATGTATTGATAGATGATGTGAGGAAGTTATCATGTCATGTATTGATAGATGATGTGAGGAAGTTATCATGTCATGTATTAATAGATGATGTGAGGAAGTTATCATGTCATGTATTAAAAATTTGATTGGTTGGCTGGATGCATGTTGTCTCCACTCTGCTGTAGGTGGGAACCGGTCCCCGGAGCCCCAAGTGGGCCTCGAAGGCAGCACCCTCCACCACACAGCACCTCGCTGTCACCAGAGCTTTAAAAAAATAATTAAGTGAGCACCAGCTCGGCGTTCCTAATTCTAGTTGTAGTTTTTAAACGTAAACGATACAAGCGGCGAGTGATGCCGCACTGTTGACGCGATTGGAAGATTATATATTATAGAGAGTATATTTGATCTCAAGCTGCGGGCGGCCGCGGCTGCCGCGGGAGCTTCTGTGATGTACAAAATGAAAAAGAATATTTGGAATTTTACAAGTTTTTTATAATATTAGTTTGTAAAGTATACTTTTAAGTGAAGATGTTGGCGCATCAGGCGTCGCTCGCAGCCTCCTCTCCCTCCCACGTCCCCGTCCCTCTTCCCTCCCCTCCCAGGGCTCTCCAGATTCCCCCCCACAAGTTTCACTGTCAGCAACATCTTATGTCACCTTATTCAAATGCTAACAAGAACATCTCTGGTCACAGAATGTAGAACACCCTTCCGGCATCAGTTTTGCCTTCCACCTATAATATGGGTACCTTCAAGTCAAGAGTGAATAGGCAACTTCTAGGCAAGCGCGCTCCATCTTAGGCTGCATCATCACTTGCTAGTGAGTCTGATTGCAGCCAAGCGCTAGTCTATATAATTAAAAAAAAAACATCCAAACAAGAACATGGATCCATACACTTCTACTACTTAATACTTGAAGCAATATCGCTATCCCACTTTGACTTATTAATTTGAGGGAGAGGTCGTAATCCAGTGTTGGTCCCACCTCTCTGTCTCACTCAGCAGTTGAAATGGGATAGCGATAAATAGGTATTAGAAGTGCTCTTTAAATGCATGAATGTATCACAATGGTGGATCATGCACTTCTACTACTTAATACTTGAAGCAAATAGCTATTGCTATCTCACTTTGATTTACTAATTAGAGGGAGAGGTCGGAATCCAGTGTTGGTCCCACCTCTCTGTCTCACTCAGCAGTTGAAATGGGATAGCGATAAATATGTATTAGAAGTGCACTATTCATAGGTAATACATTCATGTATATGATATAATATGACAGAAAGTACTATTCATACATATAATATCATACTTTGGCATTTGAATATGGTACAACAATTCTGCTTTATCATTAGTAAATTATCTTTAAAAAATTATGATTACCATCAATTTGTAATGAAATGAAATCAATTCAAGTGCAATGTACAAATCCCATGTGAAAATCAAGTATGCCTGGTCCATAAATTCTGAGACCTTAGATGTTAGACCCTAAAATGTGAATTCAATTTTGAAAACCTATTGGTGATTTACACATCTTATTTTACAGGTTTCAAAAAAAAAGGAGTACCTATTGTGATTTTCCCAATAAATTTTCAAGTTTGAACATATTGTGTAGATTTTTATCGATATTTGATTTTAATTGGAACAGGCACTTGAAATTTTTGTAAAAATTTCGGGTTTTTGTAATAAATTTTTTTTCATTTGTTTATTGTAAATGTAAGGCTGGGGGCAGACTGTCAATATTATTATAACATCAAAATAAATATTGCATTTATTGACAGTCTGAATCTTGCTAGAGACAGTTTATGGAAGAAACACATTAGCAACACTGAATTTTGTAATGTCTTTTCTGCAAGGATTCATTTTGTAATTTTTTAAATTGTAAATGTTAGGCTGGGGGCAGACTGTCAATACATAACTTTCAGAGTCTGTGAAGTATCAATATAATATTTTTGACAGTCTGAACCTTAGACGGTTTATGGTTGAAACACAAGAGCAATTTGTAAAATCTGGACTTGTATGGGATATTATCACAGTTTATTCAGAAACTCAATGGATGTGTTTACTATATTTTTAATATATTTTCAATAAGTTTTGTTAGTAACTACTACAAAATCTATTAAAAATATATTATTATTTTGATAATTCATTTGTATTAAATCAAAATATTTCCAGCTAAGACAACATGTTGATCTGAATAACTGGAGTTGACACCAGTAAATTAGCCAATCTCAAATGGTGGCACAAATACCTCTCACTCACACAGTTGATCTATCTTTTACTCATACACATACTGAATGAAAAAAAAATTACAGTCATTGGATGTCATATAAAGATAGATAAAGTGTGCGTCATTTCAATATTGCAAGTGTGTTTCCATCATTATTTAATATTTACTAATACAACATGTATTTAAATTCTACACTTTTTTGTCAGTCAAATTTCACTTATTCAATTTGGATCGCAAAATCTCTAAAAAAGTTAATTTTTTCATTGTAATGGGGTGATGGTGGTAATTATTTTTGTTAGCTAAATAGCTCAATAGTTAGGGACCGAACTGAAATCCATAAGGTCGTAGGTTCGAACCCCGCCTGTTGCACTATTCTCGTACCTGTGTACTCTAATATCAAAGCTGTTACCGTTATAAATTTTTAACGTTAAAACTACCAAAACATTCTGGTATGTTACTTTAAAAAGTTAACGTTAATACTAGCTGTATTACCAAGACGATAACGTTAACGTTATGATATTGTGATATTTAATACCGGTAAATGCGCGTCTACTTTGTACATGGTATCGTTAGATAGAGATAATATATAATTACCGGTACAAGTAGTTACTTTCACCGGTATTAATAACGGTATATGGATAACGTTATTGGATGTGTATCGTTACTTTTTAACGTTAGCGGATTTTTGGTAACACTACCAAAGTAGGTACCGTTACCAAAAATACCGGTAATTCGTGCCCTGCTTGTAGTAACTCAGGTTTCGTTACCACCATTGCTCCACCACAAAATCAGGTAAATTATTTGTGAAACGAGAGGATTAGGCCTACTGGGGACACCTCTATAAAAAAACGCGCCTATGGTTCATACCTCATAGGTGGTGTGGAAAAGGGACCTATTTTATTAAGCTCAAGGCACATTGAGGCAAGAGTTATGGTATATTTTTCGAAGCTGTAAATGGAGTTCATTCAATATTTCAGATTCAGCCTCAATGTGTCTTAAGCTTTAAGATATAGCACTATGTACAACCAGGTACCACAATGCAATATTTTTGACATGTCAACTAAATTTTGTAATGAAATCCGAAATGAAAATATAACGAGTATGTTGCATAGTGATTGATGTGCTATCTATTAATTTAACTAACCCATACTAATACTGTAATACATATTATAAATGCGAAAGTGTCTGTCTGTATGCTAGTTTTACATGTTAAATCAATTTTGACTAAGAGTAAAGAGAGATAGATGGCATGCCTTCTGGATGCCCGCGACTTTGTCCATGTGAATTTAGATTTTGTAAACCCATGGAAACTCCAGATTTTCAAAAATAGACTATCTATTCCTAGGATGCAAGCCATCTATCATTATGTACCAAGTTTCATCAGAATCGGTTAAAAGGTCGGTCCGTGAAAAGCTATCCAACAGACAGACTCACTTTTGCATTATTAAATTCGAGATTTCTTCAAAATTCTGCTTATTTTTTAAATAATTCTCATACATATTTATTTGTTGGTTTTCTTTTTTTAAATAAAACAATAAAATTGAAATATTCTTTGAGAAGGATATTTCAATTTTATTCATATTGATGATTGAGTAAATAAAATTTGCAAGATTGAATAAAAACTGTGTTTTAAATTAAAGCCCATTCCTGCTTAAAATAGTATTTATTAGCAAAAATATTTACACAGTCGAATATCGACTAAAAAGCTAACTTTCATTTTCAACACCGATAACTAGTGTTGGAAGGCTTTCGTTATTTTGAGTGGTATGAATAACGTTACTCGGTGTTGTAACGATAACGTTACTGGGCGTAACGATAACTCCGTCGGTAACGTTGCTTACACTGGCGCTGACAGTTTCATTTGTCGTGGTCTCTAATTTTAATTTGGCTTTCATTATCATACTTATTATGTCCATCTGTAATTGCGTGCTAACGTCTTTGGGCATTTTTTTTAATAAACCTATCACGTAACGTCCGAAATTCTCAATTTCTTCGTCGATTTCGTCCGTTTTTGGAGTATTTCCAGCCTCTTTTGGTTTGTTAACGAATTCATATCTAGAACTGAGTCTGCGTTTCTTTGTTACGGGTGCTTGTTTTGTATGTTTTGATTTGGTTACAACGCTTGGTGGTTGTTCTTCTTCTTCTAAATAAACTACTTCTGTATAAACGTTTTGGTCTTCATCCGAATCGCTTGAGTGGTCCTGTTGAAAAAAAATTGCTTTGAAATGATCCAAAATTAACTTTGTTCTAACAACAAGCGAACCAGTGTTATTATTTACCAATTAAGAAAATGAGAAGTGTAATTATTGAGATTTTTATAATTAAAAAAAAAAAGACGAACTCAATAACCACAAACACTAATAAGTAGACAATAATAATTTAATTTATTTCTGAATATAGTTATTACTAGCTGATACTCGCGACTTCGTTCGCGTGGATGTAGATTTTTTTAAATTCCCGTGGGAAATCTTTGATTTTCCGGGATAAAAAGTAGGCTATGTGCTAATCCAGGGTATAATCTATCACCATTCTAAACAGCCCAATCCGTCCAGTAGTTTTTGCGTGAAGGAGTAACAAACATACACACACACACACACACACACACACACACACACACACACACATACAAACTTTCTCCTTTATAATATTAGTGTGATGTGATGTGATACATAAGTTAATGTAGTTCCATAATAACATTTTTTGGAGTCGGTGCCAATGTGGATTCACAAACAATTTAGAGTAGACAGTTCGTGCGGCTCTTATATGCTGCAGCCTGCAGCTTAGAGGTCTCACCAGATACTCTGCCACCACTCCAGGACACATCTGTTCACAGATTCTAAAACCAAGGAAAAATAAAATGAGTCTGATCCGTACCCAGGCGACCTTCCGGTGCTTTTCTTTCATGTGTTTGGTGAGGAATGGGACGTATCGCTGGAAGGTCTCCTTGCATAGGATACATTGCGCTTTGTTGGGCGGAATCTTCTCGAAATAGTTCCACACATCTTCGATCTCCGGGTCTTGAACTTGCTCCTCCCCCGCGTCCTCGTCTGAAACAACACACGCTAATTTAAGAGGGGTCTCTCCGTCAATCGCTCCATACAAACGTAGTTCGCCTCTCATTGGAATACTAACCAATTACTCAATGGAATTTTGTAGAAACGTTCCGGAAACTAATATCTATGCCTGTGGCTTTCCAGATTTCCGTTAAAATATTCGGTTTCAAAGTTACGCGGTCTTAAAAAAACTAGATATTTTTAGAAAAATCTAAAACACCACAGGCACAGATATTAGTTTCTGGAATATGTCTGCAAAATATTCAAATGAAATTGGGACTACGATTGTATGGAGTAAGTGACGAAGAGAGCCCTGTCAATGACCAAGTCTGTTGCAATGAAAGCACGTCTAACACGACTATTACGAGTTACAATATAATTCCCGAACGGATTTTGGCCACAGCCGCTAATCTTCAAAGAGTTCAAACTATCTGCGCGGGAGATGCTGAGATGTGTACGCAAACACAGGTGCACTCTCTAATCCCACTCATAGGCCATAGCCCCTGTTGGGACGGCAATTCGAAACGACCGGAGAAATCAGACGCAGGCCCAACTAGCAGAGGCACGGGGGTGATACACCGCCCAACTTTCTAACTCCGGGGTAGTAAGTAGTCTGAATTACAATGTAAATTACTTCATGGAATGCAACAGATACAACTGAAGCAATATTACGCATATGCAGAAATGTTTCAATAGGTAATCGGTTTTACTTATAAGATGACTGATGGCCGATTCACACCAATTGCGTATGCAGCGCGTACACGTGACACGTGCGTAGTGACGCGCGTGAACCTGTAAACGTGCACGCATTACGTCTAAACGAACGTTCACGCCACGCACGCGGTATGCCATGTTTCATACAGTTCCATACATTACAACGTACGCGCTACGTCTACGCTTACGCAGCCTGTGTGAACGAGCTTTTGTACCAACCAACATACGTAAATTCCAAACCATACTTATTTTAGGACTTATGCGATTAGTACTGTTACGAAGTAGTTACAATTAAATGAATAAATTACCCAACTACGGCAAAGCCGAAAGGAAGGGTTATGATTTTTTTAAATTTATTTTACGGCCCTGAATATAACTCCTTTAAGGCTTTAGAGATATCCCATTATTACAGAGACACAAAACAGCATAAAGGTTTTCAAATAGTTTAATTACAAAACGTATTAACACACTAATGTGTAGGCCTGACTCCTGCCCGCTGTGGCAGGAAAAACTGTTGTTCTGTATTCAAACGGAAGAGTATTTTTAGTACCTACCCTCAACAGCTGAAGAAATTCGTCTCTTAATACGGCTTCTTGGTATGAGAGCATCCTGCCCATCTCTATCACTCGCATTATCAACTCCCGTATCTATTGGAGAAGATCTATTTGAAGCCCGTGTGACACGTTTATGAGAAGAATCCTCATCTGGAGAAGGTTTAACAAACTTATAACCTTAAATATATTTAGCTTTTTACCAACACTTCAAGGAAATTTCTAAATAATTTTAAATAAATATAAAAAACCGGCCAAGTGCGAGTCAGACTCGCGCACCGAGGGCTCCGTACTCGGGTATTTTTTCCCAACATTTTGCACGATAAATCAAAAACTGTTCTGCATAAAAATAAATAAAAATCTGTTTTAGAATATACAGGTAAAGCCCTTTCATATGATACCCCACTTGGTATAGTTATCTTACTATGAAAATTGAAACGCAGTTTAATTTTTTTTTGTAATGTAACCACAAATTCACAGTTTTCGAATTTTTTCCTTTACTTATGCTATAAGACCTGCCTGCCTACCAAATTTTTCATAATTCTAGGTCAACGGGAAGTACCCTATAGGTTTTCTTGACAGACAGACAGACAAAGTGATCCTATAAGGGTTCCGTTTTTCATTTTGAGGTACGGAACCCTAAAAATTGCGGAACCAGCAGGATCCAAGTAGCTTACCACATTCAAAGTCCTTTAACACCTCTGCAGCGAGCACTTCATAGCATCTACTAGATGTGATTTTATGAGACTCCTTCACCATCGAATCCGGCAAAGCGTGCCGCCGAGGAGTCCTGCTCGCTACAGTAGTCTCTTTTAGACGAACTTTCTTGATTGGTTTATTTTTATTATCAGCACCATATATCATGTCGTACTGTTCGCGGTGCTTATGCAGTATATGACTCCGAAGGTTGGACGTGTTTTTCCCTTTGTTAGGAACTTGGCGACCGCAAATCTGACACTTGGCTTCACCATTATATCCATCTTCGAAGCATTGCCATACAAGACTACGTTTCATGACAAGATTATTTTGTTGAATAAATTGTACACGCTATGGAGAATTCCTTTTTTCAATTCGGGTGATATTTTAGCACTTGACTGCAAAAAGGTAAAGGTGAAACAACTCGCTTCTAGCAGAAACGCGTAAACGACATGCTTAGCTAACGATAAGACCTATAATAATTTTTATATTCCAATACCTAATGTGTTCCAATACGATAGTTCCTGACTGTGATCCTGTGTGAAGGAAGTGGAAAGGGTAAAACCACAAACAGAAAGGCCGATTCACACCAATTGCGTACACGTGACACGTGCGTAGTCACGCGCGTAAGCCCCTAACAACGGGTTACGCATACGTCCACGCTGTACGCAAGCGGTGCGCCATGTTTCATACAGTTCCATACATTACAAGTTACAACGCAATGGTACGCGCTACGTCTACGCATACGATCTGTGAACGAGCTATTAACCTTGTACCCCTGAACGGTTTTAAGTTTTAACATGGCATAGTACCGGAATAGCATATCGCTTGGCGGCACGGCTTTAACGGTAGGATGGTAACTAGTCACAGCCGAAGCCTCCCACCAGACCAGACCAGAGAATATTTAGAAATTATAAATTGCACCTGCCGGGCATCGAACCCGTAACCTCCCACTAACGACCACTGTGCCAGTGAGGTCGTACCTTTAGTAGGTAGGTAATGGGTAGTGGGTAGGTACCTTTGTTATCGATATTCAAATCGGTAGGAATTTAAAACTAAGAATATTACTAACGATATATCGATAACTATTTAAATCGATATCACGATTTTATTACCCATTTTATCGATTGTCAAAACCCTTGCATGGACGAAATTAAAGTCCCTCCAACGCGTCCTTGTAAAGTTATATAACCTCAAACCGGTTTAGAATACTACGCTTAATACACAGACTCGTTCCATATACGTAAAACTTGTAACAAATAAGTGACACACATAAAAATTTACTAGTAGTACTAATAACTAACTGTTTAGCTAAAAACACTTTTTTAAACCCTAAAACCAAAAACACTTTTTATCGAAACAACAAAATGGTGACTGGCAAACGACCGCTTCCAACCACCGACCAGAAACAAAAGAAGACGCACTAGTTCATAGACTATAAATAGCTTACTAAAATGGCGGGCGGAGGCGAGGAATGTATATAAAGTGTCCCATTCATGTAATTTATCTTTTTTCTCACTCTCTTTATAAAATACAATAGCCAAACAATGGATTTATCAATGGTGGCCCCTGCCCTCTCTTTCTTACAATTCTACGTTTACGAGAGTTCAGTGGGGTGGGAGGCCGGAAAAGGACGTGACGTAGTAAAACCACAGACCATTAATCCGTGTAAAACTCTTGCCAGACGAAAAAAAAAAAAAAAAAAAAAAAAAAACCTAGAGATCACAGACCATGCTAGATGAGGTCGAAACGCTTGGAATTTGCGAAAAAGTAAACAAAATTTCAGTGAAAAAAATGTATTTTCATTAAAAATCTTTTTACACTACCACCGGTTCGGAATGCATGAGAAGAACCGGCAAGAAACTCAACAGCTGTTTTTTTTTTGTATAAAATTTGTTATGTATTTCTCTTGAGTCTGTTGCGTCAAATTTCATTGATTGTAGTTTCTTCAATGCATTATTCCAAAATTCTAAATGAGTTGAATTCAAGGACAAAGCGTTAGATAGTTCGCCTCTAGTATGACCGGCACAGTTCAGGCTGTCAAACAAATCGTTAATGAATAAGATGATTTCAGCAGTGAAGAAACCATTATCAATGTTCACAGATGGAACACTATAATTATGTACTAATTGCAGATCTTCATATGTCTTCATCCTGTTCTGTAAGGCTGCAAACACCTCTCTGCTGAAGACTTGTGCAGCAAATTTGACCTGTAAATTTGAAAGTTGCAATATTACAAAGAGCCACAGAGAAGAAAAGAAGAAGTTGCAATATGATTACAATTAAAAATACTGGAGGCAATGCTTGGTGCCTATATAATAGGTTTTACGCGCAACCAACAAACAAACATACTTTCACATTTATGATATGGGTAGCGATTATGACAATGCGCTAACCACAAAGAGCAGCAGCCTAATAGTTAAGACTAATCCACACTAGTGTAGTGTAGGCCTAAGCCCTTCTGATTCTGAGAGCAGACCTGTTCTCAGTAGTGGGCTGGCAATGGGTTGAGATGATGTGCGCAAGACGTCACAAGGTGTGTTTCAAGCTTAAAACTTAAGTTTGAGCAAAGTCCTTTGACTTTGACCACCATATAGATCTCAGCCTAAGTGAGGAATTTCACAGTGGAAACATTTCTTAATCTCATTAGTAATTAAAAACCAGCCAAGTGCGAGTCAGGCTCGCGCAACAAGGCTCCGTACTACAGTCGTATTTTTTTGACATTTTGCATGATAGTTCAAAAACTATGATGCATAAAAATAAATAAAAATCTGTTTTTAGAATGCACAGGATAAGACCTTTTATATGATACCTACCCCACTTGATATAGTTATCTTACTTCAAAAATTGTAAATACTAATTATTTATTAGTTCATGACCACAATTTAATTTTTTTTTGTTTGATGTAACCACAAATTTTATAATAACTGTGATAGCCTAGTCACTACTGGTTAGGACGTCCGCCTTCAAATCGGAGATCCTATAAGAGTTCCGTTTTTCCTTTTGAGGTATGGAACCCTAAAAATTGTACGCGGACGAAGTCACGGGCAACTGCTAGTAATTTATATATGTATACTATGATAAGTGGTGATAGCCTAGTGGTTGAGATTACAGCCTCTTATACAGAGGGTAGAAGCTTCAATCTCAGACACACACCTCTAACTTTTCGGTGTTATGTGCATTTTAGGTAATTAAGGTTTCTTTAAAGGTGAAGGAGTACATCGTGAAGAAACCTGAATGCATGCCTACTCAGTAGTGGGCTGGCGATAAGATGATAATAAACAAATAAAATATTTACTGACCTTCATTTTGTCATAAGAGTTTGGTTTAATATGCTTGTCGGTTAATTTGGTAGTTCTCGCACGACCCTGTGCGCCATCTGAAGCATACACCATTTCGATGTAGTTCCATTGCGCACGCTGGGTTCCAATCAGCAAGTCCTTCTTCTGGAAATTATTGCGAAAGCATTTTAGTAGGTGCGGAACATCATACATGTGGTATAATTTATTTTTGTCTATCATATAATGAAAGATATTTGGGTCATCATTTTTAACATTTCATTCCCCACACGTAGCTTTTGCTTACGAGGGGTCTCATTTTGACCTAAACGAACTCTAGGAATTAAATCTGACTTTACATGGGACTTATGACGTCTAGAATGTGATTTTACACGTACTGGAGTTCTTTGTATGGCAGATATAACATCAGAAGGCATGGTGTTAGATGGAAGAGGACTCAGTTGACCAACTGTTAGTTCTGGCTCTGTAGATTGGTTTTGAGTTTCTGTACTTGTACTACAGGAATGTACTACATTTGTAGTTATAGAATCTGTCATAGAATCAGACTGTACGTAAAAATCAGGTTCAGTAGTTTCTTTATTTATTTGAGAAGCCACACACTGGACTTGCTCATTACTTGGTGTAACAATACTCTGATTGTTAGGTTCAAAATCACGTTCAGTAATATCTCTACTTTGAACACTTGGGACTTGATCATTTGTAGGTGGAAAAACAGATTGTTTATTGTAATCAAAGTCAGTTTGAACATTAACTGTGTCTATCAGAGAGACTGATGGATTAACAATTCTTACACTGAGAGGTTGGCCAGATTGAAGAGGAAATACTTCCAAAAATTGCTCGTTTCGAGAAGATGTAGCTATATTTTGCTTAGGCAGATGCAATGTAGGAATTGCATCTGCCGTTAGTCTGTGAGATTTAACATGTTGAGGTAAAAAATGAAGTTCGCAAATCTTAACATTCTCTAATGACTTACGGGAATATTTGCGAAGAAATGGACATCGAACTAACCATGCCTTCCAAGTTACCTTCGTAAACGGTACCTTGCGTAAATTGGAGGTGTTTTTACACCCAGGAACACAACACTGCCTCATCGCGAATAAATTTTAGCACTTGAGGACAAAAATTCTGTTTACGCTATCTTTAAGCAATAGATTGCCCTAAGATCACATTTTAGCAGAATACCAAGCGTAAATCATACTATAGGTACATCTTTTACACAAAACAAACTAAAAAAGAATTAGGAAATAATAAATATAAAAGGATCCTGTTAAAACTGAAGCGAAGCACCGGGTCCAATTTTTCAAATTATCGCACCAATAAATTCGTTTAGAAAAAATGGAGGTCAAGATGAATGGTGAAAATTATTGATTATTGTTGAAAATGACACACAACAGCCATGTTTTTTTTTTTTCGTTTAATCTTAACTTATTGGCTAATTCGAAATAGTGGTGGCTTCTTATTGGCTCATTCAAATGCAAATAGCCAATAAAAATTTACGTGCATTTCAAATGAACCAATTAAATTCGATTATATACTGAGATCTAGTATATATACTCTCATTATATACAAATCAAATGTACATAGTCGGGTAGAACGAGACAAAAGGAGCCACGGTTCAAAACGAGAGGGATGGACTGATGCATCTACTTCGCCCTCGACTTGACAGGCCCTGCTTCCAACCGTATCAATTTCGTCCCGAATGGCTCCGATATCAGAAAGGGATAGAGTTATATGTAAGAACAGTTTCGCTGTAGGCTCTCTCTTTCAAACATAATGTTTTCTCTCTCGTTAGAGTGTTGATTGTATTTCCTGGTAAAGACCAAGAGTGTGGATGAAATTTTGAGAAGTTGGTTAATAAAAGTTGTAAGTTTGTTTAGTGTTTTTAGGGTTACGTACCTCAAAAGAAAAATCGGAACCCTTAAGGTGCCCACGCACTTGAACTGAACTGCGCGTCGCGGCAGCGCCCCGCACGATATTCTCTCCAGCGCGACGCGCGTACCGCGTAGCGCGTCACTGCCGCGCGTCGCGGCTGTAGAGAATATCGTGCGGGGCGCTGCCGCGACGCGCAGTTCAGTTGCAGTTTAGTTCAAGTGCGTGGGCACCTTTATAAGATTACTTTGTTGTCTGTCTGCCCGTCTGTCTAGAAAACCTATAGGGTAATTCCGATTGACCTAGAATCATGAAATTTGGCAGGTAGGTAGGTCTTATAGCACAAGTAATAGAAAAAAATCGGTACGGAACCCTAAAAATGCTATTGCACCGCTCTTGCAGTTAAGTTTAACGACGACTATACGATTGGCGCGGACCATACTAAAGTTCCATAAAAAAATCTTTGAAACTCCACTAGCTCTCGCACTACAATAAGTACTTATCACTACAGTCGAAAAATGACAATCTCAAACGAAAGAGACTACGTTATACGTGAGAGCAGTAACGCTGTTAGCTGTCCCTTTTTAACTCATAGCTTCATCTCAGTCTTGTGCGGAGCGGCCATCTTTGTTTTCATATCGCTTTGATAACATACCGTAAAATGTAAGGCCGAGAAATCAAAAATGATAAATATCGTGTCTCATATTGTGAACATTTTAAGGTTTCCGCAACCCAGGTAGGCATAACTGCCTATAACATCATTATAAAGCATTATACCTATAATAATAATAATCGTCTCAAAATACAAAACAATCCATATCCATACTAATATTATAAATGCGAAAGTGTCTGTCTGTCTGTCTGCTAGCTTTTTACGGCCCAACAGTTTAACCGATAGTTACAGAGTTAGCTTACATCCCGGGGAAGGACATAGGCTCCTCTTATCCCGGAAAAATCAAATAGTTCCCACGGGATTTTTAAAGGTCCAACCGTTTACCCAATTTGTATGAAAGGTACAGCATCTCGGAAATTGATATAAGTAGGTTACATTGGTAACTTTTATCCCGGAAAATCAAAAAGTTCCCGCGGGATTGTTAAACATAGATCCACGCGGACGAAGTCGCGGGCGTCAGCTAATATCTTTATAATATGTCGGTAAATAACTCGTAGGTCTAGTGGTTAACATGTTCGACTGCGGATGATGAGGTCTTGGATTCGATTCCCGGGTCGAGACAAAATAGGTATGGAATTTTCAGTATACCACTGGAAGTATGAGGAAGTTAGTGGTGCCTCAGAGAGCACGTAAAGCTGTCCAGCCTGGGCCTGATATCTCCCCGGTCATGTTTGATTTCCGTCCCATCAGGCTGTGAGAGTAGAGGTGGGTTGAGACCATAGCTAATATTATGTAACTAGCTGATGCCCGCAGCTTCGCCCGCGTGGATTGGTCAGATCCCCTGCAGCATCAGGATTGAGGAGTTGGACTCCAAATTTTTTATGAAACAATGTCGCAACGTTCCTCTATCGATTGAAAAAGAAATGACGCAATTCGGTTCAGAAATCTCGGAGATTTCGGTGTACATGGGTAGAAAAACACAACTCCCTTTTTGAAAGTCGGTTAAAAAAGTAGCCTATGTTACTCCCTGGTCAATTCTCTACTTGTCTGTGAAAATCCCGTCAAAATCGGTTCAGCCGTTCCCAAGATTAGCCTTTTCAAACGGACAGACAGACAGACAGACAAAAATTTTAAAAACGTGTGATTCAGTTATAGTATCGTTCAAATAACCATATGACCTTAATATGCGGTAGTTATTTCGAAATTACAGACAGACACTCCAATTTTATTTATTAGTAATAGTATAGATAGACTATATAATTATAATTTTATTGGTATTTATAAACAAGAAACAACGGTGCAGTATTTAAACAGCTGATATGTCGTCACAGTGACGCGCGAAGCCGACGCGCGACGCGTGTAGAACGCGTTCGCGCGTCATGTCATGAATCATGATTGTATTTAGGGAGTTTTGAAAAAAGAACACCGTTTCGTCATGTGGGTTTCCCTATAATTAGGGAATTACCATAAAAGGAAAAACGGACCCCATAGATCACTTTGTTGTCTGTCTGTCTGTTCGTCCGTCAAGAACACCTATAGGGTACTTAACTACTTACCGTTGACCTAGAATCATGAAAGGCAGGTAGGTAGGTCTTATAGCACAAGTAAAGGAATAAATCCGAAAACCGCGAATTTGTGGTTACATCAATAAAAAATAAATGTGTTTCAATTTTCAAAGTAAGATAACTATACCAAGTGCGGTAAATGAAAGGGCTTTACCTGTACATTCTAGAACGATTTTATTTACTTTTATGCATGGGTAATAGTTTTTGATTTATCGTGCAAAATGGCGGAAAAAATACCCGAGTACGGAACCCTCGCTGCGCGAGTCTGACTCGCACTTGTTAAAAAAACACGGTTTCGTCATGTGGGTTACCCTATGATTTTTCAGACTGATTATGTAAGTAGGAACAAGTGTAAATTAAAAATTTATAACGCCCCCGACAAGTGAAGGTTACAGTAACTAGAAAAGAGCTGATAACTTTCAAACGGCTGAACCGATTTTCTTGGATTAAAGCTAAGAATACTCTCGATCAAGCCACCTTTCAAACAAAAAAAACTAAATTAAAATCGGTTCATTAGTTTAGGAGCTATGATACCACAGACAGATACACAGACACTCTTTTTGGGTCGGGGGTTAAAAATGAGTTATCACACTAATATTATAAAGGCGAAAGTTTGTATGTGTGTGTGTGTTTGTGTGTGTTTGTTACTCCTTCACGCAAAAACTACTGGACGGATTTGGCTGAAATTTGGATTGGAGATAGATAATATCCTGGATTAGCACATAGGCTACTTTTTATCCCGGAAAATCAAAGAGTTCCCACGGGATTTCGAAAAACCTAAATCCACGCGGGCGAAGTCGCGGGCATCGGCTAGTTATTACATAGTTACTTAGCAAGCCTTAGTATAATTGGGTAAATAGGTATGTGGAATATGATCTTGTTTACATCTTTATAAGATCGGAAAGTTCCAATAGGTACCGAAAACTTGTTTTCAAGCAAAAAAAAAACGAAAACATCTCTAAAATATATCTGTTTGTCTAAAAAAAGATTTTACAACGAAAACAAGCCAATAAAAACACATGTTTCTCGTCAACAACTATTTTTGGTCAGATGAGTTGGTCGTACCAAATGTAACCATTTGAGTTAGGCATGTTTACGAATTATCTAAGGTTGAATCATATTATTATTTTGTATATATTCTATTTTCGCATAGAGCGTGGGCGAGTCTAGTATGTTCTGCCTTTACTTTTTTGATAGTTCTAATAAGTTTAATATGTGATTTTGTAAAGTGGTGATAATAAAATAAAGAATACCTGGCTGAGTTTTTTGTGGGCTCTTCTCAGACTTGGGGGCGTTTGGAACCCTCGTAGCTTTAGTTTTAAGTTACGTAATTAAATTATCACCACGATATCGTACCAATTTCGACCACCAAAAGGAATACAATTGTACTTACTTTAAATAAATGATTTTGACTTTGACTTTACTTGTATCTATGCTGATCATTGGTCTAGTGAAATAAAGAAAGAAAGAAAATGGATTTATTTGTTCTTGGTGTCACAGATAAAAACAAGTTCCTTATGAAAAAACCGGCCAAGTGCGAGTCAGACTCGCGCACCGAGAGTTCCGTAGGTACTCGGCTATTTTTTTCGACATTATGCACGATAAATCAACTATTATGCATAAAAATAAATAAAAATCTATTTTAGATAGACAAGTAAACCCCTTTCATATGATACCCCACTTGGTATAGGTATCTTACTTTGAAAATTGAAACACATTTTAATTTTTTTTAAATGATGTAAGTAACCACAAATTCTTGGTTTTCGGATTTATTCCTTTACTTGTGCTATAATAAGACTTACCTGTCATGATTTTAGGTCAACGGGAAGTACCCTTTAGACTTTCTTGACAGACACGACGCGACGGACTGACGGACAGACAGACAACAAAGTCATCATATAAGGGTTCCGTTTTTCCTTTTGATGTACGGAACCCTAAAAATGCGGTGAATTAGGTACCGAAGTTAGTAGGTAAAATTACTAGGAAGAGGTAAAGTCACAGAATACCTGTATATGTATAGGAAGGTAGTGTACATTAACAGGGCCCTCTCCGTCACTCACTCCATACAATCGTAGTCCCAATTTCATGCAACCAAAGTTCATGAAATTTTGCAGACATATTCTAGAAACTAATATCTGTGTCTGTGGTGTTTTAGATTTTTCTAAAAATGTGTAGTTTTAAAATTACAGGGGCTCAAAGATTTGTATGTGAATTTTTAAGACCGCGTAACTTTGAAACCGAATATCTTAACGGAAATCTGGAAAACCACAGGCATAGATATTAGTTCCCCGAACGTTTCTACAAAATTCCATTGAGTATGATTGTTTAGTATTCCAATGAGAGACGAACTACGTTTGTATGGAGCGAGTGACGGAGAGACCCCTTATAAGTGTACCAGTACAGTATCGTATTTTAACGGAAATCTGGAAAACCACAGGCATAGATATTAGTTCCCCGAACGTTTCTACAAAATTCCATTGAGTATAATTGGTTAGTATTCCAATGAGAGACGAACTACGTTTGTATGGAGCGAGTGACGGAGAGACCCCTTATAAGTGTACCTACAGTATGATAACGTAGGTACCTATGTAGTGTAAGTACTTCTTATCATTGTCCTTCATGGCATAAGGAAGCGGACATTCTTCCGTTGATTAATAATAAGTAAATAGGTAGGTAGGCACTTCCCTACCTACTTTTCTGTACCATTCATGCATGCAATTCAATTCATTTCATACAAATATTATTTACATACTCTACCTAGCTAATGAATTTTTTGCAATCATATTAATCACACTAATATTATAAAGGAGAAAGTTTGTATGTGTGTGTGTGTGTGTCTATGTTTGTTACTCCTTCACGCAAAAACTACTGGACGGATTGGGCTGAAATTTAGAATGGAGATAGATTATACCCTGGATTAGCACATAGGCTACTTTGATTTTCCGGGATAAAAAGTAGCCTATGTGCTAATCCAGGGTATAATTATACACACACATACAAACTTTCTCCTTTATAATATTAGTGTGATTACTACCTGTGTAGGTACTTACTTCCAAGTTCCAGAACTCAGTACCTAAGTAAGTACCTAGGTAAGTAGTTAGGTACTATAAAAAGTCGGCCAAGTGCGAGTCAGACTCGCGCACTGAGGGTTTCGTACTCGGGTATTTTTTCCAACATTTTGCACGATAAATCAAAAACTATTATGCACAAAAATATATAAAAATCGATTTTAGAATGTGCAGGTAAAGCCCTTTCATATGATACCCCACTTGGTATAGGTATCTTACTTTGAAAATTGAAACACATTTTAATTTTTTTTTTAATGATGTAACCACAAATTCGCGGTTTTCAGATTTATTCCTGTACTTGTGCTATAAGACCTACCTACCTACCTTTCATGATTCTAGGTCAACGGGAAGTACCCTATAGGTTTCTTGACATACAAACAACAAAGTGATCCTATACTTAAGGGTTCCGTTTTTCCTTTTGAGCTACGGAACCCTAAAAAACGATCCCGACGAATTGAGAACCTCCTCCTTCTTTGAAGTCGGATAAAAATGGGATGATAATGATAGAGTAATCTATTGGCATAACATGGTAACTAGAATTCATGTAATTTTCCTACGCTCATGCAGTACAAAGATAGCGAGTAAATAGGCGCGCGACGTTGCCGCTTGGTGCAACAAAACAATGTCCATAATGCTGCAGCCACATTAAGGTTAACAGGGCTCTCTCCGTCCCTCGTTTCATACAATCGTAGTTCCAATTTCATTTGAATATTAAGCAACCAAAGTCCATGAAATTTTGCAGACATATTCTAGAAACTAATATCTGTGTCTGTGGTGTTTTAGATTTTTCTAAAAATATGTAGTTTTAAAATTACAGGGGCTCAAAGATTTGTATGAAAATTTTTAAGACCACGTTACTTTGAAACCGAATATTTTAACAGAAATCTGGAAACCACAGACATAGATATTAGTTTCTAGAATATGTCTGCAAAATTTCATGGACTTTGGTTGCTTAATATTCAAATGAAATTGGAACTACGATTGTATGAAACGAGTGACGGAGAGAGCCCTCTTAACGTCAATGCCCAACAATGCCTAACTCGGGCCACATTAAGGTTCTTATCAATGACCCAACAACGCCATAACTATCGCGATAATCAACGCATAAACTCCGTGGCTACATGTAGTATAGAAGCAGGCGTTTTGCGGAGGTCTGTGATATACAAGGAACCAAAAGCTTAATTTGCTATAATCCGCCAAACCAAAGAAATCTGTATGGTGCAACATGCAGCATGCGACATGCACCGCCCGCCCTCCCACTGATAAACATGCAGGAAAACCAGCCACCAAGCAAACCACACGCACCACCACCACACAAATCCCAACACCACTCTACGCACGTTTCGCCCCGACACCGGAGCATCCTCAGGAGATGTAGACCTTACAATGTCTAATTGCAAAGCTAAATTGATTTTGGATTCGGGCAGTGCATGTCGCATGCTGCATGTTGCACCAAAGAGATTTCTTTGGTTTGGCGCATAATAGCAAATTAAGCTTTTGGTTCCTTGTATTCCGGGGCTACAATAATTGAATTGGGGTTAAAATCGTCTAACGCCGAACGGCATTATGAATGCCTTTGTATGTTGATCGTGGCTACATCTACGTTTAACAAGAAACGCCGTTGAACATTGTGTTGTTGGCCGTAAATATGGCCGGAACATTAAACATCGTCTTAATTTCCGCTGGAAAACAACGCGTTGAACTGAGTGGCCACACTTGAACCGTTAATGGCTAATGCTAATTGAAACAGGCCTCATTCGTTTAACGGACGTTAAAAAAGCGTTCAAATAGAACAAAATATGCATTCCCAAGTATCTGTTAACACGTCAACGCTTTTTTATCGCGCACTGTTGTATTTCCAGCGCAACGCCGAGTTTTAACGAAACACTTTTTTAACGCTCGTGTGTATTAGGGCTTAGAGTTAAAGAATAGAATAGATTTTTATTCAAATAGACTTTTACAAGTGCTTTTGAATCGTCAAATAATTTACCACTGTGCTCGTGACAATTTCTTGTGTGTGTGAAAATTGTGACGTTATAATTAAACGTTAAAATCGTCTAACGTCAATGGAAACGCCGCGCGCCGGTGTAAAATTATCGCGTTAAATCGTGGCTACACCCGTGGCTGTTAACGCGTTTTCCGTTAATGTAGCCCGAGCATTACAGTACTACAGTAGGTATGTATACCTACTAGCTATACAAAGTAGGTAGGTATGTGAACTGTGCATTTATTTACATCCATAACATTTAAAGGGAAGTTGGCAGGTAGGCAATTCAATTTTTAACCCCCGACCCAAGAAGAGGGGTGTTATAAGTTTGACGTGTGTATCTGTGTATCTGTGTGTCTGTGTATCTGTGTATCTGTCTGTGGCACCGTAGCGGCTAAACGAATGAACCGATTTTAATTTAGTTTTTTTTGTTTGAAAGGTGGTTTGATCGAGAGTGTTCTTAGCTATAATCCAAGAAAATCGGTTCAGCCGTTTGAAAGTTATCAGCTATTTTCTAGTTACTGTAACCTTCACTTGTCGGGGGTGTTATTAATTTTTAATTTACACTTGTATTATAAATAGGTAGGTACCTAGCTTGAAGTTTCTCTTATGTGATTAAATCAGAAATACTTACACTAGCGGCACGCTATGATGGCCGGTTTGACACATTACAATAGTGATGTGGAATGTCAATTTATTCTCGAACAAAAAACAATTAAGTTTTGTTTTTGTACCTGATTAAATAGGTTTAATAAAACAAAAATGTATATGTTTATTTAATTTATTTGAACGAACTGAATATTTGAACGAAAATGAATATACATACTTTATATGCACACAAGAAACATATGAATACAAAAGATACCAAAAAAGGTGCCACAAAAGGCCATAATTAATCAGATTCGTCCATACTACTATTTTCACTGTCGTCACTGCTATCATCACATACATTAATAATTATATGTTCGTTTTCTATAATATTATCTATTTTCACATCTCTTTCATAATCTTCCCTTATTAATTTAACAGTTCTATTCACAACCTTTTCCCAGTCTCCTTTAGTCACATGTTCACAAGCTTCTTCTAATAATTTTAGCATTTTTTTTTGTGGTAAATGGAGGTTCTGTATTGTGTCTTGCAGCATATCCCTTAATTTGAGCCCACACCAACTCAATCGCATTATACTCACAATGGTAAGGCGGTAACCGTATAACTCTGTGCCCATGTTCTAATGCTATTTCGTCAATGACGTATCGGATCTTGGTTGGTTTGTTTTCTTTTAAAAGACGTACTAATTCCGCTTTTAACATATTCATGTTTGCATCTACGCCATTTTTACGAAGCCATGCGACGATATCAGCTTTCTTTTGGGATTGGGCAGGTGGCTTGTCAATTTGCATCGAGTGGTATGGGGCGTTGTCCATAATTATAATAGATGGTTCAGGGAGGCTACACAACATTGAGGTAAACCATTCAGTAAACTTTTCTCCATTCATGTCTTCATGATAGTCTCCAGTGGTTTTTGACGCAAAAGCCATGAGAGAACCTTCGACAAACCCGTTGATGGTTCCGGCGTGACAAATTATAAGTCGCGATCCTTTTCCTACAGGAACTTTGGAAGTAGATGCTGCTGTGTCATCGTTCCAAGAACGGCCTACAGTATGGTTAGCATTAAGCCATGTTTCATCCAAGAACACAACATTTTGCCAATTTTTGATTTCTTTCACTTGCCGTAAAAAAGTATACCTTGCCATCGCTATATCAAATCTTTCCATCAATATTTTGCGTTTGTTACATTTTTTGTATCGAAATCCAATGGTCTTCAAAATCTTCGTTAAAGAACTTTCCCCACCGAAGAATAATCCAGCTTCCTTCAGTGAATGCACCAACTTTTTTCTTGTTGGATACTCCTTCTGTAAATAGTAGCCGTAAACATGTCTTCGGATAGCATCGGCATCAAAGCTATCGATGCCTACGACTGGTTTTGCTCGTTTTCTCTTTTTTGGTGTGTGAAGTTTATTTTCTTCTGTGCCAGTCTCGCCATATTTTTTTTTAGTTATCCGTCTAACAGTTCGTTGTCCAATATTAAGCGCATCAGCTACGCGTTCAACCACTGACGTTATAGGTAAAATTGGCCCTCCATTTTGAGCTTCACGATCGAAATAGTTACGAAGGCGTATTACGAACTCACGTGTCTGACTATTTAGAACAGTTCTCTGCGTACGTTCGGTCATATCGACGAAATCCACAACAAAGGGCTTGAACAGAGTCCAAATTAACGAGCAAGGGTCAACAGTAATGCAGTATCAATATTTGAAATCCAAAGCCAGGTCAAAACTATATCACAATCGCATTGCACTGACAGTTTATACTTTTCGAAGCAACGTCAATTCGAAACTGCTTTGTTTTGCATTGAGCATTGACGCGAGTTTGCCGGAGGTAGTAGTTGTGCTAGCCAGCGATCCTATGTGACGATCGTATTAGATTCCATTTTTAAAAATTTATTGATATTTTTTTGCGATTTCAGAGGTTTGTCCACATAGTGAAAATTGTTCATATTCACAAGTACATTCACCCCTTAAATGGTGCAAACTGATTTTTCTACACTTGTATACATTTAAGAAATCAACTTAATAAATAAATTTTGAGTCCTAAACCTAAAACTACATTCGATAAAATTTATGAATCTCTGCACATCACTATCGTCAATAAAGTAATACAATTATTTCCTTCAAAGTCGTTATCAATTAATACGGAACTTCATGAGCGGACAAACGTCAAACCGGCCATCATAGCGTGCCGCTAGTTTAGAGATCCGTAGAACCGGAGTTCTCCTGTGGTTCTCCTACGGACCGTATACAGTAGGTACCTGCCTACTAATAAAAATAACCTCAACTCATACGTGGAGGAGTAACAAGCATACACACACACATACATACACACAAAAAACTGTCCCCCTTATAATACCTATTAGTGTGAATATTAGTGTGAATTATAATGTACTAGCTGACGCCCGCGACTTCGTCCGCGTGGATTTAGGTTTTTCAAAGTCCCGTAGGAACTCTTTGATTTTACACATACACACACACATACATGAGTGTGTGTGTATGTTTGTTACTCCTTCACGCAAAAACTACTAGACGGATTGGGCTGAAATTTGAAATGTAGATAGATTATACCCTGGATTAACACATAGGCTACTTTTCCTCCCGGAAAATCGTAGATTTCCTACGGGACTTTGAGAAATCTAAATCAGTAGTAAAGTCAGGTAGTAGATTATAATTCTTGCTGGTTCTTCTCGGTAGGAAAGGCATTCTGAACCAGTGGTAGATGCTCTTGACGATTCAAAACTACTTCATGATCAACCCATTTCCGCCCCACTACTGAGTACGGGTCTCCTATCAGAGTGAGTAGTCTGCCACGCTGGCCCAATGCGGATTGGCAGACTTCACATACCTTTAAGAACATGGAGAACTCTCAGGCATGCAGGTTTCCTCACGATGTTTTCCTTCACCGTTAAAGCAAGTGATATTTAATTGCTTAAAACGCACATAACTGAAAAGTTAGTGGTGCGTGCCCGGGATCGAACCCCCGACCTCCGATTAGGAGGCGGACGTTCTAACCACTAGGCTATCACAGCTTACACTCAGTATAATCCATACTTCCATACTAATATTATAAATGCGTAAGTGTGTCTGTCTGTCTATCTGTCTGTCTGTCTGTCTGTCTGCTACGCTTTCACGGCTCAACCGCTAAACCGATTTTAGTGAAATTTTGTAAAGACTTAGGATACATTCCGGGGAAGGACATAGGCTACTTTTTATCCCGGAAAAACAAACAGTTCCCGCGGGATTCCTAAGTACTCATCCACTTGATCGATTCGTATGAAAGGTACCGAGGTAGCTTGCGTCCCTGTAATTGACATAGGCAACTTTTCATCCCGGAAAATCAAACAGTTCCCACGGGATCATATAAAAATATTTTGAATTGAATTGAATTGAATGGCTTTCTACGACCGAAGTGGCAGTGAGTAGATGGAGTCGCTTACGAAATGTGGAAATCAAGCAACCAGTCAGCCAGCTTGTTTATTCGAGACTCCATAACCCGTTCAAGAGAAAGGCGACGTTGCCGCTCCGTGCGCGTAAACATCACGACTAGGGCTGCCACCTTCTTTAGAGTAACCCATAGACTAAATTTTTTTTTTTAAATCTTTAGAGTAACCGATATAGCTCAACGGGTTTCGAGTGACAATGGGCAGGACCCTTCTTTAGAGTAACCCATAGACTAATTTTTTTTTTAAAATCTTTAGAGTAACCGATATAGCTCAACGGGTTTCGAGTGACAATGGGCAGGACCCTTCTTTAGAGTAACCCATAGACTAAATTTTTTGACGTGACAACGTCTTATAATTGACATGACTCATGCGGCGTTACCTCGCTCTGAGGCGTTCCATGTAAGGCTTGAAGTGCAAGCGAGAGCGCGGAACGAGCGACAAAGAAGCACAATCGGCCTTTGTTGTCACGTTCAACTATCGTCAGTAAACCGACTTTACAGACAACCATTTTTCTTTTTAATCTTTAGAGTAACCGATATAGCTCAACGGGTTTCGAGTGACAATGGGCTGGACACATAGTTCGTCAAACCGATAGACCTTGGGATCCCAAAGTGCTAGATGGAAAGGAAGACCTTTCCCCACGACTGACTGACGACATCATACGAGTGTGCGGTGAAGTCCCTACGACAATCGGGGAACTTTTAACGAAACGTCGAAGCTTCAACGTCAAACTGTTAGTAACATTTGACGCAGATAGCCCTAATGTAGCTCTATTTTCCTATGATTTTACGCCGCCATAGCCTAATATTTGACATATCGTCGAATCGGAATCAAACCGAGAGCTGCCTCACTCTAGAGTCTAGTCCACTCTGTCTATGTCCTTATTACTCATTATTAGCCATGCTAATCATAACTAATACTCCCCTTTCCCCTCCAATTAATCGTAAAGCTTGTGCCAAGAGTGGATACAACAATAGCGCAACAGGTGTGGTTTGAACCGTCGACCTTTCGGAATTCAGTCCGCTCCTTAACCGTTGAGCTATCGAGGCTTTATACAGAAGTAACATAACATAGGCTATAATGTTAGAATAGAATAGAATGATTTTTTATTTAAATAAACCTTCACAGGTGCTTTTGAATTTAATAATTATAGGTAACTAAATTAAATTTCACCCGAGCGACGCCTGGCAGAACAGTTAGTAAAATTTAAATTAGGTACCTACTTCTGCCCAAAAAAAGTACTTTTGCCCGAAATAAAGTGCAATACATTATCATAAAGTGGGCTTGGAAGGCAACTGGCAACCCTAATCCCAATCGACGGGGGATATCTACTGTGCTGGTGATAGATAGCCTTTTTATTTGGTTTTTTTCTATATATTTCTTATTAACCCCCGACCGAAATAGAGGGGTGCAACCGATTTTAATGAAATTTTGTACAGACTTGGGATACATCCCGGGGAGGACATACGCTACTTTTTATCCCGGAAAATCAAAAAGATAATAAGGGATTTAAAAAGACCACGCGGGCGAAGCCGCGGGCATCCTCTAGTACAGAATAAGTAGGATCAAACGATCATAATAATATTATTTAGGTGACATGACTAGGACCTACCTACTATCGCCATCTATCGAAAATTGTAAAACTTACACTTTTTCAAACTTGTTTTCATCTAAACAGGTGATGATCTATTAACTACTAGCCGATGCCCGCGACTTCGCCCGCGTGGATTTAGTTTTTAGAAATCCCGTGGGAACTCTTTGATTTTCCGGGATAAAAAGTAGCCTATGTGCTAATCCAGGATATTATCTATCTCCATTCTAAATTTCAGCCAAATCCGTCCAGTAGTTTTTGCGTGAAGGAGTAACAAACATACACACACACACACACACACACACACACAGTGTGATTGACTATTCAGAATTCTGATATCCCAGACGAATATAAAACAGGGCTTTCAAAGGATCCCTCGATCCAGGTAAAGCAAGTCCATTTATAGAATTGATCAATATGGCCACCTCCCGCGCGACGTTGCCGCTCTTACTACATGGCGTAGGTCGAACTGGGGTGCACAGTGGGACACATTTTGAATAGATCTGATTTTTAGGGTTCCGTACCTCAAAAGGAAAAACAAAACCCTTATAGGATCATTTTGCTGTCTGTCTGTCCGTCGTGTCTGTCAAGAAACCTATAGGGTACTTCCCGTTGTCCTAGAATCATTAAATTTGGCAGGCAGGTAGATCTCATAGCACAAGTACAGGAATACATCTGAAAACCGCGAATTTGTGATTACATCATTTAAAAAAAATTAAAATGTGTTTCAATTTTCAAAGTAAGGTAACTATACCGAGTGGGGTATTATATGAAAGCGAAAGAGTAGAAATCCAAGAGTGTTAGCTCGCCCGACTTCATGCCTAGGTACATTACATAATATTGTGTAGCTAAACAAAACTTATTTTTTACTTTTTAGTGTTTGTGGTTTTTGAAGTCGGTTTTATTTTTCTTGAGAATTTTTTTATTTCATAATTTTTAGTGGCCCCACTGTACTATAATATGCTATGCCTAGTTAAAACCCTACTGTTTACTAAGCTATTACAGTGATCGCGAGCAATTTGCTCTTATCCATTGAGGAGTTTTGTTCTCCATCTCCGAAGATATTCATCAGATCTTCACAAAATTTATATGGGACCACCTGCACAGTATACCCTTTCAAACAAAAAAATAAATTCCAAATCGGTCCAGGGATCTTCGAGTAATCGGGGAACATACATTAAAAAAAAATTAAAAAAAAAAGATTCCGACGAATTGAGAACCTTCTCCTTTTTTGGAAGTCGGTTAAAAATGCAGCAATACTTCAGCAATGTCCCCCTTCCGAACAACAGTCATGCTATTGTGAACTTAACAAATAAAAATGTCAAGGACATTTTAATAAAGAGGCCTTGAAGTCCCCTATTTTTTAAAACTTCTATAACAACGTAAAATATTTAGCCTTTTTTCGGGTTTATGATAATTTTGTCATAAACTGTAGACTGACACGACTAGACTGCGATCTTAACTTATGGTAGGTAAGTAATGATGCTATTAGAATTTAGACGGTGGCGAGCTAACATAAAGATTGCATTTGTGTGTGTGTGTGTGTGTGTTTGTTACTCTTTTACGAAAAAACCGGCCAGATTTGGTTGAAATTGGAATGGAGATAGATTATATCTTAGATTAACACATATTATGCTAGGTACTTTTTCTTTTTTTTTCTTATTCCTTAAATACTGTTTACGCGACATCATACCGGAACGCTCTAATCTCTCAGTGAAACACATGCTTTGCAGCACAGTATTTTGCCAGAGTCGCAATTCGCAACTAAACCAGACTAAAATAAATTCAGAAAATAATTCCCTACTGGGAATCAAATCTATGAACTACCAGTTCGCACATTAATTGGCCATGTCAAGTCGTAGAGTTGACTTCCGGTCATATTTTTACGACTGAGACACTTAGATACGATAAAGTATGTATATTGTATATATATTCACACAATATATTCTATTTTTATAATAATATACATAATAACAACATTCCTAACAGTTCTAATAATAGAATCTTATTTTTGTCTACAAGTTTTCTACAGTAGCACACTGTGCGACGGCCATCACGTTCAAATAAACACTACAGGCTGCAATCAATGATCAACCTTATCAACACTGCATAAGTATCAAATTCAAACGAACCTCAATACATGTACTCCATTTTAGAATGCATAAGAAACGTAAACAATCAAAGTTTGCAAGCTATTTTAGTACGTGTTATATTGTGATAAGGGTGATAATTCTTTGTATTTTATCTATGACGTAGCTTGAATGGCGTGATTCAAGAAGTCACGTATGAACAGTATAATCCGGACAAATTGAGATGTTAATATGTTTAAATAAAAATCATTACTCGTTGTTAACTTTCAAATTCGTCAAAGATATCAACGGGAAATAAATAAATATATACTTACCATTGACAAACACCTACTATTTTATTTTAATACTTAAATATTTTGATCATTAATGATTTATTTTGAGTGTTTTTATTAGGGTTCCGTACCGCAAAAGGAAAAACGGAACCCGTATAGGATCACTTTGTTGTCTGTCTGTCTGTCGGTCCGTACGTCGTTTCTGTCAAGAAAACCTATAGGGTAGGGTATACCCGTTGACCTAGAATCATGAAATATGGCATGTAGGTAGGTCTTATAGCACAAGTAAAGGAATAAATCCGAAAACCGTCATTCAAAAAAAAATGTGTTTCAATTTTTAACCGACTTCCAAAAAAGGAGGAGGTTCTCAATTCGTAAGTATTTTTTTTTTAATTTATGTATGTTCCCCGATTACTCAAAGACCCCTAGACCGATTTGGAAATTATTTTTTTTGCTTGAAAGGGTATACTGTGCAGGTGGTCCCATATAAATTTGGTGAAGATCTGATGAATATCTTCGGAGATGGAGAACAGAACTCCTCAATGGATAAGAGCAAATTGCTCGCGATCAGTGTAATAGCTTAGTAAACAGTAGGGTTTTAACTGGGCATAGCATATTAAAGTACAGTGGGGCCACTAAAAATTGTGAAATAAAAATTTTTATTAAGAAAAATAAAACCGACTTCAATAACCACAAACACAAAAAAGTAAAAAAAAAATTTAACGCTACGTTATAATTTATAACGTTATAACGAAATAAAGTTTAGTTTCTTATACGTTATAACTACATATATAAATAACATAGCTTGCTTAAAGAACGGGCCTATCTGTATTATCAGAGTGAATTAGAGTGAGGGAACTCTCGGTTTGATTCTAAATCGACGATATCTATACTAATAAATAAAATTGGAGTGTCTGTCTGTAATTTCGAAATAACTACCTCATATTAAGCTCATATGGTTATTTGAACGATACCAACACCGAATCACACGTTTTTAAAATTTTTGTCTGTCTGTCTGTCTGTTTGAAAAGGGTAATCTTCGGAACGGCTGAACCGATTTTGACGGGATTTTCACAGACAAGTAGAGAATTGACCAGGGAGTAACATAGGCTACTTTTTTAACCGACTTTCAAAAAGGGAGTTGTGTTTTTCTACCTATGTACACCGAAATCTCCGAGATTTCTGAACCGATTTGCGTCATTTCTTTTTTATCGATAGAGGAACTTTGCCACATTGTTTCATAAAAAATTTGGTGTCCGACTCCTCAATCCTGATGCTGCAGGGGATCTGACCAATCCACGCGGGCGAAGCTGCGGGCATCCGCTAGTAACTACATATATAAATAACATAGCTTGCTTAAAGAACGGGCCTATCTGTATTATCAGAGTGAATTAGAGTGAGGGAACTCTCGGTTTGATTCTAAATCGACGATATTTCAAATATAACGTAAAATCAAAGAACAGGGCTACCTAGTACCTTCGTCAGATGTACCTACTAACATTTGACGCCTATTAGTGATGTTGAACCCTCGATGTTAATTAGAAGTTCCTTAACTGACGTGAACTGTGGTATTGCGGTCAATAATCGCTTACCTGTCTCTGGATATCCTCCATTGCCGATTTCTGACTCCGGCGTGGTACTCCTATCAGACATTGATACTAGCCGGCGACGATTAATCGACGTAGGACGTTCTTCCTTAACAAATTCTCGATATTTCCCAATGTGTTTACGTTTCAAGTGTGTCTTCAAATTAGTTATAGTACTACAGGAGAACTTTTTATTACAATATTTACAAATGGCGATTCTGTCGCCACGTTTGGATTTTTCGAAATAGTGCCATATTCGTAAATTATTGAGATTACGCATTTTAGTTCCTTCTGGAGTTTTGGTCGCGAGCTCATTCGACAGATTTGAAAAAATTTCATATTCCTCAGCGTGTTTCCGCCTCAAATGCTTTTTCAAATTGCCTATTGTAGCATTGTAGGATAATTCTTTACTACAATAATTACATGAGGAAAGGTTATTGCCATGTTTTAACTTTTCAAAAAAATTCCATAATATTCCACTGAAACTTGTTCTGTTCTCTTTTCTTTCAGATTTCTCACGTACATCTTTAGGTGCGGCCTCTAGCTGTAATGCCTTTGAAAAATTATTATATTCCGTTATGTGGTTTATCTTTAAATGTAATTTCAAATTAGCTATCGAATGATTGTATGACAATTCGTGGCTACAAAAATTGCAAACGGCAATATTATCATTATGACACTCAAAGAAGTTCCAGATTTCCTTTTCCTCTTCTGACATTGCAAGACTATTGCACAGATTTTCAGTTTCTTCAATCTCATATGCAAAATCTTCAAATGGGGGATCAGATTCAAGTTGTTTTGTCAAATTTAAGAGACTATTATACTCAGAGTCGTGTTGGTCCTTCAAATGCTCTTCTAAATTAGTTATTGAAGTGGTGTAAGACAAGGTGATATCACAATAGTTACAAAACGCAGTTCCACTACTGTCTGATCTTGTATAAAATTTCCATATCGGCTCATCAGTGCGAGTTTCACGCTGTTTTTCGGTATCAGATGTTGAATTGTTATGCATTGACAGCGGTTCAGGCTGCTTTGTGAAATCTAAATAATTATTATATTGTGAAATGTGCTTTACTTTCAAGTGCTCTTCTAAATTTGCTATCGATGTTTCATAGGACACTGAGTTACCACAATCATTACAAGTAGCGGTTGAATCATCATTATTGGATTTTTCAAAAAAGTTCCATACGGGTAGATCGCTATTAGAATCATTTCTTATATTGTCTTCTTTTTCCTCGTCTGCCGTACTAGGCACATTCCCAACTTCTTCGCTTTCAAATTTGAATTCCTTGCCTTCGTCATCAGACGTTGACTTTTCAGAAGCAGTAGCAGACTTTTCCTGTTTTGTTAAATTTAAAAGCTTATTATATTCTTCCTTGTGTTTAATCTTTAAATGTGCTTTTAAATTATCTATTGTATTGATATAAGATAATGTGTTACTGCAATAATTGCAAGTGACGGTTTTACTGCCATCAAATGATTTCGCAAAAGAGTTCCAAATCAGCAAATTGGTGTTGAACGCTTTCTTTGCATTTTGTTTAGACTTCGAAACTTTATTTCGAAGTGTAGTGGAAAATTCAATTTGCTTTGTTAGTTCTTGTGTTAGTTTTGATAAAATAATGTATTCCGACTTATGTTGCCTCTCCAAATGATGTTTTAGATTGGTTATTGTGGTTTGGTAAGACAGCTTTTTACTACAATAATTGCAAAATGCGGTTTTGTCACCAGCTCCAGACTTTTCGAAAAAATCCCATATTAGTCCATTACTATTACGTTTAGGCATTTTCAATCTATTTAATTATCACTTTATCTAATCAACTGAATTCACAATTTAGTAATTATTCACAAATCACAGTCATCAAATACGTAATATAAAAAAAACAGCTAGCTACAAGCTATTCAGTATTTCTAGCCGCGCAATGCTGGACTGAGTCAACAAGTTCAATCATGTAACATTAGGCATTCCCAACCAGTGGTAGATGCTTTTGACGTTTCAAAAGTATTTGTAAAAGTCTAATTGAATAAAAATATTTTGAATTATAACAAACCTATAACGTTACAAATTCAGTACTTAAACTATTTTTAACGTTATGTTACAAATAACTGTAAACAATTTTATGGTTACCGCACTATTTTAACGTTATTATTAGTTATAACGACCTATTATTTATTATCTCGCGTTATGCACTATCCAGCCAAGACGAAAGACAAAACTTAACCCGACATTAGACAAGCTATAACATCTGGCGGCATCTGCTATTAAGCGATAACTGCCTAACGTTGCAAGTTGCAACATTTTTATTCGATACCTATGTTCGGATACGCTATATTTTTACAACGCGTCCCGTGCTGAAACGAAATGGCGGCGCTCCTCACGGCCTCTCACTCGCACACTATATCCGTCTATACTCACACACGTTGCCCAAGGGCAAAGAACAAGGAGCAATAACCGAGGAAGATCTGTGTAGAATCGAAACACAATCCTATTAACAAGCATTAGAGTTCATTATAACATATCAGTAAAATCAATGTGTGTTGTTACGTATTACACTCTTACAGGGCATAAGGAGAACTATGTATTAACAATACATGAGTGTTAATTTGTCACGGTACTGAGGTCAAATAATCACTAGGTAGGTTACTTTAACTATTATTATAAAGTAGTGATAGGTATTAGATAGGTATATATACTTACTGTTTTGTTCACTATCCGACTGTCCGTCTTCAGAATCATCGTATTTTGAAGCACTTTCAGTTTTGATAGTCTCAGTGACCTCAGATCTCCAATTTATCTCAGGGTGGGCTCGTGTTAAATGCTTTTTCAAATTGGCTGTCGTGGTTCTGTACGAGAGAACCTTCTTACAGTGATTGCATTCGGCGAAGTATTTGCATTCCGTAGGCGTAAAATGATTCCATATGGATAAGACCTTATTTCGCGATCTTCTGGTTTTCAACTCCAGCACGTTAATATAGTTCGAATGTTCCTTGATGAGATGCTGTTTCAAGTCCGATATTACGGTATAATTCACCATATTCTCGCACAGGATGCATTTCACCTTCCTATCGTTGTCTTTGATTTCTATCGACTCTTTGCTAAACATATTCCATATAACCTCGGCCATGGTATTTTATTTTAATGTTCCAAAAATAACGTAGGTATTTAATATTAATTTCACTGAATACTTCAGTACCGATATAGGTTACGTTACGTTACCGTGACCGAGCTGTCACTTTATATCTTTCACGATATTTTCACCAGTGTGGCCATTTCAAAAATGGCGAATTTGCCCAACACTGGCTAAAAATCTGCCAAACTAGACTACAGAAAATGCCAAAAGTATGCCATCGCAAAAATTTCAGAATCAATAAAGCATTTTGTGATAATTTCGCTTGAATAATCCATGATTCATAAACATATATTGTGCGCCTTTCGCGGCGAGCTATGCATTCAGAGACATCTATGATAATTTTATGGAACGTTCGCTGAAAAGTTCCTTATTGACACAGCAAATATGGCGAGTCCTTTCTCATTTACACATTATAATATACTAATAACGGGTATAGATAAGCCACTCCTACCATATAACTAGGAAAAGGGAATAAAGCTTAATCTGCTGCCTCAAAGATGTCGCTAGTAGTACAATAACAATAATAATGCAATAGATGGCGCTGTATAATTTTTACTTTTTCTGGATCGCGGTTTGGCGCCAGTTCCCTTTTGAACCAGACTTCAGACCAGTATCAATCAAAGTAGACATGTAAAGACGTGTTTAGCTGACCAATCCAATATGAAAAGAAAATATTATTATAAAATTAACACATCAATCAATAATCTGCTGGTGTCTAAACACATCTCCATTTCCACTTTGATGGATACTGGATCTTCATGTCTTCAACTATAGTCTGGTTCAAATCTGAGGGAAACTGGCGCTGTCCTGGGAACAGGATACAAATTATTGATTACTAGCCGATGCCAGCGACTTCGCCCGCGTGGATTTAGGTTTTTCGAAATCCCGTGGGAACTCTTAGATTTTCCGGGATGAAAGTTGCCTATGTCAATTACAGGGACGCATGTGCTAATCCAGGATATTATCTATCTCCATTCCAAATTTCAGCCAAATCCGTCCAGTGGTTTTTGCGTGAAGGAGTAACAAACATACACACACACACACACACACACACACACGCGTACAAACTTTCGCCTTTATAATATTAGTGTGAAAAGAAAAATTTGCAAGTTTTTTCATAATTTTATTTTTTGTATCTTCTAGTATAATATGCCCTAGCCTGTGCTTTGACAGAATCATTTTCGTCTTTAATTATTTTGCCTTTTAACAGTTGATTGATGCACTTACACCAACCGTGTACAATAATATTAATAGCTGTATCAACCATACCTTTTATAATCAGAGGCTTATGTTTCGCAAGTTAAAATATCAAAATTAACATCGATGAATGAATGAATGAATATACTTTTATTGTACACCACAAAATTAGTACAGAAAAACACATACAAAGCTCAACAAAATATAGGTACAATTTGGCGGCCTTATCGCTTCCCCTTCCCCGGAAAATAACCTAAGTCGGTACCAAATTTCATTCAAATCGGTTCAGCGGTTGAGCCGTGAAAGCGTAGCAGACAGACAGACACACTTTCGCATTTATAATATTAGTATGGATTGTCATGTTATGACATAATCACAACACCAGTGCTAGGGATGTATGAGATAAAATAAAATATGTTGATTTAAGGAAAACACATAAGATGAAATAAATTTATTTCTGATACATAAAGTGTTATTTCATTTGATTACAATTTGTTTTTATGTATTGATTTTATGTTCCATTGCCTTAATGTATTTTAATCATGTGTACATTATGATGGCATTGTCTCGCGACGTTGGGTCTTCTAGTAGAGCTATTATTTGTCTGTGATTCACTGTATTTATTAATTGTTCGTATACATTAATTCTCCATTGCTCAAATGTATTAAACGTTTATTGCTACTATGTATTAATTATATTAACCCATTTCAGCCATCTGAACATTTAACAGTTTTCAATGTATTTTAATCCTGTCTTGATGTCTGTAATGATAGTCTTGCGTTAACTCTTTGCAACTTCGTGAGCTCTCTCGACGTTGCGTCGTCTGGCAGAGCTGTTGTGTTTGTCTGTGCTTTATTCTTCATTGCTCGAATGTATTGATCCTGTATTGCTCTAATGTATTAATATTTCTTTTCTATAATGTAGTATACAATTTTATATTTTTTATTGCTACAATTTATTAATTATTCCGTCATTTCAACCATTTCCATTGCTTCAATATATTTTATTCCTATGTATGTATGATTTTGGGTTAGCACGAGAATATTTTGCAAATATCTCTCGACGGTTCGTCTTCTGGCCAAGTTATTTTATTCATCCTGTACTTTACCCCCGTCCACACACTGTCCGTGTGGCATGGGATGGAGCGGGACGTAGTGTGGCCGCGTTACTCGCGTGTTCCTCGTTCACGCCCATCGCTCCCTATTTTTTGGTAAGTATGCAATAGCGCGCACGCTGCCACAGTTTCGACGTCGTTCGAAAGGCACGCGACCTAGTGCGGCGCGTTGCGATTAATAGCGCGAGTAGATCAGTGTGTGGACGCACAGTAACTATTTACTCGTCATTGCTCGGATGTATCCGTCACTGCTTCAATGTATTTTAATCCTGTGTATATGATGGTCTTGGGTCAGCCCGTGCACTCTTTGCAGATGTCTGGCAACGTTGCGTCGTCTCGCGAAGCTGTTGTTGCACACGCCACATTTGAACGTGTAGGGCGACGGCCGGTGACGGTTCTTGTGGATACGCATCAGTGTCACTGATTTGAACCTCGCTGGACATTGGTCGCACTGGAAATGATACAGAAAAACGAATGATTAGATCATTTTTACATTTTTTTACAGTCTAAATTCTTTGTTTATATTAGGTTAAGTAGTTCCTCATATTGTCACCCTAGTCCTATTGTTAAGCTGTGGGTAGTGTAGTTGATTAAATATTAACTAATTTTACCATAGATTTAAGTTATAGTTTAAATATATAATACGTAATAGTTTATTGTCCCAAATAAATAAAATAAAATAAACACATCGCTGGCTGATTCTGTTTTATACAATCTCTCAACTTAACTAAAATGACAGATCTAAGTATGTCGCCTTCAAAATGCTTGCGGAAAAGTATAGCATTAGATATAGACCTGTCAATTCATTCACTTTAGGGATAATAGCCACACTATAAAATTCCACATGTAAAGTTAGTAGTAAGTACATTCGTACTTTAGCAATGAAGAATAATTAATTAATACATTCGAGCAATGAAGAATATTAATACATAATGTAAAATTTAGTTTGAACTAGCTGTGCCCGTAACTTCGTTCGCGTGGAATCAACGCGCTTTATATAGCCACGGACGCTCAGGCGCGAGGCGTGTAGTACGTACTCTGTACGTTAAAAATGTTCGCCGTGATTCTTTAAATTGACATAACTTTTTTATTTATGAACCGATTGACATGAAATAAACACTAAATGTTAAGTGAAGCTTACGACAATATATTAGTGAAAACCGTATCTAAATCGAATAAGCCGTTTCTGATATTAGCGTGCACAAACACAAAGACAAACAGACAAAAAAAAAATTAATTACAATTTCGGGTTCGGCATCAATATAATAACAACCACTGCTACTTTTTTTTTATATATTTCCATTGTACAGACACCACTTTTCTACAATTTTATTATACAGTGGACCCCCGGTAATCCGGCCCCTGTCTAATCCGGCACCCGTTGTAATCCGACAAGTCTATTTTATTAGTGAATTAGGTGATGCCCGCGACTTCGTTCGCGTGGATGTAAGTTTTTTAAAATTCCCGTGGGAACTCTTTGATTTTCCGGGATAAAAAGTAGCCTATGTGCTAATCCAGGGTATTATCCATCTCCGGTATAGATAAATACATACATAGTAGCAATGTGTGGGGTAGGTACCTGCACAGTTTTCTCAGGCAGATGTATGGCGACGTGCTGCAGGTAGCTGCTCTTGCGATGGAAGCCCGCGCTGCACGTCTTGCACACAAACGGCTTTTCGCCCGTGTGCAGACGTTCGTGTATCTGCAAATCACATCACACTAATATTATAAAGGCGAAAGTTTGTATGTGTGTGTGTGTGTGTGTGTGTGTGTGTGTGTGTGTGTGTGTGTGTGTTTGTTACTCTTTCACGCAAAATCTACTGGGCAGATTTGGCTGAAATTTAGAATGGAGATGGATTATACCCTGGATTAGCACATAGGCTACTTTTTATTTCGGAAAATCAAAGAGTTCCCACGGGAATTTTAAAAAACCTACATCCACGCGAACGAAGTCGCGGGCATCAGCTAGTACATCTATAAACTTAGGTAATATTATCACATATATACTAGCTCGTCACCTTGACCTGCTCAGCGTTGGACGCCCGGTAGTCGCAGTAGGAGCACTTGTCAGTCTTCTCATAGCCGTGCTTGGCTCTGCAGTGCATCAGCAGGAGCCGACGAGTTATGAACTTCTTTCCACAATGCTGGAAACCAGAAATATATAGTCCTCACTATGTTTCAATACACACCAATTACCTAGTGAATAGTAGTACATACTAGACTAGCCGATGCCCGCGACTTCGCCCGCGCGGATTTAGGTTTTTCGAAATCCCGTGGGAACTCTTCGATTTTCCGGGATAAAAAGTAGCCTATGTGCTAATCCAGGATATTATCTATCTCCATTCCAAATTTCAGCCAAATCCGTCCAGTAGTTTTTGCGTGAAGGAGTAACAAACATACACACACACACACACACACACACACACACACACACACACACACACGCACACACACACACACACACACATACAAACTTTCACCTTTATAATATTAGTGTGATGATAAAACGAGACAGATTTATGCCGCTTGCATAAATCTGAGGTGGATGTGACGGGCCTGCCCGCGAAATTCAAATTTAATTTGGTTTTTCGCAATTTGTGAACTAATATGACAAAGTAGGCTTATGGCACTTTAATTGTGTGAATGGCAGTATCATCCTCACAGATTTATACAAAAATCTTTATTTGAAAGGGTCCAGTTTAAGAAATTAGTTTTAGTATCGACTAATTTATTAGTTATAGTCGATACTAGCGCCCCCTATGTCTTCCCCCGGGATGTAAGCTAACACTGCACCAAATTTCATCAAAATCGGTCAATTCGTTGGGCCGTGAAAAGCTAGCAGATAGACAAACTTTCGCATTTATAATATTAGTAAGGCTAGCTTTAAGTTTTATTGTAATATTTATAAAAAAAAATTATGGATTCTGTGCTATTGTTAAAGATGTCAGCCTTCTATTTGGGAGGTCCGACCTCTCTTTCCGAAATATCAGCATTTTAAGCTATATTACTTGCTTAAACAGTGAAGAAAAAAATTGTAAGGAGTTGTCCATAATGTTCTCAAAGGTATGTGAATTCTGCTATTCTGCAATTGGGTAGCGTGGTTGACTATGGCCAAAACCTCCCTCGGCAACCTGGGCGGTCTGCTCGGCTTCTGGAGCAAGCTTGGATGGCTGGAGTGAAGACTTAGGCGGGGAGGGGCAACGCACGCACAACAGACGGAAACATTTAAGTGCGGAAACCAGCCCAGAGAGAAGAAAGAAAGATGGGCAAAACCTTTACATTCCAAGAGGAGATCCGTTCTTAGTAGTGAGCCAGCACTGAGTTGATAATCGTGATAAATAGTATAAGTACATTCATACCTCACAAACTATATCAAAACCGGTGTGTATTTTATAATGGTTTCTTAAAGATAGCTTAGATGTTAGGATTTTATGACAGAATTCACATTCTATCTCCTCTTTCACTTTAATGCTACAACTTTCATCTCTTTTCTCTTTCTTTCTCACTGTTTTGACTCTTGTTTTTCTCTTTTTGTTGAATAATATTGGGTTTTCTACTATTTCTATTACTTTACTATCAATTTCATTTTCAGCGATGATTTTTTCGTTACTATCCACATGCTCGTGATTTTCAATTGTATTTACAACAATTTTTTCGTTACTATCAGTTTGATTCTGAATAGGCACTTCGTGAAACTGTAACGTATCTAATGTTATATTATCGTCAAAATCCTTAAAATCATCATCATAAGAATCCGTGATATCTATTGAAGGATTTCTGTCTTCCGTTTTGAATTTAGAGGTCTCTAATTTTATTCCATTGCATTTATTCTCAAGTAACATGTTCTGAACTTCTTCACATATTCTTCTGAATTTTAACGAGTCATTAATAAAATTAATGCAGTTAAGGCACATTTCTTGTGGCATGTTATCGTTGATTTCTACCTGGGAAGTTGAAAATATCTTTAACATTAACCACCCTCAGAGGAATATCTTATTGTAATATTAAGCATATTCATAATAGGTAAAAACTTTTATCATTCAACACAAATAAATATTTTTGGATTTTTAAATCAAACTGTAGCCATTATCTATTTATTATAAATGCATAATTTCTGTTAAACAAGCTTCAGTTAAAATTTAAAAAAAAATTATAGTACCCCCGACAAGTGAAGGTTACAGTAACTAGAAAAGAGCTGATAACTTTCAAACGTCTGAACCAATTTTCTTGGATTGTAGCTAAGAACACTCTCGATCATGCCACCTTTCAAACAAGAAAAACTAAATTAAAATCGGTTCATTAGTTTAGGAGCTACGATGCCACAGGCAGATACACAGATACACATGTCAAACTTATAACACCCCTCTTTTTGGGTCGGGGGTTAGTGATAAAAATATAGTTCAGCAGTTTTTGTGAAAGTAAACAAAAAACAAGCAATCAATGTTAAATGCCATGTTATAATTTTAAACACCGATTATTTTGAGATTACGCGGTCAATATGCATGATTTTTTCATTAATATAAAGGAAGGACTGTCCAATTTTTTTTATTTACCATTTCATTTAATTTTAACAGTCTAATAATTTAATTTATTCCACTTTACCTTTACACCGGTGGCTGTGTGAATGGCTTTCGTATATTTATCACTTTGCTCGGGAATTATGAATATAGGATGCAAGTTTTGGGTGCTTAAACATGTTCTACAGCAATTACAGGGATACATTTCCTTAGATTAGCACCCTTTTATTTTTATATTGAAAATAACAACAAAAAATAATGTTTTGTTTGCAAAACAATTGATCATAGACAATTCTAGATTTTTGTTTGGTATCACAGACCTATTTTTTTTCTCGTCTGGCTTTACACTGATTAGCCAATGTCAAACTTGTAGTTATTTACAAGTTATGGAAACTATGTATAAGTATCATAGACCTACGATTTTTCGCTACGCTCAGTATGGACTTCGTCTGTGCCGGAGCCCGCCGACATACACGCGGCGCCCCTTTAGAGCGCTTCCCAGTCAGTTCCACCACCAAAAAACACCAGCAGAACACAAAAACCGGCCACTTCTCACAAAAACACACTCCAAAAAAGCACCGCACGCGCGCCCGCAAACGCCACCACAGACGAAGTCCGGTTACAAAGAGTATGTAATCACTACGCAGGTTAATTAAACTGTCTATGCTTTTAAACGTTCTGTACACAATCCAATCGTCCAACGAATGGAAGACTCATTTCAAAGGATATAAAAAAATAGCGGACATGTAGTTATGCCCCTCGTATGCCCATATTTTGAAAGAACAACTGTGAGTTTTCTCTATAAAACGTCAAACATAGGTACTGTGAAAGTTTAATAAAGCTCATTTCATAGGTAACTTATTTTGCTGGATTTCCATTAGCACTGCAGAATATCCAGGCATGAGACGGGTCTGCCCGCGAAATTCAAATTTAATTAGTCAGATTATCGAATAATTTGTGAGGAGCTCACGTTAAACTCATTATTTTGACTACTTTCTTAAAGTGAACACTTTCAAGTAAAGATTTTTATATAAACCTGTGGATATGATACTGCCATTGGGGCTATCAGAATGACGTAAGGCTACTTTGTCGTATTAGTTTACAAATTGCGAAAAACCAAATTTTGGAATTTCGCGGGCAAAGTCTCTGATGATTTCAAGAGAAATGTTAAAAACAAATTCCCCTTCAACAAATTATAAGACAATATCAACGCAGTTTTATGACCTGTCACAAAACCCCTAGACTGGGCCTTATTGTTTTTTTCAACGACGCGTATGCGTGTCGACGGCACAGGATCACCACGTCACACATAAGTGTCGATGGCACTCGGCGAAAAATATGGGCAGGCAATGTGTTAACAGAAAACAGAGTTTTCAACATGTTTTTATGTAAACGTTTCGTCAGTGCAAACTCACAGTATTGAATAGACGAAAAAAATATTATCTACATAGTTACTTAGGTAATGTAAGATTGTAACATATAATTATTTTGATTTAACTATTTCTGTATTGGTTAAAAAGGGCACTGTAATTATTGATATAAAAGGGTCATGCGTTATGTTGTGAGTTGTGACCGATTTAAAAACTGCTAACCCGATTTTGATGAGATTTTATACTACAGATAAACTTGAAGTTCATTGGCGTGTGAACAATCTTACTCCTTAGGTATTGTAATAATAAAAAAACAATTATTAAAACATTTTTTATTATTAAAATATATTACATGTGATGCTAATATGATGTTTACATTTATTATTCTACAAAAAATATACAAAAAATATATACAAAAAACTACTGCATGAAACCTTACCGCTGTGTTAAATGTGCAGGAGCTCACAAAACCTCAACATGCACAAAAACTGATCGCAATACACCAGCCATGTGCGCTCTATGCCTGGGTCCTCATCCAGCTAACTACAAAGGGTGTGAGGTGTACAAAGAAATCCTCAACAGGAAAACCAAAAAACAATACCCTAAAAAACAAGGGCAAGACCACCAAACATTCAAAGACAGTGATAAAATATCTCATCCAATTAATTTAAATTCCGTCAGTAGCAGACCACCAGCCAATCGAAACCCAAAAGAAAAGAAAACATATGCTGAAGCTACCAACTCAAAGCCACAAGAGTCAGATACAGAATCAAATGCATATAAAACATTAGAACACATGTTTATCAAGCAATCTGAAAAAATTGATTTTCTCCTACAACAAATGAGTACCTTGCTTCAACTCATAACAACGTTAATTTCAAAGGCACCAAAATAGGTTTAAAAATAGGTACTTGGAACATTAATGGATTATCTCCCAACAAAGATGAAGTAGAAATACTACTTCATATGCACAAACTTGATATTTTCCTCATATCAGAAACACATTTTGTTAGTAACAGTCTGATAAAGATAAAAGGGTATAATATCTATCACACTAATCACCCAGATGGAACTGCACATGGAGGAACTGCAGTCATCATAAAAGCAACAATAGAGCACTATGAACTACCCCAATACAGCACTGAACAAATCCAAGCAACTTCAGTATCTATTTCGGACAAAAATGGCCCTTTTAATATCTCAGCTGTTTACTGTCCACCAAAACACAGGATATCTGAGGAACAATTTTCAAAGTTCTTTGGTAGCCTTGGTAACCGCTTTGTTGTTGGTGGTGACTGGAATTCCAAGCATCTCCATTGGGGCTCCAGGCTAATAACCACTCGAGGAAGGGAACTAAAGAAGAGTGTGGATAAAAACGTCCTTACTACTATTGCAACACCAGAACCCACGCACTGGCCTACAGACCCAAATAGACTGCCTGATGTTCTAGACTTCTTCATTTATAAGGGATTGTCTCGACTCTTCTTCACAATCAGTTCAACCTTAGATGGTTCCTCAAATCATATCCCAGTGATACTGACCATGAGTGCCCAAGTAACAAACAGTATGAAAAGGCTACAACTTTATAACAAAAGAACTGACTGGGAGGCGTTTCGTGGTATAGTAAATGATGAGCTTCAACTACAAATAGCGCTTAAATCTGAGGAAGACATTGATAATGCTACTACTAAGTTTATGACTACTGTTCAGCCAGCTTGTTGGAAGTGTACACCAGAAATATCCAATTCTTCACCGAGACATAAATCAGTTCCATCCGAAATTAAACTTCAAATAATGGAAAAAAGAAGACTACGAAGAGTATGGCACATTAGTAGACACCCAGAAGACAAAACAGTACTTAACAAAGCAATTAAGGACCTTAAAGACGCCATAGCTAAATTAAAGGATACTCTAACAGAATCATATCTGGAATCGTTGACAGCAACAAGTGTTACTAATTACTCCCTTTATCGTGCGTGTAAAAACTTAAATAAGCCTACAGACCCCAAGCCACCACTTAGATTGGAGGGCAACACATGGGCCAGAAGCCAGCAACAAAAAGCTGATGCTTTTGGAAACCACTTGGCCCAAATATTCACACCAAATGAAACTGATCCAGACAGTGACGAGACAGATATAGAAGACGTCCTTGGTCAGCCTTTCCAGTTGGATCTGCCCATCACGCCAACCAACCCAAATGAGATTATTAACATAATAAAACGTATGGATGGCAAGAAAGCGCCTGGTTTTGATCTAATTGATAAAAGAGTCCTATCGGAACTACCGCGAAAAGGTATTATGTTCCTCACCATTTTATTTAATGGCATCATTCGTGTTGGTTATTTCCCAGCTCTGTGGAAGGTCTCGCAAATTATAATGATAGCAAAGCCTGGTAAACCCGTTCAAGAAATAACCTCATACAGACCAATCAGTTTATTACCGGTGATATCAAAAATTTGTGAAAAAGTTGTGTTGCAAAGGCTTATGAAAGAACTCTGCTCAAGATGTATCATCCCAGACCATCAATTTGGCTTCCGGCAGCATCATGGAACTGTTGAGCAAGTACATAGGGTATGCAGAACAATAAGAGATGCACTGGAACACAAAGAATACTGCTCTTCTGCTTTCCTCGATGTGCAGCAAGCATTTGATAAAGTGTGGCATACAGGACTACTATTCAAAATTAAATCGCTACTACCTCATACATTCTTCGGTCTATTGAAATCCTACCTGACTGATAGAATATTTCAAGTCAAAGAAGGTGAATACACTTCACCGTTTCACCCAATCACAGCTGGCGTGCCACAAGGCTCAGTGCTAGGTCCTGTGCTTTACACAATCTATACAAGTGACCTACCTCAAATTGACGATGTCACTGTGGCTACATTTGCGGATGATACAGCTGTTCTTGCTCGCAGTAAATCTCCTGAAGAAGCTTCAGCTATTCTGCAACGTGGACTAAATGAGATCGACAAATGGCTGTCAAAATGGAGGATAAAAACGAGCGCTTCAAAATCAGTCCATATAACATTTACTCTTCGTCGAGGAAACTGTCCTCCGGTCTCGCTGCGTAACAATCAGCTTCCACAAAGCGACAACGTTAGGTACCTGGGAATGCACTTAGATAGAAGGCTAACCTGGAAGAAACATGTCCAAATAAAGAGGGATGAGATCTATCATAGATATAGAGGACTGTACTGGATGCTCTCAAGGAACTCCAGACTCTCTCTAGACAACAAGTTACTGATATACAAAGCAATAATAAAGCCAATATGGTCATATGGCATACAACTTTGGGGATCAGCATGCAACTCCAATATTCAAATTATACATCATCATCATCATCATCATCAGCCTGTGGACGTCCACTGCTGGACATAGGCCTTCCCTATAGAGCGCCACCACACCCGGTCCTCAGCCTTCCTCATCCAGCCACTTCCCGCCAGCCGCTTTATATCGTCGGTCCATCGTGCTGGAGGGCGTCCCACACTACGTTTGCTCAAACGCGGTCTCCACTCAAGGACTTTCCGGCTCCAACGGCCATCGCCTCTACGACAGGCATGGCCTGCCCACTGCCACTTCAGCTTGCTAATAGTTTGGGCTATGTCAGTGACCTTGGTTCTCCTGCGGATCTCCTCATTTCGGATCTTATCCCTCAGGGAAACTCCTAACATAGCCCTCTCCATAGCTCGCTGAGCAACTTTGAATTTGTGAACAAGGCCATTTGTCAGTGTCCACGTTTCAGCACCATAGGTGAGGACGGGAAGGACACTCAAATTATACAAAGAGCTCAAAATTATATTTTGAAACAACTGTCCAACGCGCCATGGTTCCTACAAATATCGGAAATTCATGAGCACTTAAACATTAACACAGTAAAGGAAGAAATTCTAACTTATAGTTGCAACTACAAAACAAGGCTTACTAACCACCCAAATCGCCTGGCAGTGCAGCTGACAATGCCACAGGCAATCCGTCGACTAAAGAGAAAGCATATACTAGACATTTAGCTGAGACTTATGGAGTTTTCCCGCTGGGGAAGTTTTCTCCTAATGAACGCCAACTTCCTCCAACCAATCTGCTCATAGTCCACCGACTGATCGCATGATAAGGCAACCCCTCAAAAAAAAAAAAAAAACATTTATTATTCTTCGACTTTGTATGTACAAATGTTTAAAATAATTATTACGTAATTGATACTATACATTATTGATACAATAACATTATTATTGATATAAAATAAAATAGTTACAATAACATACAGATTTTTTATTTATAAGATTGTATTAGGAATTACAAAAAACCAATACTATAATGAAAAATAAATCTTTGATTTATATATTTCTTTAAACTCCTATGTTTACTTTAAATTAATAATAAAATAATAATAAAATATATGAATTTTAAATAATGTTTTTGATTTTTCATAGTTTCCCGCTCTTTTTGACTGAAGGCCGTAAATTGATCTGAAAATAAGAAGAAAAGTTTGTATTTTGCGATGATAACAGAAAGACGAACTTTAGGACACTCAATCGATCCAAATCTTTCGCTATTTGTCCTTGTCGCTCTCAGCGCATGCTATGTGCTCTGTCACATACCATCTCACAAACTTGAGTACATTTATTTATCAGTAACAAGTCAACCAATATGGCACTCCACATAACTCAAACCTCTATGTCTGTCCTTGTTCCTCTCGCGGCACATAATGTTACAGACGTGCCATCTCACTCATGTCACAAACTGGGTTCCTTTATCAGTAAGTTTTATATGGTACCTCCCAACTCTACATACTATCTCAAACTCTCTATGTACCCTTGTTCCTCTCGATACACGCTATACACATTATACACACTGATCACAACACATATGCCATGTCACTCATGTCACAAACTGGGTACTATTTACCCGACTACGGCAAAGCCAATAGGAATGGTTATGATTTTAACAGTCTATGTATATATGTATGTATGTTTGTGTCCAGATTCTGTATGTTCCACCGTAGTGCCTAAACTACTGAGCCGATTTTGATGAATGAGGTGTCAATTGATTCGCTGTAAAGGTCCGAGTGACATAGACATACTTTATACGAAATATTTCAGCGTTTATTAAGACGATCGCAGTCGGGTTTTAATTTTCAACTTTATCTTGTATCGAAAACAACCTTATACACACCACTTACCTCAAACCTCTCTATCTGTCCTTGTTCCTCTCGCGGCACATTATGCGCCCTGGTCAGATGCCGTCTCACATTGGTCGGCCGAGCGAACGATTCTTTGCAAACGGGACATAGATATCTATATTGATTTTCTCTGTGACTTTTGTATACGTGTACTTGTAGCAGTTTACGAGATTTCTCGCGTTTAAGACATATGGTACACTGAAAAAATTGCCAGCATTAAGTAAACTATAAAAATGTATATAATAGATAATGTTAATTTAATATTTATTCTGAAAAACAGCAAAACGAAAATACATATTACTTCGTACTTGCGACTTTGACTTTTTAAATTACATAGAAAGTTACGTTATATAGGGTCAATTTAAAAATACTAACAAAATCTTAAGGGTAAAGTGTTTCATTTACTGAAAAACTTTTGTTCTACATCTTTATACAAAACTTAATATGCCTATTAACCAAAAAAAAAAGATTTATAGTAGTTTAAAGATGTATTTTTAAATTCACCCTGTATATTCTGCGCTATACAGCGAAAGTAAGGTAAAGACACTAGTGTTGAACTCATCAATAACTGACGTATATTGTAAACAATATAGCGAGTTTCTTTCAGTACAAATACTTGTAATATGATTCTTCATTGAGTTTGAATTCTAATAAATTCAGGTCAACCTCTAGTGTTCCTTACACAAAAAAAATCTACGCAAAAATAAATTGATATTATTGTACTAATTGATATTAGGACATTTTATGTGCCCGCGAGATAGAAATTCAATTGAAAAATTAATTTTAACTACAAACATAATCAGTTACATATTACAAAGCATTTTACTAAATATTCTACATATACATATTATGTTAAAGGAAAACTGACTGACTGACATATCAACATAGCATCTGGGAGTAGAAACTTGTGATTCTGTATGTAATGTTCTCGCTATACAGCCTGTAACCAGAACGCTACCTTTAAAATCTATGGATTTAAAAAAAATGTATTTTTTAAAAGTTTTCAATATATTGCAAATAAAACATCTGACTGACGCTAGACGTTAACGAAAGTTCCGTAAATAGGTCACTCGAAGTCAATGCTGCGTCGTAAGTGGAGCATTGACCCGAGTTTTGCACGCTATACAATGCGGATTTGAAAAATACTAAATCACTAAAACTACAATTGTTTTAAGGAAGTATAATAATAACAGTCAATCAGTTTCATACAAAGCTGTATAATATTAATATTAATATGCGCATACAATATACGTCAACTGCTAGTGTCCTTACCTTACTTTATTGTATCCTTTGATGATTAAGCAGGAGGGCCGATTGTTAACTACCCCCATTTTAATAATTGATACAATTTTTTCCCCGTGGATTTAAGTTCCGTTTCCGATATAAAAAGTATCCTAAATTCTGTCCAGGATACAAGATATACTTATGTCACAGACTGAAATGGTTTTTTAAAACTGATTAAAAGTTAATTAGAATCATTAATTGGGAATCATGCCACGTTTTAATTTTTTCTTGTGGCGTAACCCCAAATTCACGGTTTTTGGATCTTTTCCTTTACTTGTGCTATAAGACCTACCTACCTGCCAAATTTCATGATTCTAGGTCAACAGGAAGTATCCTGTAGGTTTTCTTGACAGACACGACAGACGGACAACAAAGTGATCCTATGAGGGTTCCGTTTTTACTTTTGAGGTACGAAAACCTTAAAAATATGTTCTTGTCTATCTGACATAGATTTAGATATTTAAAATATACTAGGTAGGTATATCAACAATCGGCCCTTACAGCTGCACCCGAACAATCGGCCCGATCTGCTCGTCGGTGAGCGCGTGCACGCGGCGAGCATGCGCGCGAACCTTGTTCGGCTTCTCGAACCGATGCTCGCACACCGAGCACAGGTAGCCGTACCGTTTCCCAGTGTGCGCGTTATGCTTATGTATCTGGAGGAACTTGCGCGATTTCAGCTTTTTTGGACACATGTCACACTAGCAAAGAGGAAAACCCTATTAAAACAATATTTATCCAAACTGTTCCACTAAGACTAAAATAAAGCAGTCTAGGCGCATCAATAAAAAAAGCACCGGAATCGGCCCAGAAATGTCGGAGATATTGTGTTTAAACAAAAGAACAAAAAAAAAACTAATTAAAAAAAAAATATTAAAAAAATATTTATCCCATAAATGATAGTCTCTAAATCTTAGTGAGCGTTAACCATTTTGAGTCACCAATCAACCACAAACTTGTTTTCAAAAACATTGAAATTAAAATGAAATGAAAATTTATTTATCACTAGAGGATGCCCGCGACTTTGTCCGCGAGGATTTAGGTTTTTAATGATCCCGTGGGAACTGTTTAATTTTCCGGGAAAAAAAGTTGCCTATGTTAATTACAGGGACGCAAGCTACCTCGGTACTTTTCATACAAATCGGTTAAGCGGATGGGTTTTTGGGAATCCCGCGGGAACTCTTCGATTTTGCGGGATAAAAATTTTATATTTTTATATTTTTATGCGGGATATTTTGCCTATGTCGTCCTCGGGATATAACCTAACCATGTACCTTTCGTCAGAATCGGTTAAACTGTTGGGCCGTGAAAAGGTAGCAGACAGACAGACACACTTTCACATTTATAATATCACTAGAGGATGCCCGCGGCTTCACCCGCGTAGAGTTCGGTTTTTTTAAATCCCGTAGGAACTCTTCAATTTTCCAGGATAAGAAGTAGCCTATGTCCTTCCCCGGGATGTATCCCAAGTCTGTACCAAACATTAAAATCGGTTCAGTGGTTGGCCCGTGAAAACGTAGCAGACAGACAGACAGAAAGACAGACAGACAGACACACTTTCGCATTTATAATATTAGTATGGATTAAGTATGGATTTATTTATTCAATTCGAAAACATAATTTTATTTGTGACTGTTTGGTGCGGGTGCTATTGGAGCATTAAGCTAAGGCGGCTTTACACACCTGGAAGTTCTTCTCGGGCAGATGTATCGCGATGTGTTGGACGAGGTTGGATCGTCTGTGGAACGTGGCGCCGCAGTGATCGCATATGTATGGACGTTCGCCCGTGTGACGACGCTCATGAATCTGAGTATAGTACAACCAAATTAATAATGCGCATAGAAATCTTCGTCACAGTTCGGCAACGGTCGTATGATACACATGATATTGACTCTTATTTGTTTATAACAAGGTGCAAAATTCGTCGTATTCCCAGAAACACCCGAATCATTGAATCGTAAGAGCCCTAAACAATGCACTTGCATTTTGCACCTTGTTATAAACAAATAAGAGTCAATATCATGTGTATCATACGACCGTTGCCGAACAGTGACGAAGATTTCTATGCGCATTATTAATTTGGTTGTACTGTACAAATGAAAGTTTTTGTGATGTAAGCACAAAGTCACGGTTTTCGGATTCCCTTTAACATCATCAATCTATTGCTGGCCCACTAATGAGCACGGGTCTCTTCTCAGAGTGAGAAGGGTTTAGGCCATAGTCTGCCACGCTGGCCCAATGCGGATTGGCAGGCTTCATACACCTTTGAGAACATGGACAACTCTCATGCAAGCAGGTTTCCTCACGATGTTTTCCTTCACCGTTAAAGCAAGTGATATTTAATTGCTTAAAAAAGTACATAACTGAAAAGTTAGAGGTGCGTGCCCGGGATCGAACCCCCGACCTCCGATTTTTCGCTTTACTTGTACTACAAGATATTGCTACCTCCCAACCATGATTCTAGGTCAACGGAAAGAGACATATAGATTTTGATTCTTTTGATGACAGACAATCGTACGTCAAGGCCTATACGAAGTTGAAATTCCTCAAACACGTACGAAGCGATTTGCTTCCTCGTTTCTGATCCGAACCGCTAGAATATGGAATACCCTTCCACTTTTAATATGGGTACTTTCAAGTCAAGAGTGAATCGGCAACTTCTATGCAAGCGTGCAACATCTTAGGCTGCACTAACACTTGCTAGTAGGTCCGATTGCAATTTGCAGCCAAGCACTAGTCTAAAAATTAAAAAAAAAAGACGGGCTTCCTTTTTTCTCTGGAGATAACGGCAGCCTTTAAATAACTTTGTACCTAATGTAAAGTAGGTTTGAAAAGGAAGGAAGGTATGAAATATTAGGCTGTATACTCACAGTGAGGGCTTCTTTGGTAGCGGAGCTATATTCGCAATAGGCGCACTTGTGGATGCGGCCTAACCCGTGGCGAGCTCGCTTGTGCTCTTGCAGCTGGTTGTTGTTCCGACATCGCTTCCCACACGTCTGCAAAGGATCGGTGTATTCAAATGATACATTAAGAAACTAGCTAACGCCCGCGTGGATTTAGGTTTTTCGAAATCCCGTAGGAACTCTTTGATTTTCCGGGATAAAAAGTAGCTAAGTGCTAATCCAGGATATTATCTATCTCCATTCCCAGCCAAATCTGTTCCGTAGTTATTGCGCGAAAGAGTAACAAACATACACACACACACAAACTTTCGCCTTTATAATATTAGTGTGATGTGATAGTGTAATTAACGGATGTACAATTGGGATGACGACGATAAAATAAATTATTTCTTAGGAACTAAATAAAAGGTCTTAAAAAAATCTGCTGTTAGTTTTAAGTAAGTCAAATTACGTCAAACGTTTCTGACGTCACATCTGTGTATTTGTTCTTCTTTTCTTGTCAGGGTTAGAGTACTTCCCGCTGACACACACACAACCATAACCCTATAGATTTTCTTGATAGACACAACAGACAGACAGACAACAAAGTGATCCTATAAAGGTTCCGTTTAACCTTCTGAGGTACGAACCCTAAAAAATTAAAATATGGCCGCGAAAAATTAATTTACAAAATCACATATAGATGGCGCAGACAGTCATTAACTTACAGAATTCTACAAAAAGGTGTCAGGTATATCTTGTATGATGGTACAGAACCCTTCGTGTGTGAGTCCAACTCGCACTTGGCCGGTTTTTTGTTTCAGCAAGATTGCTTACCTCACACACACAGTAGTTGGTATGGAATCTCATGTGTGCTTTGTACGTGGTCTTCATCCTGAACTCCTTGCTGCATGTGTTACATTTGTAGGACGGAGCATTCGGTATTGAATCTCGTTTTCTTCTAGTGTGGGTTTCTTTCTGGAAATAATGAAATGAAGTTTGAATGCTTCTTCTCAAACCAGGGTACGTTCGGAACCCTCGTTAATCTAGTTTTAAGTTTACCTAATTAATTATTACCATTACATCAATTGTTATTTATCAACTGACGAGTGACGACCTTATGCGGTGGTGTGCGCTGTTTTATAAGTGGAAATCTCTCTCCATTAGGCATCTTCTCTATAAAGTGCAGGTCCACCCTGGAGCACCCCAATACCAACTCCTTCCGTTTGATCAAATCCAAAGGTTGAAAATGAAATCATGAGGAAACCTGCATTCTTGAGAGTTCACCATAATGTTAATAAATCAAAAATGTGTGAAGGAAATCAAGTGGCCAATCCAGTCTCCCAAAACTTTCTAATTCTGATAGGAGAGCAATGCTCAGTAGTGGGCCGGCGGTATGTTTATCGTAATGATGATTAAATAAATAAATAAATAAATAAATCTTTATTATCTGAACAGAACATTATTACAGACTTTGGTGTGAGGCCCTGCCTCCTGATGAAGTGAAAACTGTGTTTCAGGATTATATAAATAGATAATAAAGTTGAAAACTGAAACCTGACTGCCATCGTCTTAATAAATGCTGAAATATTATAGTAAATTAGTTTATCCGTCGCTTGGCATGTTTTGATGTTGTAGTACATGTTTATTTATGAACTCAGAATTTTTTTCTCTTTCATTTGATATACCACTCGAAACAATAGCAAAAAAAAATTTAGACACCCGGACCTTTACGACAAAATTGACACCTCATTCATCAAAATCAGCTCTGTAGTTAAGGCGCTACGGTGGAACACACAGAATCTGCATACAAACATACATACATAGACTGCTAAAATCATAACCCTTCCTTTTGGCTTTGCCGCAGTCGGGTAAAGATATAGTTTACCTGTTCTATTTTCTCAGGTAAAGCTGCAGAATATTCATTATTGTCGTACACATAATCAGTCTCATTGTGAAAATCCTCCGCTTCCTCATACAAATGGTTATCACAGCCATTGTCATAATCAGCTACCTCCGCAACTTGTTCCTCTTTAAACTTCTTGACACGTCTAGAAGGCTTAGCTTTGAACTTCCTCTTGGATTTAGTGTAGAGCATGTTGAGTAAGATTTTTGCAGATTTTCTGCTCGTCTGTCGGAATTGTAGAGCTGCTTCCATTTTCTCAATGCATTGATGGCAGATTGCTTGTGATAATCCATCATTGAGTTTAATCTGAAATATTATCATCATATATTCATATATATATATATATTTAAGTATCATATATTCTGTCTTTGTAATTATGTTACAAAAAAGTTGTTTTAAATAAATAAATAAACAAAATCTCATTCATAATCATTTAGTGCTTTCACCAAAGGTTGCTTGTAAGAGATTGCTTTAGCAATAAAACCACCTTTGCACCCTCATGTATAGTTTCATCTATGTGTTCTGTATATGTTTGTGTGTGCAATAAGGAATTCTAATAAATAGATAAATTTTATCAAAATATGTCTAGTTGTGATGTAGTAATTATGTGAGAAAGGCAGAGGATCATGCAAGATGGCATGCTCTTGGTAAGACCTATGTCCAGCAGTGGAGGCAAACAGGCTAATTGATATCTAGTTATTAAGAGCTGTAACAGCATAGTGGTTAGGATGTCTGCCTCCTAATCAGAGGTTGGGGGTTTGATCCCGAGCATACACCTTTAATGTTTCAGAGTTAAGTGCGTTTGTAATTAAATATCACTTGCTTTAACGGTGAAGGAAAAATCGTGAGGAAACCTGCATGCCTGAGAGTTCTGCATGTGCTCAAATACACCAAAATCCCTTCTCACTCTGAGAAGAGGCCCGTGCTCTGTAGTGAGCCGGCGACGGGATTTGAAATCATTTCAAATCATGATCAACCCATCTATTATGATGTCTATATAGTTATTACACTCACATCATTTGGATATGCCAGCATAATAAGTTACTTGGCTTGACTGTTGTTTATGTTGTTGTGTGTATTGTCGCTGCAAGGTTTCAGATTAAGAAGAAACACACATACATACATACAAGATAGGAAAAGTAGTGGTTCACATAAATATAGGTAGATTTTTAAAGTGAAAATTCCTTTAGTACCCTTGGGACCTAGAAAGCTGAAATTTTGCACAAACGTTCCATTTATAATCTAGACAAGAAACAAGGATATTTTTCTGAAATCCCCACAGGGGCTAAGACGCGGGCGGTCAATAGTATACCTCTAAGCCGGTGACAAGTTTTAGATCTTCCGAGCGTTTTTCATCACATTCACTATTGTAAAATATTGGCACAAGGTCATCAGTGGCCAGACAGGTCCTGCAGTGGTTCATATCAAGATTTTTCCATTGATTTTTAACAGTTTTCATAGTTTTACGCAGGTTTCTCCGTCGATTAGCCATATGATTTAATAATAGAAAAGTTGGAAGCATTTTCACTGGTAACAGGTCCGAAAATTAATAATTTTAAAACACCATACACGTATATACATTTTTATAGCTAAAATAGTAGCTCGTTAATTCATAAAATGTTTAAATTCTAATGATAATTGTTAAAAAACGTAGCAAAACAATTAAAAACACAACACCATTTTGTTTATTTAATTTGACATTGACGTTAACAAAGATGAATAACCTTTTCTAGAGGAAACGTAAAGCACTCCTCACACCACCTGATTTTGTCAGGTTGGGTTTTAAACTAGCTTTACAGCTCCTGATTTTAGCTCTTTTGAGCCTTTTAAGGTGCATGAAATGGGTCTGCCCGCGAAATTCAAAATTAATTTGATTTTGCGCAATTTATAAACTAATGCGACAAAGTAGGCTTATGGCATTCTAATTCCGACAATAGCAGTATCATCTTCATAGTATTACATAAAAATCTTTACTTGAAAGTGTTCAGTTTAAGAAATTAGTCCAAAAAACGAGTTTTACTCGAGTTACTCACAAATTAGTCGATACTATAACTAATTTCTTAAACTGGAGCCTTTCAAGTAATTTTTTTATATAAACCTGTGAGGATGATACTGCCAGTGGCGTAATTCAAGTGCCATCAGCCTACTTTGTCGTATTAGTTTACAAATTGCGAAAAACCAAATTAATTTGAATTTCGCGGGCAGAGCCGTCTCAAGCACCTTTTACGGCTTTGGGTTCTACCCTTTCTATTTTTTTAACTGGCTTTACAGCTCCTGATTCTAGCTCATTTGGACCTTTTAACTTACAGTACGTTAATAACATACGTTAGTCCCGTCAATCTTGCTTGAGAAAGTCCTATACGCCATCAAAATGTCGCTAACGCGTTTCCACAAGAAGTACCTTGTTTCACTTTTGAATAAGCTAAGGAAATAGGTACTTAATATAAGGTCTTGTACGTTCGCCAAATCAGGTACGCTTAGGAAGTCCAAGGGCAAAATGTAGGTAGTTAGGGTGTAAGAAAATGAAACATTTTTACATAGGTACCAAGTAATTTATTTATTGCTTAGGTACAAATATTTACAAAATTTGAGCTATTTTTTTTTCTTTAGGCACATTATCCATTGTTTAATGTGTAAACAATACCAAGATTGCCCGTTTCTCTACAATTAAACATAAGGTTTGTAATATTTTACATTTTGTGCTAGAATATAAGACAGTCTGACTGAAAATGTTTTACTAGAAACATTTTCAGTCAGACTTTTGTCTTGACTGAAAAACTTCCATCCAAAAAAGATTCGAGTTACTTTGAAGTCGCGCAAGAAGTTTTACTTCAAAACTTATGATACAACATTAGAAAAGCTTGAACACTTACAAAATAAATTCTTTGGTTTACTAATTTCTGGTTTCAATATTCACTATTATGCATAATCTGTCAATAAGAAGTGATATCAGATGGTTAATTTTCAATTTGGTCTATCTGTCCTGTCTACCAAGACAGGTAAAAGAGATCAAAACCTATAGGTTACTTTCCATTGACCTAGGTCCTAGAATCATGAAATTTGGCAGGTAGGTAAGCCTTATAGCACTAATAAAGAAAAAAACGCTAAAACCATGAATTTGTGGTTACATCACAAAAAAAATAAAAGTGTTATTTTTGTATGATTATGTTAGGAACCCTTCGTGTGCGAGACTCATGATTATAGGTCAACGGGAAGTATCCTATAGGTTTTGGTTTTGTTTCGGTGGAGACTGCGTATCAGCAAGCGCAGTGTGAGACGACCTCCAACCCGCTGGACTGATGACCTTAAGGTAGAGGGAAGTGGGTGGATGAGGAAGGCGGAGAACCTTGTCCTGGTGGTCACTTGTTAAGGCCTATGTCATACAGGCTGATTAATTGATTGAGATCCATGTCAATCATTGTGACATGAAGTTGGGAACCATTTTTTGGAAATTACTATTGTTCGGATCTTGGAATAGACTTTTCAGGAAATATACCTGTAAGAAAAAAAAATTTTGTTAAATAATCTCTAATTTATTATTTAATACTAGATAATCCCCGTGACTTCATTCGCGTGGATTGAGGTTTCTTACAAATCCCGTGGGAACTCTTTGCTCTTCCGGGATAAAGAGTTAAAGTTATGTCAATTTCCAGGGCGCAAGCTACCTCTGTACCAAATTTCATATAAATCCGTAAAACGGATGGGCTTTTATGAATCCCGTGGGAACTCTTTGATTTCCCTGGATAAAAAGTAGCCTAAGTCCTTTTTTTTTTTTTTTTTCTGTTGGGCCGTGAAAAGCTAGCAGACAGACAGTTTCACATTTATAATACCCGCGACTTCGCCCGCGTGGATTTAGGTTTTTTGAAATCCCGTGGGAACTCTTTGATTTTCCGGGATTAAAAGTAGCCTATGTGCTAATCCAGGATATTACTATCTCCATTCTCAGCCAAATCCGTCCAGTAGTTTTTGCGTGAAGGAGTAACAAACATACATACATACATACATACACACACACACACACACACACACACACACACACACACACATACAAACTTTCGCCTTTATAATATTAGTGTGATTAGTATGGATGGACTAGATGTTTTTTTTTTTTTTTTTTTTTTAAATCTTTATTTTAAGCCCGCACCTTTGTCCGCGTGGATTTAGGTTTAAATAAATCCTGTGGGGACTGTTTAACTTTCCGAAATAAAAAGTAGCCTATGTCAGGGTATCTATCTCCATTAAGCCAAATCCGTCCACTAGTTTTTGCGTGAAAGCGTAACAAACAAACACACACACATACAAACTTTCGCATTTATAATATTAGTGTGATTTACCTGTGTGACTCCAACCACAGTCATAAGTATGATCTGACCCATTGACCACTTCAAAACCCTGTAAATAACAAATGTAAATTAAAAATTTATAACACCCCCGACAAGTGAAGGTTACATTAACTAGAAAAGAGCTGATAACTTTCAAACGGCTGAACCGATTTTCTTGGACTATAGCTAAGAACACTCTCGATCAAGCCACCTTTCAAACAAAGAAAACTAAATTAAAATCGGCTCATTAGTTTAGGAGCTACGATGCGACAGACAGATACACACGTCAAACTTATAACACCCCTCTTTTTGGGTTGGGGGTTAATAAAGTAAACATTTACCTGTCACACATATCTTCAGCGAGGTTCCTATCCCTGGCTTCGTGGGCAGAGAGTAGCTCCTGCAATCTTCTAGCGGTCGACACATTGTCTTTGAGCTTGGAGACAGAGTCTGATATGTCTTTGACTCGCATCATGTAGGTTTCCGCTGAGGTGCCTGCAAACACATGTTTTTAGGGTTGCGTACCTCAAAAGGAAAAACGGAACCCTTCTAGGATCACTTTGTTGTCTGACTGTCTGTCCGTCCGTCGTGTTAGTCAACAAAACCTATAGGATACTTCCCGTTGACCTAGAATCATGAAATTTGGCAGGTAGTTAGGTCTTCTAGCGCAAGTAAAGGAATAAATCCGAAAACCGTGAACTTGTGGTTACACCGTAGAATAAAAAAATTAAAATGTGTTTCAATTTTCAAAGTATATCAAGTGGGTTATCATATGAAAGAGCTTTACTTGCACATTCTAAAACAGATTTTTATTTATTTTTAAGTATAATAGTTTTTGATTTATTATAGCAAAATGTCGGAAAAAATAACTGAGTACGGAACCCTCGGTGAGCGAGTCTGACTCGCACTTGGCGGGTTTTATTTTAATTTACAGACTAGCGCTTGGCTGCAATCAGACCTGCTAGCCAGTGATGATGCAGCCTAAGATGGAGCGCGCTTGCCTAGAAGTTGCCTATCCACTCTTGACTTGAAGGTAATCATATTAAAAGTGGAAGGGAAAACTGATGCCGGAAGGGCGTTCCATATCCTAGCGGTTCGGATTAGAAACAAGGAAGCAAATCGCTTCGTATGTGTCCGAGGAATTTCAACTACGTACAGACTTTTTTTTACACTTTAAAAAAAACCGGTCTAGTGCGAGTCGGAGTCGCGAACCATTCGTTCCGTACCATCCTAGTTTTTTTTTAAATTTATTATTAATAGAAATACATACTCCGCGAAAATTTCAACTTTGTACCTATTACAGTTCATGAGATACAGTCCACGGACAGACAGTCAGGCAGACAGTGGAGGCTTAGTAATAGGGTACATTGACAACCTTTGGTTATGGAACCCTAAAAAAGATGTTCAACGATAAAACCTACCTAATTCCAGCTCCTTGTCATCATCATAATCTTTTGGTTCTGGCTCTTCAGTGTCTATCAGGAGATCGAAAAATACCTGCAATGTACAAGGACAAACTAGCTATAGTGTACACTGTACCTATTACATATTTTTAACCGACTTCAAAAAAAGGAGGAGGTTCTCAATTTGTCGGAATCTTTTTTTTTTAAATTAAGTACATTTAATATCCACGTTATAAAAAAGTAGCTCATGTACGCGACTTCGTCCACGTGGAGTTAACAAATTTTAAACCCCTATTTTAACCTCTTAGGGATTGAATTTTGAAAAATCCTTTTTAGCGGATATTTGTAGTCCGCGAAAGGTTGAGATGACAATCGGAGTATGAGGCGGGGCGTTCCCTCGTCTATTGCCATTTCAACCTGTCGCGTACTCAAAAAAAAAAGACTGTTGAATACTATACGTCATAATAGATCTTCTCTCTGGGCTGGTTTCCGCACTTAAACATTTCCGTCTGTTGTGCGTGTCATCACACTATCACACTAATATTATAAAGGCGAAAGTTTGTATGTGTGTGTGTGTGTGTATGTTTGTTACTCCTTCACGCAAAAACTACTGGATGGATTTGGCTGAAATTCGGAATGAAGATAGATAATATCCTGGATTAGCACATAGGCTACTTTTTATCCCGGAAAACCAAAGAGCTCCCACGGGATTTCCAAAAACCTTAATCCACGCGGACGAAGTCGCGGGCGTCAGCTAGTAATAGATATCTGCATGTCAAATTTCAGTCCGATCCCTCTAGTCATTTGAACTGTGCTTTGATAGATCAGTCAGTCAGTTTTTCTTTTAATATATTTAGATATTCTTTTTTGTTTTGGATTCTTACAGTTTTAGGGTCAAATCACACTGAAAGGGAATGGAAGCGAATTTCTAAAATGTTACACAGCATATTGGCTTTTATCTCCACCACGTAAAACACAAATTTCTCAACCAAATGTAAATTCGCCGGAATGCGCGGGAATTCCCGCGGCTTCGCGGGAATTTTCTTTCTCAGTAGAAATTCATGATTTAAATAGTGTGGAGATAGAAGTCAATATGCTATGTAACATTTTAGAAATTCGCTTCCATTCCCTTTCAGTGTGATTTGACCCTTATACTATTAGGCTGCCTGGCAGCTCATATACATACAAAGCTCTACTCACAGTCTTTTCGCTGAAGGTGCTGAACGTGTTGTCAAAGCAGAACTTGTAGTCTCCCTCGACGAGTGAGGTGTGTCTGTGCGCGTTGTCGGGCTTCTTGTAGTCCGCCACCACGGAGCGGCCCAGCGGGTCCACCAGCTGGAACGAGATGTCGTGGTCGCCGTGCGACGAGTCTATCACCTACGGCGAAGGATGTTTGAAAACTTTGACATGACAATATAGGAGCAGGTGAGAAAGAGGCGATGTTATTAGACTTTCAAGATATTTAAGACACGCGCCACACACGCCTAACAAACGCGCAACACTCGATCCACACATGCACTATACACGCGCGACTCATGGAACATGCACGCAAAACAAACGCTCCAGACTCGCGCCACGCACGCTCCACACACGCGCATCATATGCGACAAACAACACGCGTAATATACGCGCCACGCAGGCGCAAATTTTTATCATGTTTTTTTTCCTTAAACTTTTTAAATTACATGTTAAAGTGAAAGAAAACACCATGAAGAAACTTATGTGTCCGAGAGTTCTCCATAATGTTATCATAGGTATAGTCTGGGCCAAACAAATAGTCATCCCTGAACTGAGCTGCTAGACGCGTCGCACTAGGCGCCAGTGGGGCGCAAGATACGGAGGAAAGGAGCACACCAACCTGTGTGCCGTGCCACACCCTGCGTTCGCCATCTGCATTAGTGTGAGTGCTACATCCGTACACAGCACACAAGCGCGTGAAACAATAACTGCGCGAGTTTGCACTCGCATCCTAGGTTTGATGCGACTATTTAACTGCCAGTAACTATATGTGAAGACTACCAATGTACACTGGGCTACAGTGGTAGACCATGGCCATAACTTTTCTCTCATTCTGAGAAGAGCTTATGCTCTGTACTCTGTAGTGAGCCGACGTTGGGTTGATCATGATGATGATGACAGTTGGTTAATGAATTGTTTAGATAGCAATGCAAAATATGCTTCATACATTGTTATCAGCAATTAAGGGCGTCACATTTCTAGTCAGCTGTGAAATTCCTTGGTAAAAAATAATTGCTTGTTACCATTGTAATTATTTTAACAAGCTAGCACCAATTAAAATAACGATAGTTATGAATACTAATATTATAAATCCATATCCATCTATACTAAGTGTCTATGTGCTAGTGTGTCACAGCCCAACAGTTGAACCATTAGCGACTATGTCACTGCCCAACAGTTAAACTGTTAGCGACTAAATAACTGCCCAACAGTTGAACCGTTAGTGATTGTCATGGCCCAACAGTTAAACTGTTAGCGACTATGTCTCAGATCTATCTGTTATTACTGGCAACACATACTTCCTATCTTATGAGAGCAATGAATATTATGAATATTATGAATATTATGAATTTTCATTTCAGTTCAATTTCCAATTCTTATGAGAGATTTACCCAGCAGTGGGTATGATACTGTTGCCTCAACCTATGGACAAATCTGGCTCATGTCCAGCAGCTCTCTGAAATTACTTTAATATTATCTGTCCACCTAATGAGCGTCTTCTGAAAGTACGCGCATAGTTTTAGGGTCTCATACCGATATTTTCGGACCCCATTTTTACAACTAAAAAGCCGGTTAAGTAACGAGATTCGGCGTTTATATACATTTAAATAATTATCACATACCTGATATTCTATATCAATTAATTCATTCACTAAAACCTTCTGGAAGAAACAGTCCATTTTTCCCGCTTGTACAGTAAAAGTCATGTCTTTTTCATAAGCGAAAACTGCGCTAAATACTGCCGTAATAAATATGTACCGCATTTTGTTACTGTGGTCGTAAAACTTAAATGTAAACACAAATTAACCACAAGCTCTCCTTTATTATATCGGCACAGTACTCAAATGTTCGGCCAGACTCATGAGTAACACGGTTATTTATAGTTCCCGTCGTGTTTGTTATTAAAATAGAGATAAAACGAAGATCGCAGCGAGACGAAAATATTTTTACAATATTATTTGACTTTTGAACTCGAACGTCAGATTGAAATTTTACAAAAATGGCGCCGAAAGCAAAAGTTCGGAAATTACGTTTCAACACAGACTCAATTACGCTTTTGAAGTTATATAATTGGGGAAATTATATCCTTGAAGCTGACAACACATCATCAAACGTGCCAACATTATAAACAGAACTAAAATGCTGGAATCTAAGGCCGCAAAATCTGAGAAATCTAAAAAAAAAAATTGTTATTTTTTTTATGAAAAAAAGCAAAAAAAAAAATAAAGTTATCTGTGAAAAAAAGGACAAAAGGACGATGTGGGACTTCGTCTGCGATGGCGTTTGCTGGCGCGCGTGCTGTGCTTGTTTGGAGTGTTTTTTTTGTTAAGAGTGGCTGGTTTTTGTGTTGGTTGGTGTTTTTTGGTGGTGGAACTGACTGGGAAGCGCTCTAAAGGGGCGCCGCGCGTATGTCGGCGGGCGCCGGCGCAGACGGAGTCCATACTTGTATAAATTCAATGATTTGAAAATATCACAAACTTGACATTGGCTAATCAGAGTAAAGCCAGATTTAAAGAAAAAAAAAAAAAAAAAAGGACGATGTTCATGTTTTCGTTATGATTTATTATTTTTTCATAATTTAACTTGTATTATACAATCAAAATGTCTGGCACAAGTAGTTCGGGAGTGCCCAGTGGTGTGGTGCAGAATAGTGCTTTATCGTTCGTAGCGCAAGCGCAGCCAACGAATTCTGATGTTTCACCCGTACCAGCTGGGAGTACGGGTTCTACTGGGGAACCCAATAACCAAACAGGTATTTTTAGAACTCCATATCTCCACAGAAAAAAAGGAGCCTCTCAAGACCCGTCAAGGGAATCAAAATCTTTAGGTACCTTCTATTGACCTAGAATCACAGATCTACTCATGTACTTACTAGAATCATGAAAGGCAGGCAACAATGTAATATGCATAAAGTTCAAGTAAAAGCGAAAATTCGAAAACAGTGTTATTTCTTTTACAATGAGATGGAACCCTTCTTGTTCAACTCGCACATGGAAAGTTTTTCTCAACTGCCAACTGTGTGCGAAGTCTGCTAATCTGTGGCCAGCATGAAGCTAAACCTTTCTCATATGCCAGTGATGGGTAAATGATGGTATAACGTTACAATTACACTTTTCAGATCGCCTGATGCCAGCAGGTTTGAAATCTCTGTACGAAGTCTGTTCCAAAGTATACCCTGACCAGCCTAACCCTTTACAAGTCACTACAAGACTAAAATATTGGTAAGAGTTAACTAATAAAAAAGAATAACCTGTATCCGAATTAAAAAAAAAAACAATGAGAAGTGCCTTTTTACTAAAAATAATGTGCATTCATTATTAAAGTATAAAAAAGTATTTTTGTTCAGATATAAGTTAGCCCTTGACTGCAATTTCAGCTGGTGGTAAGTGGTATTTCAGTCTAAGATGGAAGCAGGCTAACCTAGAAGGTGTATGGCTGTTTTTAGGGTTCTGTATCTTAAAAGGAAAAACAAAGTCCTTATAGGATCACTTTGAGCTCTATCTGTCTGTCCTGTTCCTCTGTGTGTCTCTCTCTCTCTTCCAACGGGAGAATACCTCTAACAAGAAGTACCCTATAGTCTTTCTTGGAAGACATGACAGACGGATAGATGGACAGACAGACAACAAAGTGATCCTATAAGGACTCCGTTTTTTCTTTTGAGGTACAGGACCCTAAATAAGGATACCTCAGAAATTATTTGGTTTCTGACTCAGGTTAGGTGGCCAAGACCCTCTGGACTACATAAGCATGTACTGGAACCCTGGGAACCCGGATGAGAGCATACCGTCTCACTGGCACTACATAAGGTATGTATCCATTGACTTACTGCAAGAACTTATCAAAGTGACCAAATAGTTTTCAACAAGACACTCAGGAATATTGTAGCTGACTACTGGTGAAAGAATTTCCAAAATCGGTTCAGTAGTTCCATAGATTACTTCCTAGAAACAAACTTACAAACTTTACCTCTTTGTTATCAATATATCTATGTCTAATCATGACTAATACTCCCTTTTCCCCTCCAATTAAGCGTTAAGCTTGTGCCAGGAATGGGTATGACAATAATGCAACGGGTGGGATTTGAACCGCCAACCTTTCGGAATTCAGTCCGCTCCTCAACCGTTGAGCTATAGAGGCTATTTGAAATGTTTGCAGTTTTGGTCTATCAGACCTGCATGGAGATGGCAGGGTACACCCTGAACCAGATCCCATAGAGAGATGCTCAGGGTACGGGCTGGAGGTGACGTTCCGACTGGCGAGCGAGGCGCGTGAGCCGCCGCTGTGGCCTGCCGCGCTGCTGCAGCAGCTGGCGCGATACATATTCACTACTGGTGAGACTACATCCACCATCAGAGCACACTCACCCACAGAACACACCCACCATTAAAACACACTCACAGTCAAATCCACCCACCCACAGACCAAACCACCATCAAAATACACTCACCCATGGAACACACCCACAATTAATTTCCACCCACCCACAGACCACACCCACCATTAAAATACACTCACCCATAGAACACACCCACAATTAAATTCCACCCACTCACAGACCACACCCACCATCAAAACACACCCACAATTAAAACACACCATTAAAATACTGGGTGTGTTTATTATGTGTATTTATATCTGCCAGATCCAAAAAAAAATTGTCTACGTCTTTATAACACAGCCACTTAATAACACATAAACAGCCACATCCACCACTGACCTTTGGTCCTTTAAAAGATAAATTTTCTTTTTCATTTTGTCATTGCTGAATCATTGTTATCTTTTTCTCATTGCTGACAAACATGTTATTTTTTTTCAAATTGCCACTTCTTACTTAGTTATTATAATTTAAGCTCAGTTGTTGAAACCCTCGTAGCTTTAGTTTTAAGTAACGTAATTAATTATCACCACTATATCGTACAAGTTTAACAATTTCAACCATCAAAAGGAGTACAATTGTACTACTTTGAATAAAATCATTTATTCAAAGTAGTTGAATAAATGATTTTGACTTTGACTTTGTTAGTAAATTCTGTGCGGGCAACCATGTGACTTGGCATACTGCCTCATACAACTAAGACTTTCGTGTGAAACATCTATTAGTGGCGGACAACCCGCAACTATCTGAGCCGATAGCTGAGCACGGCACTGTAGCTTTTCTCATTGCCAAATCACATGTTATCTTTTTCTCATTGCTGAATCACGTTATCTTTTTGTCAATGCCGAATCACATGTTATCTTTTCTCATTGCCACTTCTTACTTAGTTGTTACTGTTTAACCTCAGGCAATAAGTTCTGTGCGGGCGACCATGTGACTTGGCATGCGGCCTTGGACGGTTCAGAGTCTCGCGTGAGACACCTGATGGTGGTTGACGACCCGCAACTACCTGTGGCCGACACACCACACGGCACTGTGGCTTTTGCTCATTGCCAAATCACATGTTATCTTTTTCTCATTGCCACTTCTTACTTAGTTGTTACTATTCAACCTCAGGCAATAAATTCTGTGCTGGCGACCATGTGACTTGGCATGCGGCCTTGGACGGTTCGGAGTCTCGCGTGAGACACCTGTTGGTGGCTGACGACCCGCAACTATCTGTAGCCGACACACCACACGGCACTGTGGCTTTTGTACAGGTAAGATAATGTGTTTTTTTTTTTTGTTTTTTTTTTTTTTTTTAAAGAATATTAGCCATGTTAAATGACTAATATTCCCCTTTCCTCTCCAACTAAGCGTCACGCTTGTGCTAGGAGTAGGTACGACAATAGTGCAACGGGCGGGGTTTGAACCATCGACCTTTCGGTTTTCAGTCCACTCCTTTACCAGTTGAGCTATTGAGGCTTCATTATATATTATCAGCATTACTCAGAAAAAGCAAGTATTATTGAAATATTCTTATCGAATTATTATTGGAATGTCCTCCGAAAACCTACGCGAAGAACACAGGTTCAACGCATAGAGGTTATCCGAGAGTTTTAATTTTTTTTAAAACTTATGGCAAAATTAATACATGTAATTCAATTAGAGCGTGATTGCTATCACAACATCTAATTATCCAGTTCAAGATCTAAACACCGAAAATATGCAATAATCGTTTTGAATCTCAGAGGAGGACTGAACTAAAAAACTTCAAAACACCCGTAACTATGCAAGTTCACTCTTGTTGGTCTCCTAGCAACAGATCGTATGATATCGAATGAGCCAAATATCGATTTCATTAAACTGTCTTCATCATTAGATTTCATAATTTATTATTATTTTTGACAGTTCAAACTAATTTTTAAAAATAACCTTACAGTCAGAAATGTCACAATGTCCAGGTTAGCCCGCTTCCATCTTAGATTGCATAATCACTTACTGGTGTCAATTCCGAGGCCACTGTCCACCTTCGACGGCGAGAGACTTAGTGGACTGTATGGGTGTTAATTTCGAATTTGGAAGGTGTCCACGCGGGTCAAAGGGCACATGAAGGATACAAGGACTCGTGCACTAACCTCGACAGTCTGAAGGCAGGAACTGGCACGCACAAGCACTCGCAGTCCCTCGCACAGGCACAATTCACTTCACGGGACACTCCAGGGGCGTATCTCAGACGAACAGCGGCGATCGCATATCCACCATCTTGGGTTGAATGAACACGAGGACGCGACTCAATTGTCGTACGTGCGTCTCGCGGAGCGTGCATGACATACTGGCGTCATAAAGACGCGAACATCGTGGCGTTGCAGTTAACACCACGAAGATAGGCGAAAGTGCACGAAGGGAGAATGGAGGGTAGTTAGGAAATAAATGTGAACTACCTTATCACATTACGTTATCCAATAAATAGCCAAAAGGTGGCGCCACCACTTACCATCAGGTGAGCTCGCAATCAAGGGCTAACTTGTATCAATTAGAATAGAATAGAATTTTTGCAGATGGTGGGTTGTACTAGTCGAGAACTCAGAGCTGCACAGAGGGGCTCCGGGTTCGAAGTCCTCAAGGCGTTAAGTGAAGACCTGAGGTAATACTAAAATCAGTAAAGTATTTTATTTACTCTTTTTTTTTTCAAATAATCTGCTTATAGCCCCCCCCCCCCCCCCCCCCCCCCCCCCCCCCCCGACTGATTGTAGATATTTTTTAATTTTATTCATTCAACATTATTATCATGATCATCCCAGCACCAGTTCACTACCGAGTACGCGTCTCCTCTCGGGAAGAATTTGATTGTAGTATAGAAGCTGGCGTTATTTTGCGGAAGTCCATGACATACAAGGAACCAAAAGCTTAATTTGCTATAATCCGCCAAACCAAAGAAATCTGTATGGTGCAACATGCAGCATGCGACATGCACCGCCCGCCCTCCCACTGATGAACATGCAGGAAAAGCCAGCCACCAAGCAAGCCACACGCACCACCACCACTGCATGTTTATCAGTGGGAGGGCGGGCGGTGCATGTCGCATGCTGCATGTTGCACCATACAGATTTCTTTGGTTTGGCGGATTATAGCAAATTAAGCTTTTGGTTCCTTCTAAGAATTTGATTGACACCTTTGAGAACATTATAGAAAACTTTCAGGGGGACTTCGTCTGTGTTGGTGTTAGCTGGCGGGCGTGCTCTGCTTTTTTGGAGTGTTTTTTTTGTTAAAACTGACTGGAAAGCGCTCTAAGGGGGTGCCGTGCGTGTGTCGGCGAGCGCCGGCACAGACGGGGTCCATACTTGTAAAGTTTAAATAACTTGTTACAAATAACTACAAACTTGACATTGGCTAATCTTTGTAAAGCCAGACGAGAGAGAAAAAAAAAAATTTCAGGCATGCAGGTTTTAACCGTTAAAGGTTTTTTAATCTGCCAATGCTCACTAGGTCAGCATGGTGGACTATTGCCTTTCATAAACTCTTCGCATTCTGAGAGGACCCCCGCTCAACGTAGTGCTCCGACGATGGGTTGAGATGATGTGGTCACGCTAAAGAAAGAATACCTGACTGAGTTTGATGTGGGCTCTTCTCAGACCTGGGCGCCTTTGGAACCCTCGTAGCTTTAGTTTTAAGTAAACGTAATTAATTATCACATTACTGTTTGACAATCAGAAAGTGTGCAATAGTATCCAATTTGAATAAATGACTTTGACTTTGACTGCAGATGCGGTGGCAGTTGGCTGGTCACTCGCGCCCAAAGGAGGGTGTCAGCTCGCTTGGGCTCGCACACCCGGCGCGCCGCGCATCTAGCCGGAGTCTCTGCTAGGGTGCGGTGGCAGAAAAACCCGGTAAACAAACATACTAGTTACTACCACACTAATATTATAAAGGCGAAAGTTTGTGTGTCTGCGTGTGTTTGTTATTCTGATTAAATTTGGTTTAACGCATAGGCTACTTTTTATTCCATAAAAATCCATTGTTCTCGCGGGATTTCTTAAACATATCCACGCGGACGAAGTCGCGCGCGTCATCTAGTCCATATCCATACTAATATTATAAATGCAAAAGTGTCTTCCTGTCTGCTAGTCTAGATTTTCTCGGCTTTACAGTTTAACCGATTTTAATGGTACAGAGTTAGCTTATATCCCGGGGAAGGACATAGCCAACTTTTATATCTCGGAAAATCAAAGAGATCCCACGGGATTTTAAAAGTACCTAAATCCACGCGTATAAAGTCGCGGACATCATCTAGTCATTTATAATGGTCAAATCTTTGAAAAGAGCAACCGCCGAGTTTCTTGTTGGTTCTTCTCGTTAGGAAAAGCATTCCGAACCAGAGGTAGATGCTTTTGACGATTCAAAAGTACTTGTAAAAGTCTAATTGAATAAAAATATTTTGAATTTTTTTGAATAATATGTAATCAAATTGTGTTTGTCCAGAGCTTGGAAGAACAATCGAGTTGTTTATCCCCGAGTGTGGAGAGACAGATCAAGGAGACCCTGCAACGGGGACTCAGCAGCATGAGCGATAGAGGCACCGAAGGTACTTATTACTCATCTATGCACTAGCAACCTGGCTGGCAGAAGCCCTGACTAGAACCCGACTAGAAACTGACTAGAAGCCCACTTAGTATAGTTATCTTACTTTGAAAATTTTAACACATTTAAATTTTTTTAAACAATGTAACTATTTCACGATTTTCGGATTTATTTATTTATTTAAACAACTTTATTGTACAAAAATACAAAGACAATGATAAATAATACACTTATACAAATACAAAGGGCGACCTTATCACTAGAGTGATCTCTCCCAGGTAACCCGTATGTTCGAACCTACAGAACGACGACGAGGAGTCGTCATGCAGCTATATATACAATTCCTTCCTTTATAATTATTAATAAATTCCTTTAATTGTGCTATAAGACCTACCTACCTGCCAAATTTCATGATTCTAGGTCAACGGGAAGTACCCTATAGGTTTTCTTGACAGACACGACGGACGGACTGACGGACAGACAGAGAGACAACAAAGTGATCCTATAAGGGTTCCGTTTTTCCTTTTGAGATACGGAACCCTAAAAACCTAATCCACGGGCGCGGCTCGGGCCCTAGGCGGGGATCCTAGGCGGGGATCCTAGTCGCGGGCATCATCTAGTTATATAATAAATGAAATAGAACATTCTGGTGTACAGGTCACAACATGTCAACGGATAGCTTTGAAATGTCCAGCATAGAGAGGGCATTGCCACAACTGCCCGAGATGATGCAGGTGAATATACAGTACATTTCATTTATAACGACCTCCCTTGTAACGACTTTTTAGCTTTTTTTTAATCTTTTATTTATCTCTTCGTTATAGCGACGTAACGCCCAAATCCCTTGAATTTTAAGCATAGTTTTCAAGTAACATCACACTAATATTATAAAGGAGAAAGTTTGTGTGTGTGTGTGTATGTGTGTGTGTGTGTGCGTGCGTGCGTGGGTGCGTGCGTGTGTGTATGTGTGTGTGTGTGTGTGTTTTTACTCCTTCATGCAAAAACTACTGGACGGATTGGGCTGAAATTTAGAATGGAGATAGATTATACCCTGGATTAGCACATAGGCTACTTTTGATATCGGAAAATCTAAGAGTTCCCACGGGAATTTTGAAAAACCTACATCCACGCGAACAAAGTCGCAGTCATCAGCTAGTTATCGAATAAATCATTCATTCATTCATTATCATCACAGTCATGGTCATCGTTAATACACGGCATAATATTGTATGTCAAATCATTGAAACGAGCAACCGCCGAGTTTCTTGCTGGTTCTTCTCGGTAGGAAAGGCATTCCGAACCAGTAGTAGCATTTGACGATTCAAAAGTACTTGCAAAAGTTTAATTGATATTTTTATTTTATTTTTTATTGAAACAATATAGGAAGGTAGGTAGGTACCTTGTTAAGGCATTTTTTGTAAGAAACATATTTTTTTATAAGGAATTAATTATAATCAGGTTATTATATTAGAGTGACCTTTTTTTTTTGTAAAATTTTAATGGAACAGATAAACAGAAAGAAAAAAACGAAGTACAAAGCAGAGAGAGAGAGAGAGATGTAATAGATCCATAGATCTCAACTCACGTTCCATCATTTCTGTTAAATTCCAGGGTTCATGGAGGGGAGAAGACGAGGTAGAATACTTAGACGGAGTACACCTGATGTTGAATGCGGAGGGAGCTAGCCTGTTACCACTTGCTATCGAGTGAGTCATCTCAATCTATCGCTGGCCCACTACTGAGGACGGGTCTCCTGAGCAAGGGCCCATACTTTGGAAAATCGGCCAAGTGCGAGTCAATCGAGGACATAGGGTTCCGTACTTGGTTACTTTTTCGTCATTTTGCATGATAAATTGAAAACTATTATATAATTTATAAAAATCCGTTTTAGAATGTAAGGTAAAGCCCTTTCATATGATATTCCACTTGATATAGTTATCTTACTTTGAAAATTAAAAAACACTTTTTTTTTACATGAAATAACCACAAATTCACGGTTTTCGGATTTATTCCTTTACTTGTGCTATAAGAGCTATCCTACCTGCCAAATTTCATGATTCTAGGTCAACGGGAAGTACCCTATAGGTTACTTGACAGACACGACGGACAGGCAGACAACAAAGTGATTCTATAAGGGTTTCGTTTTTCCTTTTGAGGTATGGAACCTTAAAAAAATCTATATTTTATATATAATAATGTTATTTTTCAGTGGTCGTGTGCTGCACGATCGTCACTTCACGTGGCGTCAAGGGCCCCGCGCAGTCACCATCCTGCCCCCCAGCGTGGCCGGCGCCTTAGTCAGCGAACAGAGGCCCTATGCTACCCGAGGGGACTGGCTGCAGGTGCGACCCCCATTTATTTACTGTGCCCATACTACACGGAGAGAAGTTAGTAGAACCATCACGATCGTCACTTCACGTGGCGGCAAGGCCCCCGCGCGGTCACCATCCTGCCCCCCAGCGTGGCCGGCGCCTTAGTCAGCGAACAGAGGCCCTATGCTACCCGAGGGGACTGGCTGCAGGTGCGACCCCCATTTATTTACTGTGCCCATACTACACGGAGAGAAGTTAGTAGAACCATCACGATCGTCACTTCACGTGGCGGCAAGGCCCCCGCGCGGTCATCATCCTGCCCCCCAGCGTGGCCGGCGCCTTAGTCAGCGAACAGAGGCCCTATGCTACCCGAGGGGACTGGCTGCAGGTGCGACCCCCATTTATTTACTGTGCCCTATACTACACGGAGAGAAGTTAGTAGAACCATCACGATCGTCACTTCACGTGGCGGCAAGGCCCCCGCGCGGTCACCATCCTGCCCCCCAGCGTGGCCGGCGCCTTAGTCAGCGAACAGAGGCCCTATGCTACCCGAGGGGACTGGCTGCAGGTACGACCGCATCTTTTTACTGTCCACTATACTGTATCCACGGAGAGAAGTTACTATAGGGCTTTCTTTGTTACGTAATCCCCTACAAATGACAGAGACAAAAAGTTAGTGGGCATTAACCATTGTCAGATACAGGCCAATCACAAACGAAACTATGTTTTCGAATGTTTTTTGATATAGACTCTAATAGAGCAGTACGAAAAACAGCTTCATTGTGCGGATTGGAAGATTTCACACACCTTTGAGAACATTATGATCAGCTCTCAAGTGTGCAGATTTCCTCACAATGTTTCCTTCACCATTAAAGCAAGTGATATTTAATTGTTTGAACGCACATAAATCCGAAAAGTTAGTCTCCCTTAAACGGATCAAAATACAGTACCCGGCAGGAAATACATCGACCTTTAGAAAGAGATAGCGGTTTCGTAGAGCGTTGTCTCTGTCGTTGAGACCGATGAAACATCACCTAGGTGATAGGGACAACGCTCTACAAAGCTGAAATCTCTTTCTTAAGATCGATGTACAATATTTCCTGCCGGGTACTCTGTGTAAATTTTATTTACAGATTCTAATACCACGGGAGTTAGCGCAAGAGATGTCCAAGCAGCTCTCCGATCTCTCCCGCCTGGCGGAGAGCGACTCGGAGAGTGAAGGAGAGACGGAGAAGTCTCCGCGCCCCGCCCTGCCCCTCGTGTACACGTGGCCCACACACAGACTGACTCTATCCGTATTGCACGATATGGAGATATTGTACTAGTGAATAATCATTATTTATATTTTAAATATACATATTATTTTTGCATTAATAATGTGTTTTATTCATTTCCCTCATGTTTTATTTGTTAACCTTCAGTTACCTTCATATATTTGTTGATTGCCTTCATGCCAAATATGAAGGTAATCAATAATGATATTCAATATACTCATATTGCTCAGAAGAGAGGTCCTCTCTTACCCTCATAGGCCGACTTTACCCATATCACACGATATAAAAATATTGTACTAATACATATTTTAGCACTAAATATGAGTTTTTATTTATTCCCCTCATATTAATCAGGTTCCTCATATTTTTATTTCCCTCACTGATTGCCTTCATTTATTATTCACTAGCTGATGCCCGCGACTTCGTTCGCGTGGATGTATGTTTTTTAAAATTCCCGTGGGAACTCTTTGATTTTCCGGGATAAAAGTAGCCTATGTGCTAATCCAGGATATTATCTATCTCCATTCTAAATTTCAGTCAAACCTGTCCGGTAGTTTTTGCGTGAAGGAGTAACAAACATACACACACACACATACAAACTTTCGCCTTTATAATATTAGTATGATTATCCTCATAGATGTTTGAAGAACTATCAAAATTTTCTTTCATTACCTAGTCTCCCTCACTTTTATCCACTTATTTACTGTCGTCATAATATACATAAAATAATAAGACATAAAATGAGATATAAGGTATTAAAATAAAAACATTTCAGGAATAAATAACTTTATTTATAACATCAGTTTAAATCAATAACCGAATGTTCTACACAAAACTATGAACTCGAACTTTTAGGTCTAAAGAGCATTTCTGCAGAGAATCAGTATGAAAAAGTTAGCACTGTTTTTGTTCATTTACTTAGTTAAGAGAACATCATTTTGTTAAATTAAATAAGTTTTTAACTATAGTTTTGTGTATAACAATATATGATATTATAGCCCGTTTCCTTAACGAAAATTAAATTATAGGTCTACCAATACCATAAAATAATAGTCCATTACTTCAAATCTATATAAATGACTAGATGATGCCCGCGACTTCGTCCGCGTGGATTTAGGTTCTTCGAAATCCCGTGGGAACTCTTTAATTGTCCGGGATAAAAAGTAGCCTATGTGCTAATCCTGAATATTATCTATCTCCATTCCTTTCAGCCAAATCCGTCCAGTGACTAGAGGCTGCCCGCGACTCGTCCGCGTGGATTTAGGGTTTTAAAGATCCCCTGGGGACTGTTTGATTTTCCGGGATAAAATGCCTATGTCAATTACAGGGACGCAAGCTACCTCGGTTCCAAATTTCATACAAATCGATTAAGCGGAATGGGGTATTTAGGAATCCCGTTTTTTGGTTTTCCTCATTGATTTTCCGGGATAAAAAGTAGCCTATGTCCGTCCCCGGGATGTAAGCTAAGTAACTACCAAATTTCGTCAGAATCGGTTACACTGTTGGGCCGTGAAAATGTAGCAGGCAGACAGACAGACCCACTTTCGCATTTATAATTAATATGTAGTATGGATTAAACAACAAACAAATAAATAAATGTAGTTATAGTCTTGTTCATTAGAAATATTCAACTATTTAAAGTTTGCAACGAACTTTTTGTCGTTTTACTTAGTCTTGTGTTCCTTTCTTGGCTCCCAAATCCTTTCGGTTAATGTTAACTGATAGATATCAAATGTAAGGCGTAATGCACACCAGCGGAGGTTTTTACATTTTGGGGTACAGTACTATCATTTTATATAAGTTACGCCGATGTACTTGCGCAGAAATCTTATTTTCGAATGGCGCGCAAATGTCTCAGCCAATCATAGCGCGCGTCCGTCCGCTATTGGTTGTTGCCTACGCGCCGTTTTGTCGCGCGAATTATGAGCGAGAAAGCACGAGTCTCTGTTGTTCTTGTGTTTAAAACCTTAACGTCAAGCAATAAGGTCTGTATTTCAGTGGTGTACATTCTTTCAAGACACGATTTATAAAAGTGGTAGTAGGTACTGTATAATTCCTTATACATTAACAAAAATGCTCAACATAAAATTATTTAAAAGATACAATATATAAGTAGTTTTACCTATTTACTTCTAAGCTATGCTTATTTATAAAGCTGACTTTTTCTGAATAACTAGAATTCAGAGCAGTATTCAGGAAAAAAAATCGTTACCCATTTTTTTTTAACTTTCTCACGGCTCTGAGTTCTAATGTTTTTGAGTCTGTTAAATACGGGGAGCATTATAGAAACAAAAACTAAAAATACTTGAAATCGATTAAATTATCGTTTTTTTTAGATTTCTACTCATAAGCAGCATAAACATTATTAACGTGTCAAAAGCTAAATGTGATATTTATCTAGATACTCTACAAATATTTCACTACAAGTTACAACTGGTGCTAATTCGGTTCCATAAATTTTCTAAATTTCCTCTAATTCTCTAAATCCTCGTCCTTTACACACTATTCCTTATAGAAAGGGACAGCAATATTTTCAGACTTTGACCGATCTATATTATAGTAATTTCTTACTAATAGAATTAGCAATATTACATTATGTATTTTCGTTGCTAAAGTCAACTATTTTAGTTACTTTTAAGCTAATTTTTTTCTGAATCAAAATCTATATTTTTAATTTGGGTTGTAATAGACAATAAATTCTTGGGTAGTCTAGGATATAACGCGTACAAACTAAGAAAGGGAACCCGTGTCCGCCATATTGTGATTTGTAACGTTATAGCTGTGAATATAAATCATATAATCGGATTAGATACCTATGGTTAGCAGAAAAATATATACATAATATTATATTTACAAAATAATGTTTCTTAGTATTGGATGAAAATTATTTAATCTGAATGTGAATGTAGATCTTCATAATTCTAAAGAGCAGTCATCGTCTTCATCAAAGTTCATAAAATTCAAACACTAAAGTGTTAAAGAAAAATGGACCTTAATGGTCTTGTTTTAAAGATGAAGTTCGTTCATACATTTACCACTAGCGCTCCAAGCGGAAACGTAGCGAACTTGCGAAAATTAAAATAACTGACTGGTTTTTTTGTCAGTCACCAGAATACGCTGTACCTACCTGAATATTCATAAATGTTTTATATGTAAAGACTTATCTTGCTAACCATATGCCAGTTGATGAGCAAATATGGCGTTCCCATTGTTACTTTGGATGCATTATAAATGGAATGTGGTATTGTTTTATACGAAGTGTATAATTTTTAGGATTTTTTAATCTATCGTGGATTATAATCGTGTGGTTTGGATTATAATTGGATAGTATGGAATATAACCGAGTAGTACAGATTATAATCGAGTGGTGTGAATTATAATCGAGCGGTATGGATTATAATGGCGTAGTATGAATTATTATTAACGTTTACATCGTTATATATCATGGATTTAAGGATGGGAAAGGAAACGAAAGCACAGGAAGGTAGTTTTTAATTAGGTCTTCGTTAGTACTGCAGTAGCTTTTCACAAGACGGCTTGGGGCATTTTTATCTAGTAAAAATATTATTATCGCTTGGTCTAGATTTTTATAAATTGGAATGAAACATTATCGTATGTTTTAGATTATAATCGGATAGTGTGGTTTATAATTGGCGTGGGATGGATAATAATCGAGTGATATATATGATTACAATCGTGTGGTATGGGATATAATCGGATAGAATGGAATATAATCGAGTGGTACGGATTATAATTGAGTGGTGTGAATTATAATCGAACAGTTTGGATTATAATCGAGTGGTGTGAATTATAATCGAACGGTATGGATTGTAATAGCGTAGTATAAATTATTAACGTTTACATCGTAATAGATCATGGATTTAAGGATGGGAAAGGAAACGAAAGCACAGGAAGGTGGTATTTAATCAAGTCTATCGCTGGTACTGCTGCAGCTTCTCGCAGGACGGCATGCGCAGGCGCTGCGCGTCGGCGTGGTGTCGCGGGTCGCCAAAGTTGCGCGCCTTCCACGCGACACTGTCGCGATAGTTGCGCTCGCGCTGACACGCGTGACGGAGACCCACTGGAAAAATAAGAGTTTTTTTTTTTGATTCTTTAAATTGACATAGCTTTTTTATTTATGAACCGATTGACATGAAATAAACACTAAATGTTAAGTGAAGCTTACTACAATATATTAGTGAAAACCGTATCTAAATCGAATAAGCCGTTTCTGATATTAGCGTGCACAAACACACAGACAAACAGACAAAAAAAAAATTAATTACAATTTCGGGTTCGGCATCGATACAATAACAACCCCTGCTACTTTTTTTTTATATATTTCCATTGTACAGACACCACTTTTCTACAATTTTATTATATGTATAGATTTTTGTTATCGGGTTACAGATAGATTTTTATTTCGGAAGTATCAGATGGTTTCGGATTGTTATCTTCATAACATCCATAGTCTCAACATATCATACCTAAGTGGCACCAGTTGTCCTATATGAAACAAACTAGCTCATGCCGGCGATCTTATCTGCTTGGACCACACAAATGTCAAACCCCTATTTTTACCCGACTACGGCAAAGCCTAACGGAAGGGTTATGATTTTAGCAGTCTATGTATGTATGTATGTAAATTTAACTAACGGATGTTACATGAAAAAAAGTGGGGGTCTCCAAAATTTTTTGTGCAATTGTATCGAGTGGGGTTGTCATATGAAAGAGGAGAAAATTCTGATTTCATAATATAAATGAACTACAACATTAAAATAAACCAAATATACAGAAAAACAATTTTACTATAATATTTCAACGTCTATTAAGACAATCATAGTCGGGTTTTAGTTTTCAACTTTATCTTGTTACCCCGATAGGGTTGAATTTTCATAAACTGTTTGTAATAGAAAGGGGTCATGACTCTCAGCAATGGTGAATACAACGCACAAGAGACAGTGTTACCTATATACTCCTCCTCGATTGCCATTTCGAGTCGTCGCAGCGAGCCTTGGTAGTCAGTGTGGAAGTTTTCCTTCACATAGTACGGCACCTGAAACAAAAAAATAAAAAAGTAACAATATGTAATATTAATATTAATAGAGTAAAAAATAATATGGTAAGAGTCCAGTAACTCTGTCTGGTTTGCTTTGGTAGAATTTCTGAAAATCCTTTTTTAGTGGGAGTTGATGTAGAATGTCTATAGATGAATGTGGTGGGATAGATAGACTTGATGGTGATCACTCACCTTCAAGTTGACAGTCTCTCTGGGCACCGGGTACTTGGGTGTGGGAGTCAGGCTGTACACTGGCTCGCTGATGAAGAAGCCGGACATCATGGACAGTAGCACTAGCACAAGCACTGGCAACATTTGCATGAGACCAGCGTTGTTGTCTCGTGGCTCGGGCTCGCGTGCGCGACGCCGCGTGTATACTGTTGGACCGCCACCAGGGAACGCTGAAAAAAAAAATTAAATAATTGGTAACTATGAGCGAGGTGAGGTTTTTAAAGAATTTAAAAAACTAAATTAAGAAGATAAACAAAATTATGCTTGAAAAACCAGTTCAGGGTTGGCGATGCGTGTGTGTAGGGTGCTGCGGCTTTAACCCGTGCAGGTCGCATTGCTAGCGTTTCTCTAGGTCCGTGAGTAGTGCTGGGTCCCTCTCACGCCCATGGAGACAGAGAGAGATGTCACTTATCCTCCATAGAACATGTTAGAGAGTTTACTAGTTGTGAGGTCAGATAACGGATTCAAACGTACGAGAAGAACTGATGATTTGAGAATTGACAAGTAGAGAGAGAGTCCTCTGTATAGAGGGAGAGAGTGACAGAGCAAGAAGGAGAGAGAGAAAGAGGGGGAGAGAGGGAGAGAGAGAGAGAGAGAGATATGTAACTCACCAGTGCCTCCAAAGAACATGTTGAAGAGTTCCTCAGCCGTCAAGTCAGATTCGAACCCGCGCGCGTAGAACTGGTGGTGCGTGTGTGTAGGGTGCTGCGGCTCCTCGCCGCGCAGGTCGTATTGCTTGCGTTTCTCCGGGTCCGTGAGTATCGCCGCCGCGTTGCCCACAGCCTGGGTAAACGAAAGATCCATGGGAGGTGTAATTTTGAAGTGAAGCGTCTTTAGTAAAGGTAAAAACCGGCCAAGTGCGAGTCAGACAGAAAAATCATAAACTATTTAACATAAAAATAAATAAAAATCTGTTTTAGAACGTACAGGTACAGCCCTTTCATATGATACCCCACTTGGTATAGTTATCTTACTTTGAAAATTAAAACACATTTTAATTTTTTTAAATGATGTAACCACAAATTCAGGGTTTTCGGAATTTTCCTTTACTTGTAAGACCGTAGCTCCCTGGCAAATTATATGATTCTAGGTCAACGGGAAGTACCCTATAGGTTTCTTGACAGACACAACAGACAGACAGACAACAAAGTGACCCTATAAGGGTTCCATTGCCATCTCGACCTGTCGTGAAATAAAGTATGATGATGATGATGATGATTTCATTTGTTGTGTGTGTAAATCAATACCTTAAATTATGTATTGTAAATTTTTTAAGCCTACATTTTACAAATTCTATGTCATTTTTATTGATGTACATATTTATTAACCCCCGACCCAAAAAGAGGGGTGTTATAAGTTTGACATGTGTATCTGTGTATCTGTCTGTGGCATCGTAGCTCCTAAACTAATGAACCGATTTTAATTTAGTTTTTTTTGTTAGTGTTTCTTTCTTTTATTTAGACATTTTATAGTTACAACCTATTTACACAAAACAAGTTGTAACAATAAAATGTCTGAATACAACTTGTTCTGTGTGCCTTTTCAAAAAAAAAAAAAAAATACCATACCTTGAAGGCCTCAGCAGCTCCGGGTGCATGGTTTTTGTCAGGATGTAGCTGGAGGGCTAACTTCTTGTATGCTTTCTTGATGTCCGAGTCTGTTGCTTCTTTGGTCACGCCTGTTTGTTAAGGGATGGTTAATTTTCATATTGTACATTGTTGAAAATTTATGTGTAATTATTTTGTTGCTTATCTAATTACAAATGTAAGTTTTTTAGTGATATAACTACGAATTAAGGATTTTCAGTTTTTTTTTAACTCCTGACCCAAAAAGAGGGGTGTTATAAGTTTGATCTGTCTGTGGCTCCTAAACTAATGAACTGATTTTGATTTTTTTTTGTTTGAAAAATGGTTTGATCCAGAGTTTTCTTAGCTATAAGCTAAGAAAATCGGTTCAGCCGTTTGAAAGTTATCCGCTCTTTTCAAGTTACTATAACCTACACTTGTTGGGGGTGTTATAAATTTTTAATTTACATTTGTTACTTGTGCCATGAGACCTTGCTTATTGAATCTTGCCAAATCATGATTCTAAGTCAACAGGAAGTAGACTACAGGTTTTAATTTATTAGGGACTTCGTCTGTGTTGGCGTTTGCTGACGCACGTGCGGTGCTTTCTCGGAGTGTTTTTTTTTGTTAAAAGTAGCCGGTTTTTGTGTTTTACTAGTGTTTTTTGGTGGTGGAACTAACTGTGAGTGTTGAGAATGGAGGTGGACCCCCCTCCGGAGCCCCCAGACCCTGATGGGTCACCAAACAAAGATGCGTGTAACGCGTCTCGACAGGCGGCTTCCTCCCGGAAGCGGCCCGTCGTAACAGATGAGCCTGCTGCAGATAGCAGTAAAAAACAGGGCATAAATTCAACCCAACCATCCATACAAACATTGTTTACTCACCCTTCCTTCGCCGAAGGCCCTAAAAGTTATTTAAGAGACGACAAAGGTCCCTTCATTGTTCACGTCTCGAGAGACGTCGCAGACCCATCCGCAGGGGTAACTATCCGTGCGCTTAAATTCGGTCAGTTTTTGCATACTAACAAATTCACAAATATTATCAATGATGGTGTAAAGAGCGTGGGACGCAATAAAATTAGCGTGGAGTTTAGTACTGCCCAAGCAGCTAACGACTTTTTGGTCAGCCCTATACTCCCACTCTCAAAATACAAGGCAATTATTCCCACATATAATATAACTAGGATGGGTTTAGTACGTGGCGTCCCAGTAGATTGGTCAATGCAGGAATTTGTCGACTCTGTTGTTCTGCCGGCTGGCTGTGGAGAGATCCTGAAAGCCCGTCGTCTCAACCGAAAGACCATCAACGAAGGCATTACTGAATGGGTGCCCACCCAGTCGGTAGTTGTAACTTTTAGAGGCCAGACGCTCCCGACCCGAATTTTCTCTTTTTACACATCGCTCCCTGTGGAAACATACAAATATCCCACAATTCAGTGCCTTAACTGTTGCCGTTTTGGTCACATTAAGACACAGTGTAGGTCCAAGCCCAGGTGCTACAGGTGCGCCCAGCCCCACACAGGAGATACTTGCGATGTTTTACTAGCAAATGCTACCTGCTTGCATTGTTCAGGTAGCCACTTTGCATCAAGTAAGGACTGCCCGGAGTTTTCACGACAACAAAGCATTAAATCGGTTATGGCTCAGGACAATGTATCATACGCTGAAGCATCTTCTCGGTTTCCCCCAGTCCGCAGGTCATATGCTGAGATGACAAGGGAGTTGTTCTCCTCTCCTACATTTTCTCCACGTCCTGTTAACTCCTCTCATCCATCAAACTCATCTCGTCCTAGTACCACTCCCAAAAAATCTTATCGGGAAACAATTATCCGTTCTCCTCGCCCCCGTGCTCCCTTACCAAAGGGTTATGATAAACAGGCTCACGAAGCTGTTATTAACAACCCACCCTCTTCCCAACCCAATGGCTGTGCTCTTGGCAACAGTCAACCCGACTTCCCTCCTTCCCAAGGGAAAATGTTAGAAAACCTTTCCGCTTTGCTCCTGAGCATCGTTGCTCCATGCAGCGAACTCCCACTACCGCCCAACGTTGCCCAAAACCTTTCCCGTCTTTTCAAAATTTTAAATAACGGCCCCAACAGCTCTACTACAATGGAACTGTAAAAGCATCAGACCTAGAAAACAAGACCTTATTTCCTTAATTAATTTGCATAGACCCGTCATAATTGCCATCTCGGAGACATGGCTGAGGCCTGGAGCCCGATTTCGGATTCCTGGTTTCTTTTGTCTGCGGGATGACAGGGATGACGGCTATGCAGGTAGTGCCATATTCATTCGGCACAATCTTTCCTTTTCTTCTCTTCCTATCCCCCCTCACAGTAATCAGATTAATGCTGTTGCTGTGAGAGCTGTAAATATTTCCTTCCTCTCTTTATATATCCCTCACCCAAACCCATCCCTGATTCCAGAAATTGAAACTATCCTTGCTTCTCTTCCCAGTCCAACTGTTATTATGGGTGATTTTAACGCCCACCATACTTTGTGGGGGTGTTATAACTGTGACGGATTCGCTTCATTGTTGATTGACATCTTTGAGGATATGAACCTTTGTATCCTGAATGATGGCTCTCCGACTCGTAGAGTTTATCCCAATCAGAACCCAAAATCAGCAGTAGATCTATCTCTTTCTTCGACTTCCCTTGCATCTCAGCTATCCTGGCAAACTCTTCCCAGTACCTATGGTAGCGATCACTTCCCAATCATCTTAACTCTAAACAATAGATCAATCCCTACCTCCAACCCTGAACCTTTGCTAAAATATAAATTACAGAAAGTAGATTGGTCTCGCTATGCTCAAACTGTAGATGACTTGATGGACTCTCTACCTGACCTTTCGTGTGATGGAAACCTCTTGATTTACTATGATCTCTTTGTCAAATCTCTTATTTCTTCGGCCGACTCCAATATTCCTCGTAAAAATCTTTCTGTTTCAAATCATTTGCCTTCCCCTCCCTGGTAGGATGGGGAATGCAAAGATTTGTTTAACCAGAGGGTGGCAGCAGAGAAAGAGTACACCGCTCATATGACAGAAGAGAATTTTATTAAATACAAACATATTGACGCTAAAACAAAAAGAATGGTGTCAAAAAAGAAAAAGTTTGGCTGGACTAAGTTCTGTGAATCACTTAGCCCTAGATCTCCTTCTTCAATTGTTTGGCAAAACATAAGAAGATTCCGCAGAACCCTCAACCACTGTGATCCTAGCTCCAACAATCCATCTGAATGGCTTAGCATTTTTGCTGACAAACTCGCTCCCCCGTATGTTCCCCATCAGGACGATTTTCCAGTTTCTACACCAGCACCCATTATGGGCGAAATGGATGCCCCCTTTTCCTTTTCAGAGCTTCAGATTGCTCTCAGTGGTCTGAAAGATTCAACCCCTGAGGAAGATGGTGTGCCCTACTCTTTTTTGGTAAATTTAAATAATAAATCTAAAAATTGTTTTCTAAATTTGATTAATAGTTTTTTCGAAAAAGGAATAATCCCAGATTCCTGGAAGTCTCAAATAGTTATCCCCCTCCTCAAACCTGGGAAAATAGCATCACATCCAAATTCATACCGACCTATTGCACTGTCGTCCACCCTAGCAAAAGTTACGGAGATTCTCCTTAAAAACCGATTAGAGTGGATAATGGAAAGCAGAGGAGTACTGGCCCCTTCGCAGTTTGGTTTCCGCAAGGGTCTCAGTACTGCAGACAGTCTCAGTATACTCACTACAGACATTCGGACTGCCTTTGGTAAGGGTGAATACCTTGTGGGTGTTTTTCTTGATATAGCTTCTGCATATGACAATGTACTTCTTCCGTCGCTCAGGCAAAAGCTGCACCAGCTGAGTGTACCACCGAGGATAATACATTTCATATGTAACCTGCTTTCTGGCAGGTCAGTTGTGGTAAAACACCAGTCATCCACTCTTCCCCCCAGACTAGTCTGGAAAGGTCTTCCCCAAGGCTCTGTTCTAAGTCCTCTGCTGTACAGCATATATACTCAAGATCTAGAACTGTCTGTAAATAACTTTTGTAACATCCTGCAGTATGCTGACGATATTGTCCTCTATCATAGCTCAGGATCTGTAGAGGAAATATCCCAATGTCTTAACTCTGCTTTGTATTATCTAGGGCAGTGGCTCTCTGACCATGGCCTATCTTTGTCAGTGGCTAAATGCCAGGCAGTCGTGTTTACGAGGAAGCGGTCTATCCCTAACTTTAGCTTTTGTTATGAGGATCAACCCATCAACTTAGTAGATACGGCAAAGTTCCTTGGTATTATTCTCGATTACAGACTGAACGGATTGGCTCATACTGAATATATAACCAATAAATGTGAAAAGGGCATCAATGTTCTACGTGCAGTAGCGGGAGTTTGGTGGGGTGCTCATGCCTACTCACTGAAACTCTTATATAATGCTTTAGTTCGTAGCCACATTGATTACTGCTCATTTGTTTTAGACCCCTTAAATAAAACTGTATCTGAGAAGTTAAATAAAATTCAATATCGTTGCCTCAGAATCATCCTGGGTGCAATGAAGTCTTCCCCCACTAACGCTCTACAAGTTGAATGTGTTGATCCTCCTTTACATCTCCGACGTCAATACCTATGTGACCGCTTTGTCAGCAAAATGTTACAGCTTTCCTCTCACCCACTGTGGACCAAATTAGAACAGTTGTCGCAAGTCCTTAGCCCACGCAATCCTTCTTCTTATCTATTGGATAGTTTCCGTAAATTTACCAATCTCCCTCATCCCTTGTTATCTTTACCAAAGAATCCTCTATTCTCCACAGCATATAAAGCCCTGATTTTCAATCCCTCTGTGGTTACTGATCTTGGTTTGGTCAAAGGAGCCCCTGATACTAATTCAAAATTTCAAAGCTTAGTTCATCAAAATTGGTCAAATCACCTTCTTATCTACACTGATGCTTCAAAGATGTCTCCAGAAAGTTGTGTCGGTGCAGCCTGCTGGGTTCCCAGGTTTAAAATCATTTTACAGTTTAAATGTCCTCCTGAGTCCTCGGTGTTCACAGGGGAGGCCGTTGCCTTATTAGAAGCAATCCTGTTTACCCGCTCCCATAACATGAAACAAACTGTTATTTTTACTGACTCCCTTAGCTGCTTATTATCTATCAAGGAAAACCCATTCCGGAGTAAATCAAGATTTCCCATTATTCTAGAGGTCAGGGAGGCTTTGTTCTCCTGTCATCAAAACGGATTAGATTTGACACTTGTTTGGGTCCCAAGTCACTCTGGCATTGTAGGAAATGAAACAGCAGACTCATGTGCTAAAGCTGCGATACAAATGGGTTCCCATGAACATTTTAAAAATAATTCCCAAGATCTAGGTGCATTGTCAAAAACTTATCTGGACAAGTCCTGGAACTCATACTGGATTGAATCAAAAGCGGTTAAAGGAAAATTCTATGCCTCAGTGCAACCAGATATTCCAAGACGCCCATGGTTCTTCTCTCATAGACATGCAGATAGGTGGGTTACCTCTACGATTTGTCGCTTACGCCTTGGTCATTCCTGCACACCTGTCCACCTGTGCAAGATCAGAGTTAGAGATCACTCCCTGTGTGAATGTGGCTTAGACGAAGGTACTGTTTCTCACATATTCTTTTCTTGTCCTAAACTCCTTCATCCTCTCTATGATGTTCTTCCATCAAAATTCCCGCGTCCAGTAAATGTTGAGTGTTTGTTAATGTCTGTGTTTAATCCATATTGTAAATTTTTATGTAAATATGTTAAATATAATAATATTAAGTTGTAATTATAACTCCATGTAATATAGTGTGTATTTTATATATTGTGTCGTTCCAGGCTAGAAACTAACCCTATAAATTAACATATTCTGAAAAAACCTGCCACTTATAAAATTACCCGAAAGTCTCAGCTATCACCAACCGTTCTCGTGTCTCTTCAATCCCACACGATATTGGCGAAGTAAATCGCGCCCACCTGGTGCAGCTCCACGCCATAAATTAAAATTGAATTGAATTAATTTATTAGTGAGTGTCAATCTGAGAGAAAAAGGCAGAGAAACCAATCTATCTTGTAACCAATCTTCTCAAAGTTCACCTCCTGATCATTTATGGTCACAAAATTATTGCAAGTATCCAAATATGTTTATTTAAATTCACTATTGGCACACGCTTGGCCACAAACACACAAGATGAAAGGTGATAATATGACCCAAGATGGAACATAAATGGGATATGTGACATATCTGGCCATATATTTAGGGTTCTGTACCTCAAAAGGAACCCTTATAGGATCATTCCTTTGTCTTTAAGTCTGTCTGTTGGGGAACCCTAAAAATGAATCATGTGGTAAACAAAATTAATCACTTGAATAAACAATCTGATATGACCTTTAAGGTGTCATAAATTAAAAATAACAGCAACAGAAAAATTTAACAAGTAAAAATTATATCCTAGCAGAATCTGTGTTTTTATAACTATAAATAGATTTAAACCCTAACCCTGAACATTTCAAACAAAAGAAATATGCTAAAAAAACATTTCAAAACACTGCAAAGCTGTTTCATCACGCAACCGAAAGTGGTATGAAAGTTAATTGTAATTTAACACGATAGTCAACTCAAACGTCCTTGGTTCAATAAAAATCTATTTTTGTACTTACATAAAACCTCATAGTAATCTTTGCACTTAGTTTTGACCCTCCGTACGGCTTCCAACTGCTCTGTAGTATATTCTCTTTGGGTAGGCTGGTGGTTTACGTTTTTTCTACGTCGTACATCTTCAGAACTTGGAGTTCCTGGAGGAGTGTTATGTTTCGTCGATTGACCGGATGCTCCAGCTCTTACCCTCGTCAAAAGCTCTTTAGCACGAGCAGTAGGGTATAATCGTTCCGCTTTGAGCAGAAAACGCTCGGCCTTCTCGAGATTTCCTGCTGCAAGCGCGTTTTGCGCAACTTCTATGCATTTTTCCGCTTCGTCTTTATTCCCTTCGATCGTCATTTTGGAGGGTTATCTAACACTGTAAGTTAAAGCTACACAAGCCAGACGAGTTCGGGAATCGTCTGGTGCAACACACAAATCTAATTAGGGCAAATTGGCCACGTTTATTGTAATTATTCAATCATTATTTACGATTACGATGGACGTCGGACATTGATCAATAAATATGGAAATTGATGGAAATTATATGTCATTGTTATTGCAGAGTTGCCAATAATTATGAATAAAAGTCCCTATTTCTTCATTTCCCACATTGTATTTTCTGTAATTAACGTGTAGATATTTTAATGCAATTTATATATAAATATCAAAATGACTATAGGTAGGAAACCTTTATAATGAATATGAAAACATTTTCTTTTTTACTACTTATTCATTTAATTTTCCCTCATAATTATTTTATTTCTAAAATGGCAACATTTTATTTTAAACAATTACTGAGCTCTAGATTCTAGTGTTTTCGGTTTTAATGTTGCTATAACGTAGAATTTATCCTTATTTATAGGTGGAAAAATTGTAATTAGAAAACTGAACTCTTAGATTGGAAATGTTTAGTTTACATAACTAAATCAATTCCACGCCAATCAGCAATATATCGTTTCACCTTAACTTTTAATTATTTTACAAACTAACAATCCAACAGAATAAATTATTATAAAGAAAACAACAACAAAAAATTGTGGAAAATATTAGTAGAATAATGGCAACATTAGCTATTGTTTTTTCGAGATGTGCCGTCATATGACGTATGACGCATTGTTAAAAAGGCAGCGAGTGAATCAATTGGAAAAAACATTTTTCTAGCGATCAAGGCGTAACCGCGTATTCTAAGCTTTAAAACGTTGTACAGACAGCTAAAATCGTATTTAAATCGTTAATAGTAGCAAAAGTAGTAAGAAAACAGTTAAAAATGGCCGCTTCTCCAATCTACAGCCCGGTAAGTGGAACGAAAATATCACAATTTCTATAGAATAAAATGTACAAAGGTGCTTGTATTTTGTGTATTTGGCGTCTCCAAGGGCATCGCTTCGATATCGCGGACACGTCTACGTAATGTACTAAGTAAATACAATGCAATTATCAATGTAAGTCTAAGATTTAACTGTATAAGGTAGTTGCTAAAACAAATTCGATATTACATTGTTTTAGCGTGGAATCCTTTGTTAATTACTGCGAAACACCACGCCTATATGATTATTTTGAGATTTTGCCTAAATCTACAGTTATTATAAAAGACTCAAAAAGTATTTTACTATTAGAGTTCTTGAAAAACATAACCATTGAATACATCATGAAATACCTAAGTGATGAAAATAACTTAGTGCTAAGACTATATAGGCAGTGAAATTGCTTTAAAATAATTAACAAGACCTAGTATGGACCTGAACATGTAAAAAGACGATTTTTTAAGTCTGTGATGCTATAAATTACCTTTGTATAGCTTTTCATTGTATATGAAAATTGTAAAAAAAAAAGTTGTCAGGAGTGAGTTTTTGTTTGTCCTTATTTTATTACCTACTAGCTGACGTCCGCGACTTTGTCTGCATGGATTTAGGCTCTTGAAATTCCTGTAGGATTTCTTTGATTTTCCGGAATAAAAATTAGCCTGTGTGTTCCATTCCGAATTTCAGTCAAATCCGTTCAGTAGTTTTGGTGTGAAAGAGTCAAGATAAACATCCATCCATGCATAAAAACTTTTGCATTTATAATATTAATAGGATTGTGCAATGATTTCACAAGCACTAATCACACTATTATAGGAAAATTATTCTTCTATTCTAATATTATCCTATATTATATATATCCTAATATTCTGCATTTGTCTCTTTCTCTCAAAGTTCAGGTATCTCTTCTGTGGTGTTTGAACTGCACACAGGTTTAAAAAAAAGACTTGGAAATAAATTAGATGTTTTATTTGCAGACCATCCCATGCGTGCACGCCATCCCTGGGGGCATGTACCCCGGCCGCATGATCAGATTCCAGGGGAGCGTCCCACCGGGTGCTCAGAGGTAAGATAATGTAGCTAATTCTGTTGTACGCAGCTTAACGCACAACAGACGGAAACGTTTAAGTGCAGAAACCAGCCCAGAGAGAAGAAGAAGAAGCTAACTGGAAGTGAACTAACTAGAAATGGCTTACTTCAACTAACCTGTGAATGCAGCTGATATTAGTTATATAAGTTTCTATGTTCCCTAGATTCGCCATCAACCTCCAATGCGGCCCAAACACAGACCCCCGCGACGACATCGCCTTACATCTTAACTTCCGCTTCGTTGAGATGTGCATCGTAAGGAACCACCTCTCCGTCATGAGCTGGGGTGTTGAGGAGACCAGCGGGGGCATGCCGTTGTCGCGAGGCGAGCAATTTGAAGCCCTAGTGCTCTGCGAGCCACAGTCCTTGAAGGTAGACTATATTATCAGTTGGTAGGTATACAGGTTATAAAGGCATATATTTAGCAATGCAGCCATTTATCTATGTTATGAAGGCATGTATCTAGCAATGAACTCATTTATCTATGGTATGAATGCATGTATCTAGCAATGAAGTCATTTATCTAGGTTATGAAGGCATGTATCTAGCAATGAAGTCATCTATGTTATGAAGGCATTTATCTAGCAATGAAGGCATTTATCTAGGTTATGAAAGCATGTATCTGGCAATGAAGTAATTTATCTAGGTTATGAAGGCATGTATCTAGCAATGAAACCATTTATCTAGGTTATGAAGGCATGTATCTAGCAATGAAGTCATCTATGTTATGAAGGCATGTATCTAGCAATGAAGTCATTTATCTAGGTTATGAAAGCATGTATCTAGCAATGAAACCATTTATCTAGGTTATGAAGGCATATATCTAGCAATGAAGTCATTTATCTATCCCACGAAAGTATATGTCTTGGTTATGAATATTATCTAGGGCATAAAGTCATAGATTTAACTATCAAATAATGAAAGCTAAAGAGTGTCCATCAATTTTATGTATGGCATGAATTTTATTATTTATCAATCTACATTATGTAGCTATTGATTATTTGAATTTCGTAAATGTGACCAATTTATATCTGTGAATCTTGAGTTTTTGACCAACTATGTTCCTTATACGATATGAGTGAACTAGTTTCTGACCAATTATATTTCCCGCAAGACGTTTGTGAATGTAGCTTCTTACCGACCATGTTTCCCAAGGAAATTTTGTAAACAAGTTTCTGACCAACTTTTTGGACGAATTATATTTACCGAAATACGCTTTGAACATGGCTCTTATCAACTACATTTCTTTAAGGTATTATGTGAACTAATATCTGGCCAACTAAGTATGGTTACTGCACTAGTATTGAACTAGTTTCTGACTGACCCTGTTTCCCTCAGGTGGCAGTGAACGGCCAACACTTTTGCGAGTTCCCGCACCGTCTGCCGTATCAGCGCATCTCGCACTTCACCATAGACGGCGACGTCATGGTTCAGTTCGTGGGTTTCGAGGGCGCCCAGCCACCGCCACCAAGCCAGATGTACATGGTGAGTAAACATCCATACGGTGAATTTTATACAGGGTATAAAATTATACCTATACCCAGGGTATAAAATTATAGGGCCTATTAAGCCTATAACTCATATTTTCTACAACACAACATAGATGTCTCTGTACGGAGTTGAATCCCGCTAAAAATAATTGAAAATTAGAGAATAGAATAGATTTTTATTCCAATAAACTACATATTTACAAGTGCTTTTGAATCGTCAAAATAATCTACCACTAGTTCCGAATGCCGTTAATACCGTGAAGAATCAGCAAGAAACTCAGCGGTTGCTCTTTTATCCACAATTTCACAAGCGATAGTTATGTACGTAGATTGTAGAAGTTTTTGGGCAGTTATGTAATAGCGTTGGGTACAGATGGTATCAGTTAAAACTAGGCGACAGTGGAAGGGTGGTATCTGCACAGGAGTATTGCGTATGCCTAAATAAATAAATTTATTAAAATATTTAATTGTCCGTCTTTCCAGTCCGAAGCTCCCCACTACGCTCCGCAAGCGTATGGAGCCCCGCCGACCTACGGAGCGCCCGGCTATGGAGCACCGCAAGGTAAGCCTCTAGCACCCATATTGTTCCTAACTTATATCATTGGTAACAACAACCTTGTTAACGTACTAACTGTAGATAATGCTGTAAAGTAGCGCATAAAATCTCGTATTGGATTCAAGCATGGTATAAACTATAAATAATCAGAGATATACAGTTTCTTAAAAAAATTACAGTCTTGAAAAATAATTAAAATAATAGGATTATAATAAATTCTTGACACTTTAACATGTGACAGTAAACAGTGCTTTTTTAGCTTTTAGATACCTTGTAAATAACGCTGTAAAATTATCTGTGAAGATATTGGTTTTTTTGAAGCTAAAAGTGTGAATATAAATAAAATATTATGTAAATAAAGAATGTGCTTTAACTAAAACAAATATTTGGGTTAATGCTTTGTACATAATCGCATGACTAAGATAATTGTAGGCAATTAGTGTTAATTATGATTACAATTAGGTTAGAAAGCAATATTATATTAGTGTTTCGGATTTACACTTATGGGATTACCTAGATCGTTGCGTGACGATTTATCTAAAACGAAGACTATTTACGAAAAAATTACTATTTTACATAGTTGCTTACCCTCTCATCTCAAGGTCATAGCTCATTAGACCCACCTGCAAGTTCAAAATGATATATTAGATAATCATGGTGCATACATCTTCGCCCGTATTCACAAACGTTACTATGAGGTCTCATAGTGTGCTCGAACGCATAGTGTCTGTTCCACCAATCAGATGACTGTATCACGTCAATTTACAATGATCTGATTGGTGGAACCTACACTATGCGTTTGAGCTTACTGTGAGACCTCATAGTAACGTTTGCGAATACGGCCGTTTGAGAACTCACCCGCCATTTTTGCTCTGTGTCAACTGTTATGTCAAAAGTATGATATTAGTCTAAAGGCAAACCGTACTTTTGATTTGAAAGTTGACGTATAGAACAAAAATGGCGGGTGAGTCCTTAAAATAAGTGAAGACTTAAATCTACCGCATTTGAGTCACGGATTGTAGATAGCTATCTCTTTTACTCTCGTGCGTTTTGTATCTCCCGTCTTACTAATTAGTGAGAACGGATTTTATACGCCATGTAATATAAACGTAGTGTATCTGTGGTGTATTATCATTGATTTATTTAAATAAAGTGCGTTTTGTTTTAGCTATTTCTTGTTTGGATGGTTAAGGGATGTATGATTTAAACCAAACAATATTTATGTATATTATTTAAATTATTCATTAAGAAATAGGTGAGTATATACTTTCTATAATATCTACATTATTATATTATAATATTGTAAATAATAATTATAATAACTACTTTTGGGAGGTTTGGTTGTTGTATAATGTATACACTTTTTTTATTATAATAGTAGTTTGATATATTGGTTAAAGATTTTTTCTGGTATTTCTTTGTTTTATGGTGTTTTTGACTATTGAAATAGGAAAACGCACGCACACCCACACACACACGCGCGCGCACCCACACGTGCACGAACACACAGACACACACATTAACATGATTTAAGGATATACATTAAATATTTTGGAAGGAGCAGCCGCTAAGTTTCTTGATGTAGTTGAGTAGGGCGGGATAGATTCACTTGTCGATTCGGAAGCTTTTATAAAAGTATAATTGAATAAATTTTCTAGAGCAATTCCAATGACTTTTCCATATTTGTAAAAAAATAATATTTATGGACCCAGTGGTCTAGTAATTTGGCCCAAAAATGATAGGGGGACTTTAGGTAGTGTACCTATCTTAAAGAGGGAAAAGGGGGGGGATTGCTTTTTGCTGTATACTAACATGAATAACCTATGCTTAATGGTTGTGGCTTATTTTTTTTTTAAACTTTTTAGTGATGTTTGCATGTGTTTTTTTTTTCTAGTTTTTTATCTAGTATATTTTTTAAATTTTGCAACATATTTTGAATATTTTTTCTTTTTTTGCAGGCTATTACTGATGGCTAAGTTGAGTGCTAAGAAAAGTTTCCTAAAATGTGTAGGTATATTGTTTTTTTTTTATAGAATATTTTTTATTTTACTATACACTAGCGATCCGCCCCAGTTTCGCACGGATAGCTTATTACAATTTTCATAAGGGTCTCTAATTTTTTGAAAATAAATACGGCCTATATTACTCAGGAATAATGTAGCTTTCTACTTGTGAAAGAATTTTCAAAATCGGTTCAGTAGTTCCAGAGATTACCCCCTACAAACAAACTTACTAACTTTACCTTTTTATATAATAGTGTAGATATGAAAAATTACAGTTACAGAAATATTGAAGCATAGTTGCACAGAACCTAGTATTTTTGCACGACTGCCTATACTGTATGTATGTATGTATGTGTGTTTCTTTATTCCCCATAACTTCTAAATGCCTGAACAGATTTGGATGTACGGGGTATCCTTACATCATCCTGAGTGATACTGGCTATAATATAGAAAAAAATCAATATGGCAGTTCAGTCGTGTTTTTAATTTTTTCGAGTCTTGTCTATTTTTACTCTTTTCTACTATACTAAAATTATAATTAAAATCGGAAAGTCCTAAACTTAAGCAGATTTTAAACGAGATTTTTGATGTATATTTTTAATTTTTAAAACCCACTAAACTGATTTGGAAGCAGGTTCTATATAATTTTTTTACTATAACTATTCTGTTAGCCCTTGACTGTGATCTCACCTGGTGGTAAGTGATGATGCTGTCTAAGATGGAAGCGAGAGCTAGCTTGGAAGGGGAGGGTATAAGGTATATTAAATCCATACCCTTGATCAATTCTATGCAGTATCACAATTATTTTATTGGAAAAGATGCATTGGTTTTTAGGGTTCCATACTTCAAAAGGGAAATAAGAAACCCTTTAGGATAACTTCGTTGTTTGTCTGTCGTGTCTGTTAAGATGCGTTAAGATAACCAAAACTAATTTAGGGTCCTTCCCATTGACCTACAGTCATGATATTTTTTAAATTTAGTTAGCAATGTCTTGTAGTGTAGCACAAATAAAGGAACAAATCCTTTAAAAACCTTTAATTTGTGGTTAGGAAAAAAGTTGTATTTCTTGTATGACGTCACGGAACTCTTCATACGAGTCCGACAACTACAATTTTTTTTTTAAATTAAAAGTAATTAACTACTTATTTTGAATTTTACACCTATCGCAAACATTTTTCTCTATAATTTTTAACCCTCGACCCAAAAAGAAGGGTGTTATGAGTTTGACGTGCGTATCTGTGTGTCTGTGTATCTATCTCTGGCATTGTACTTCCTAAACGGATGAACCGATTTTAATTTAGTTTTTTTTTTTGTTTGAAAGGTGGCTTGATGGAGAGTGTTCTTAGATATAATTGAAGAAAATCGGTTCCGCCGTTTGAAAGTTATCAGCTCTTTTCTAGTTTTTGTGTCGGGGGTTTTTTAAATGTTGACTTATTCTCTTTAATTTTTCCTTATTATATTTAAAATACAACTTATCAATAACTTTTCCTTATTATATTTTTCTTTTGCAGGTGCCTTGTAAAATCTCGAAAGGCGAATGAATCAAAGATTTAAATTTAAATATTTTTCTCATTTTTAATTTTCGATCTGTATATCCTTTAGATCTATAAATATTTACAAGTTTTAATTTTTTTTTCGGTTTTAGACTAAAATGCTTTTTTAAGTATTATTATAATATTTAACTAAAGTGTCTTATGAACCAATAATAAGATATAATGATTGTTTATTGCTAATGTTAAAAAATATAATGTTGAAAACTATATATTACAAATAAATATAACGTAAGTGCTTTAATGTTTAAATGAGTGTTACAAAATATGTAAATGCAAATTACTATTTTTTTTTAATTTTGTAAGAAAATAACAATGCAAAGGTTTTATGCATCACATTTTTTATTTAGTTTTTTTTTCATATGTTTCATGCACAAAAAATGTATGGCTTATAGTATTAGTCAGCGTTAAAAGTTAGCTTATATTAGTTACACTAAAGTCAGCATTAAAAATTATTTCTGTAATTAAAAAAAAAATTCAATCATATTAATTTTCATTTAAACACTTTTAATCTGATTAAGTTGATTCATTTTTAATCTTTCCGAATTTTAGTTATACTTAATAATAATTTTAGTTGTATTATTCTGAATTTTGCATTTTTTTTCGTTAGTTCCCTACATGTTTCGCATTTGTATTAATTATATTGTTTGTGATGGTTAATAAAAAAATATGTGTATAATTTTTTCTTTTTTATTTACGAATTCCCAATTTAGGCGTTTCTTGAATTTTTATTTTAATACTACCAAAAAGTAGAACATAGATCTTGCACGCAGTTTGACTAGGGATGAAATGAAATGAAAGGAGATTGGCGAATTCCATAGAGTTTCAGACCCAAACTAACAGAACCGTGAGCCTCAAGCCCACGTTCACGAATCAAACTTCTCATGCTTGTTCTAGTAAACCAGTCTAACAAAAAACTTCATCAAAGTCTATCAAATAAAGTTGGGAGAAAAAAGATATTCACTTGTATTGCCGTGTAACGGTTATTTATAATGTGTGCCTGTGAATAATTACATTTTTGATCCCCATCTTCTAAAAGTATCAGGCTTACATAGAAAAATACTCTGAAAAATATTATTAAAATTAAATGATTTCTGAATCTGAACGGTTTTTAAAAACGCTGGGTCCAAATTCGCCAACCTCCTTAAGTTATAATTGCTAAATATGGGTGGTTTACAAAGATCTTATAATCTAAATAGTCTGCAAATTTACTGACACTTGAGCATGCAATAGCAATGCACGATAGCAGGTGTTTTAATCGATTGTTTCGATTGTTCAAGCATCTCAATGGTTCTCAAAAATCATCGAGATGTTTTAAGTTTGAACGATCGAAACAATTCTGACTTGAATCCTAGACGATGCATCGAGCTCGACGCGAGTGGTTACTCCATTGACTCGTCACAATCGAAACAATCGAAAAATATCTCGATTGTTTTGTGGAAGAACGAGAAACTCATTATTTCTCGATTGTTGAAACATCTCGGATCCATCGCTAAGTTTGTCAGTTCCCGCATGACGATCGCAAACGCCTCTGATTGGTTGACACTCACTCACTTTTGATTACAATGCACAGTTGCCTGGCGTTCAGCTCATGCTCAAGGCATAAAAGCACTGTTTACCCAAAAATACCCTTATCCTAGTTGAAATAGCTCAATGCTCATTATCCAGATAGATCGGACCGCTCTCTCGCTCTAATTGGTTAGTTGAAGCGGGACAGCGATAAGTAGGTATTTGATTCAAGTATTGGAAGTGAACTCACTATTACTTCTACTTCAAGAATCGCACCGGCGGTGTTCCAGTAGACTGGTAGTTGGTTTCAGGTAAAAAGAAGACTACAGTAGAAACGAGGAATCAAACTAAAATGACAGGTCTAAAAGTAACTACTGTCAAATACTGTACTGTCAAATTAATTTAGAAGAGAATTGTAGAAAATTACCTACTGTTAAAATCCTAAGAGCGATTACGGACTCATCTGATCCGAGTCCATGAAAATATATGCCGAAGTAGACATAGAACTATTTGTATGGTAGCTTACGCACTAGCTCCGACTTCCGTCATCCGTGAGAATATCTCGGATGTGCCTCTTAAGAGCACTCTTAAGGGGCAAGCGACGGGTCTGCCCGCAAAATTCAAATTTTATTTGGTTTTTCGCAATTTCTAAAATAATTTCTTACCTCAATCAGACGCAGTTCCTACCTCATAACAGATGAAGAAGAGGAGGAGACCCCAACCGAGGATCTCCGTATTAATGTCAAACAGCTGCTGAACGATATGTCGAAAGAAATGGAAAAAGCGATACAACGAGAAATGAAAGAATGCATGCGTAGCCTACAATATCAGAGTGAAAAAATGGACGAGATGGTCGAAAGCCTTGACTTTTGCAAACAAACGATTCAAGAGCTTAAACGGAAAAATATCGAGTTAACCAACAAAAATACAAACCTGGAAACTAGGGTCTCTGCATTAGAACAGCGCCTGCAGGAAAACGAACAACAAAAACTAGGTGACAAAATCGAAATATACAACGCACATGGATATGAAAAGTATGACGCGAAGGGAATTGTGGATAACATTGCAAAAAAACTTAAACTTCCTAGCGATGACGTTATCGACGTGCAGGTGAAACATAGCTCGATGCGCAAAGATCGTGAAAGAGTGCCTGGATCGATTATAGTGCAAATGAAAAATGAGGATACACAACAAAAATGGGTCGCGGCATCAAAAACAATCAAGCTCACAGTTAAAGACGTTATCGTGAATGCAAACGAAAAATCCGCCCATGAAGCAGTGTTCCTACGTGAATCTCTGACCCCGTATAACAAAAGTCTACTGTGGAATGCTAAACAACAACTAAAAGCCAAATACAAGTTCATATGGTGTAAAAAGGGAATCATTCGTGTGCGTAAAGACGTCGACTGTGAGTCAATCATAATAAGATCTCTAGAAGATATTAATAAACTAGTCTAATTTACTTACCTACATTTGAAATAGAATATATAACACACCTAATTACCTACCTACCTTTAAAAATATATATTCCTACCTTATCTTTTATTTACTACTTAGTACCTACCTACCTACCTAGTACTACCTAATTACCCACCTACTTAGTATTTGATAATGGAAGCAGTCAAAGACCCAATTATAGAAATCCAAAACTGCACTAATATCCAAAATTTTCTGAATCTCATACCTAATAGTAATAAAAACATAAAACTTCATGTGAATATAAGGTCTATGATAAAGAACTTTTCTGCCTTGGAACAATGTGTAAATATGTGTTCAAAACCTCTCGATGTAATTGTGGTAACAGAGGCTAATATATCAGACTCAATAAGCTGCATGTATAACTTAACTGGTTTTGAGATGCACACGGATCTGCGGAAAGCACGAAAAGGTGGTGGAATTATAATATACGTTAACAAAAAACATAAATTTTCGGTTTTAAAATCGCAAACGCAACAGTTTGAATGCATTTTAGGTAAAATAAAAACTACAGATCACTATACCGCAAATCTGTGTGCAATCTACCGCCCACCTAGCTATAGTAAACACTTGTTTATAGACGAACTCGAACAACTTTTAAAGACCACGAAACGCACAAACGATCTATTTTTCTTGGGTGATGTAAATATAGACTTAAAAATGAATAATCCTGTAAAACATAAGTATAATAACATGATGTATAATTTAGGGTTAGCTAGCGGGATTTCGGACTACACATGAATTGAACTGCGAAATAATCAAATAAGCAAATCATGTATTGATCACATATACGCGAAGTCCCGCTCACTAGACCTATACACCTCGACGCTTGACGTCATACTAGCTGACCATAGAATGATCGCTTTAGCTTGCGTCGGCACGTCGACAATACAGGATGTTCCAAAATACAAAATTGTAATTGATGAAAAGAAACTTAACTATTATTTAAATAACATTGATTGGTCGCCCATCGACTGTATGACATGCCCCGACGATATATATTCCTATATTACAAATAATATGAATATCAGCTATGATAAATCTCAAGTAAAAATAAAAATAAGTAATAATCCCAACCGCTGTTCTAATCATTGGGTTAATGAGAAAGTCACTAAAGCATGTCAGTACAGAGATGAGCTATATAAAAAATGGAAAAAAGACATGAATAACATGATTGTAAAAGTGCAATATAACCAAGCGAGAAATTTCGCAAATAAAGTAATAACATACGCTAAAAATAACTACACTAGAAATGAAATATATAAAAATAAAAACGATTTAAGAAAACTATGGAATATACTTAATACACTAACAGGAAAAATTAAAAAATCATTAGACCAAATTATACTACAGGCTTTTGATAAAAAGCGGAACTCGATGAAAGACATTGTTAATAACTTTGCTAAGTCCTTTGATAATAGTGTCAAAAATGCTATGCCTTCGTGTACGGAACCACTTCTAGAAAAAGATGAATATAAAAACTCTGCAAACGTTTCCTGTAGATTTAAAAAAGCCCATACAAATGACGTTTTCAAGCTAATTAAAAACCTCAACGTAAAAAAATCGCCAGGACTAGATAATATTCGCGCAATAGATATAAAAAGACTGTGTGGAAAAATGACACCTATTATCACAAAGCTCATTAACGGATCAGTCACTGCTGCTACATACCCCAACGGCCTTAAAGCTGGAATAGTGAGACCCATATTTAAAAAAGGTAGCAGCAGTGACTATTTAAATTATCGGCCAATAACAATACTACCCATTATTGATAAAATTATAGAAAAATACCTCTGCCAACAAATATACACATTTTATGAAGAAAATAACATATTGTCCGATAAACAATTTGGCTTTCAACCCAAAAAGAGTACAACTCAGGTACTATCAATGTTTACAGATTCCGTTAATGAGCACTTGAATAACAAAAAACATGTTTTGATAGTATTCGTTGATTACAGCAAAGCATTTGATATGCTCCGACACAATATCATACTCGAAAAGCTGGAAGACAGTGGAATCAGAGGCCCATTATTACAGTGGTGTCAAAATTATATGACCGATAGGTCCTATAAAGTCAAAGTTGCGGAAACCCTTAGTGATGAAGTGTGGGTAACACAGGGAACAGCGCAGGGATCCGTCCTAGGGCCCCTGCATTTTATAACATATGTAAACGACCTCGAAAACACAATAAAAACCTGCGAAATATTTCAATTTGCAGATGATACCTGCCTTCTCTCTGCACACCATAATATACACGAAGCTTTGAAACAACTCCAAACTGATTTTGACGCACTAATAAAATGGTCTCATGATGTTGGCCTTGTTATAAATGTTGAAAAAACTAAGGCCATGTACATTAGTTCGAGCCACAACAGACACATTGGTGACATCAAGCTAATAGCGCATAGCCATCACTGCTTACATAAAAGCCGGCAGCACAGTACAAGACAGATAGCTCAAGGTGACACTTGTCTTTGCGCGCCAGTGGAAGTAATAACAAGTCAACGCTACTTAGGCTTAATTATTGATGACCGCCTCCAATGGAAAGACCACATTAACTATGTATGTGACAAATTGCGCGCTCTTCTATCAAAATTGACACTGGTTAAAAATAAAACTCCATTTTCAACACTATTAATGATGTATAAAGCGCTTTGTGAATCAATAATATCATATGGCCTGAGTAGCTACGGTCTCACATATAAAACACACATCAATCAAATATACCAATTGCAATTACGTCTTTTGAAAACAATTGTACCTAAAAAAACCAATACAGAAATGATTATCATTCCTTATTTAACTATTGTAAGGTTATGCCGGTAGATATAAAAACAAAATATTTAATTCTAACAGAACAATACCTAAACTCAAGCTTGCAAATAAAAGTTGAATATAATAAAAAATTAAGAAGTCCTAAAAATCCTAGACTGCACACCCCAAAATTTGTAAATAACTACGGCAAACGACGACTCAAATTTGTAGTTCCTACATTAATAAACAATCTTCCTAAAACGCTTAAAGAACAAATTAATGAAACAAATTACAAACACAAACTTAAAAAATATTTTTTGGAGCAACCTGTATAGTATGTAATATTCCAGTCATTGCAACCGGTTTCGCTGGCAGCGATGTTCACGACGTTACGCGTCGCGCTGCACATTATTCTAACCTACCCACTAGATTAAGTACTATGTACCTACATTACCAATTTGCCATTATGCTGGTTTCTATAATTTTATTTTTATTGTATAGCTATAATTATTAATAAACTCAGTGCCCGGTAAAACCAACTGTGGTTTTTGTGGCGCTGACTGTAATAAAAACTCTCTATATATTTTAAATGTAAATAATAATAAATAAAATAAAATAAATAAATACGACAAAGTAGGCACATTCTAGTTGCGACAATGACAGTATCATTTCCACGTGTTTATATAAAAATCTTTACTTGATGAGGTCCAGTTTAAGAAATTAGCTCTAGTATCGACTAATTTGTGAGTTATAGTCGATACTAGAGCTAATTTCTTAAACTGGACTTTTTCAAGTAAAGATTTTTATATAAATAGGTGGGGATGATACTGTAAGTGCCGGGGCACATAATATGGTGGAGCGCAGTGCAGAGCATTTTTCACAGTCAAAATATTATTGACATTGTCCTCATTGAAATAATATCTAAAATCAATTGTGCATCCGTGCGGATACTCGCGCAGTCCCGCGCGTGCTCGCGCATTCTCTGGTACAAATTCGCGTAATGTGTCACGCGATTAGAAAACTTCGCGGACAGACCCATCGCATCTACCTTAAGGTCGTTCCATACCTTAGCCGTTCTAATCAAAATATTAAAGAAAACATTGACGTGTTTTTTAATTGTTACAGGTTTTAGCACAGGAACAGTAAGTTATAAATTATTTATCCATACTTACTAATACTATAAATGCGAAAGTATGTCTGTCTGTCTGTCTGCTACCTTTCCCGGCCCTACAGTTTAACCGATTTTGATGAAATGTACAGAGTTAGCTTACATCCCGGGGACGGACATAGGCTACTTTTTATCCCGAAAAATCAAAGAGTTCCCACGGGATACTTAAAGGCCCATCCGTTTATCCGATTTATATGATATGACATGGCCAAAAATTGACATAGGTAACTTATTATACCGGAAAAGCAAAAAGTATATAAATATTTGTAAGTATATATTATAACATAATATCTACTTTTTTTTTTTTCATAATTACTGTCTATCTTTGCTGTACCTATTCTACTCCCTTTACAACCTCTCGCACTGCCAAGGGTCACTGGTAGAGATCTCTTATAGAGATAAGTGCTTCCCTGTCCACTTTTTCTTTCCTTTTATTTATATTGTTACAACATAATCACTAATCTTGGCAAAGAAAATCGTCCTCCTCTCTGTAAATGTCCAAAGAAAACGAGCTTCCTTCACATGATGGTGGACATGAGTTCTCTCTCTTTGTGGACCAATTCCAGTGCCAATATAAGTATGGATTAGGATGAATGGATGGAGGATGGATAGATAGATAGATAGAACACTTTATTGCACACAAAAACACATGTAAAGGAACACAACACAGAAAGAAGAAAACAGAAAAAACAATTGAGTGCAAAGGCGGCCTGGAAGGATGGATGTAATTATTGTACTTGCGCAGCCTGCTTACGGCGCTCAGTACCAGCCTGAGCAGCGTCGCGGGCTGGGCACGGGCGCGGCTGTGGGGCTGGGCGTGGGCGCGCTGGCAGCGGGCGGGCTGGCGGGGTATGCGATGGCTGGCGGCTTCAGCAGCGACAGCCCTACTGATGAGGTTAGTACTATTTATCATGAAGTAGAAGTCACGGAGAGTTCATTTCCAATACAACAAAATGGCGGTTTGCGTTTTCGAAAGGAAAAGAAATAGGTACAGCTTGTAACCAGAACGCTAGCAAAAAGTTAGCGTTACCTAATATTATACTACCTAAACACAATCCAATGCCATTCCATACTTAATAATATAAATGCGAAAGTGTGTCTGTCTGTCTGCTACGTTTTCACGACTCAATCGCTGAACCGATTTTAATGAAATTTGTTACAGAGTTAGCTTACATCTCGGAATCGGACATACCTAGGCTACTTTTTATCCCGGAAAATCAAAGAGTTCCCACGGGATTTTAAAAAACCGAAATCCACGCGGGCGAAGCCGCGGGCATTCTCTAGTATGTATTATAAATGCGAAAGTATGTCTGTCTGTCTGCTACGTTTTCACGACTCAATCGCTGAACCGATACAGAGTTAGCTTACATCTCGGAAACGGACATAAGCTACTTTTTATCTCTGAAAATCAAAGAGTTCCTACGGGACTCTTAAGAATCTATCCGTTAAACCGATTTATATGAAATTTGGTACAGTAGTAGCTTACGTCCCGGAAATTAACAATATATTGTCAACTTTTAAAAATACAGGATTTTTTTCAAGTTTTTTGTGGTATTATTATGGTTTATTAATATCCGAACTATCACATGTCTTCATTTTTGCTAGCGTTCTGGTTACACCCTGTATAAAATTTAAATACATTTTTATTGCACTTGTTGATCGAATAATTTTTTTGTGAAGTTTATATCCTTAGGATCAAATTAAGACATTTTTAAAAGAAGGGTAAATTATCCTTTTACAGAGGTATTCGTTTTATAATTAACCCCCGACCCAAAAAGAGGGGTGTTATAAGTTTGACGTGTGTATCTGTGTATCTCTCTGTGGCATCGTAGCTCCTAAACTAATGAACCGATTTTAATTTAGTTTTTTTTTGTTTGAAAGGTGGCTTGATCGAGAGTGTTCTTAGCTATAATCCACGAAAATCGGTTCAGCCGTTTGAAAGTTATCAGCTCTTTTCTAGTTACTGTATCCTTCACTTGTCGGGGGTGTTATAAATTTTTAATTTACACTTGTATATAAATAGAGTGAACTCGTTGTAGGTACATATCGCCGATAGCAGCACGGATTTCGGCGGCGACGACTGGATGGACTGAGCTAGAGCATGCCTTATATAAATTTATATAAATTAATGTTTATACAAAAATATATTGCAAATATTAATTAATTTTAATTTTTAAGAACACTTTGACAAACACTGTGTGTGATAGTTGTACCGTTTTTTTTTGAGTTACACGATTTTTTTCACGAAATTCAAATAATAAACTTAAAAAAAAATGTGATTTTTAAATAATAAAATTCATCATAACCATACTATTTTGTATAGATATTATAGATATTTTTTTTTTGTATTATAATTAATAATTTATAATTAAGCTGTTTTGTATGGTTGGTTATCTTTTAAGAATTAAAAACTGTTGGTAAGCACGAAAGATAAGTTAATGAAGCAAATATGTTTGTACAGTTTTTTTTTGGTTAATTACTAATTTTTTTAAATTGATTATATTTGTAAGTATTGTTTATTTTAGAAATTCAGTTTGTTACTTATTTTAGAAGTAATAAACCAATTTTATTTTCTATTTATTTGAATAATTTCGACTTATTCAACAGTGTGATTTTGCCCAGTTAATTTTTTTTCAAACAAAATAAGTAACTAGGTACATAATTTCTGTCTAATTTCTATAAACAATGAAACAAATTAATATATTTAATAAAATATGAGCCTTTTTAAAAAGCCTTATGCTATAAATTCCTAAAAAATCGCATTAATATAAAAATGTATAATAAATTGGTAGACCCATTTTTATTTTAATAAAAAGTAGAGGTTTAAATTATTTATTTGTACCAAATATTTATATCTCTCTATCTTTATATCATGTATTTCAATATTACAATAAATTTATATAATAAATCTATCCAAAAATTGTATTAGAGTGGTCATACACGCTAGCGTTTTTTAACTAAAAAGCCGTTAAGTGCAAAAAATAATTGAGTTATCGCCAAAAAAAATAATCGTGGGTAAGATTTTTTTTTTTAGAATTTTTTTATGGCTATGGGTCAAATTCAAATTATTTTTATTAAATTAAGACTTTTACAAGTACTTTTGAATCGTGCATCTGCCACTGGTTCGGAATGCCTTTCCTACCGAGAAGAACCAGAAAGAAACTCGGCGGTTGCTCTTTTCAAAGATTTGATATACAATATCATGTGTATACAAGTAATTGAAGTCCCGCGCATTGCTGGAGCGAGCTGCAGGTCAAATCCACGCTCTTTTATCATTTACATAATCTTCGATATTATAATATGTTCGCACGGGGATGCTGCTATCTTGTTTCGAGCGAATCCCGCGAAACTATTGCATGAAAAACCTGTCACACTTATATGACCTTTTTTACCCGACTGCGGCAAAGCCAAAAAGAAGGGTTATGATTTTAGCAGTCTATGTATGTATGTGTGTATGTTTGTATCCAGATTCTGTGTGTTCCACTGTAGCGCCTAAACTACTGGGCCGATTTTGATGAATGAGGTGTCAATCGATTCGTCGTAAAGATCCGGGTGACAAGGCTATATTTTATACGAAAAAAATTGACCTAACGGATATTACATGAAAAAAAGGGGGGTCTCCAAATTTTTTGTTGCTATTGTATCGAGTGGGGTGTCAAATGAAAGAAGAGAAAATTCTGAGTTCATAAATATAATTGTACTACAACATTAAAATATACCAAGCGACAGAAAAACAATTTTACTATAATATTTCAGCGTTTATTAAGACGACGCGATCGCAGTCGGGTTTTAGTTTTTAACTTTATCAATAAACACGCCACACACAACTAACGCACGTGCATAACCGTGCCACGCGAATATGGTCATTAAGGTGCTAAACGAGTTACGGTCTTTGACTGTACGTTGTTATACGATCAATTGCTCAATTAACCGTGTATGGCCGCTCTTATATCAAAAAGTCTCGAAATTGTATAATTTTAATTTCAATTGTTTTAGTAATTAAAAAAAAAATTAAGCTTTCGAGAGCTAGATTTTAGCATTCCTATTCACACATTTTATATCTTTTCATTTTTGGCTACAAAAAATGCCTTTTCACAGTTCATCATTAAAAGTCACATCAATTTAGGCACAGCCTTAAAGTGTACACACATTACCGTGTTGTAGTGAGTCGCAACTCAATCCGCATCCTTATGACAATTGTTGTGAGTAGGTATCACATAGCTCATTGCTGCAATCGAAATTGTTGTGATTGGCTGAATTTATGGTGTTTTTGCTGCAACAATGCATTTCAGACAATATAGCGAGAAAGTATATTCATATATTGTGATCTTAGAGGAGCGATTAAGCATAGCACAGCACAGCGCAAAATAGTTCAATGTTGATTGTTTACCCTTGAATGATAGCCACTGAGCTCATTTGACATTGGCTGATTTTACATTGCTGCTTCACTGAGTGATATTAAAATATTTTTCCGTAGAAAACCTTCAATGGATTAAAGGTAAATGTCAAATTATTTCGTCGGCTATCACTGAGCTAGCGAATCGCCGATGATCTCCTGTCGCTACAAGACAACGCAATACAGTAATGTGTTTGCAGCTTTACACATTTTTTACTAAGTCATTTTTAGTTTTAGATATAAAAAAAATTGTATTGATAATTTATAAATATTGCTATAAAGTATTATGTATGATTGATTGAATTATTATATTGAAAATATAAAATATGTTGATTTTTATTATAATTGACTTTTCATTTCTATCCCGAACTTCCTCGCTGGTTGTGACCTACGTTCAAATAGATGCACTTCGTCTGCTCGCTGTGCCATATCTTTTTGTCCACGCACATGCAAACTGTGGAGTCAACTGCCTTCTGCACTGTTCCCATTAAGAGCTCGTTCAAACAGGCTGCGTAAGGGCCGGCGCACATATGGCGGAGCGCAGCGCAGAGCATTTTTCAGTCAAAGTATTATCGACATTGTCCTCATTGAAATAATATCTAAAACCAATTGTGCATCCGTGCGGATACTCGCGCATCCGCGCGCAGTCCCGCTCGTGCTCGCGCATTCTCTTGTAGAAATTCGCGTCTACGGGTTTACGCGCGTCACTACGCACGTGTCACGTGTACGTGCTGCATACGCAATTGGTGTGAATCGGCCTTAGGCGGACCAACAAATTCCTGTGTGCGTAAAAGTTAACTGCGTTTTGCATGGAATTGAAACAGCGCCATCTAGTGACAAGGAGATGGCGCTGTTTCAATTCCATACTAAACGCAGTTAACTTTTACGCGATCGAATAGGTTAAAAATTTCCCACTAGGCACACCGAAAGGCTGGCAAAGCATCGGCGTTTCCTCTGATGCTACAAATGTTCGTGGGCGGTTCAATCACTTAACATCAGGTGACTCGTTATTTTTAATAAAAAAATCGTCGCACTGGTTAAGCAACACTGATTCAAGTCAGTAAATGGATGGTGCTCGATCTTTACCTTTCATCCGTGTCTCAGAGAGCACGTTAGCCGTTGGTTCCGGTTATCTACTTATCTACATATGATAACATTTTAATCGGACCATTATGTAAACATTAAATATTAGGTACCATAATATTGAATCAATTGATACCTCATTCGTCAAAATCGGCTCAGTAGTTTAGACGCTATGGTGGAACACACCTAAATACAAACCAACATACATAGACTGAGAATCATAACCCTTCCCTTTTCGCTTTGCCGTAGTCAGGTAAAAACCCAGAGAGAATTTCATTCAAAAATCTGTCACCATGACAACTAATAACAAATAAACAAAAAACTGTCGTTTGCGAACAAAAATCTCAAAAAATAAAATTAATTTATAAGAAAATCTAAATAGCAAATAATTTAAATAGCAACTTAAAAAAGCTGTCAAATTAAGTTAAAATGTCGAATTTGACCGGTTTTGACAGTGAAGCGGTAGGTTTTGACTGCGTAACCCAAGACTCGAGGCCGTGCAAGAGCAGTTCTTCCCAAACTACGGAGTTCAGTGCGAGCGGAGCTGGGTCCCAAACTAGTACGTCGAAGGACATTGGCTGTATGGTGCACCCTGACGACTTGACCGTTGAGGACGATGTGTTAAAGGAGTACCCGCCACCAGGTACCTACGGTTGATTTTTAACCCCAGAATTCAAATTCAAAATATTTTTATTCAATTAGACTTTTACAAGTTCTTTTCAATCGTCAAAAGCATCTACCACTGGTTCGGAATGCCTTTCCTACCGAGAAGAACCAGCAAGAAATTCGGCGGTTGCTCTTTTTAAAAGATTTGATATACAATATTATGCCATGTATAAAAGCAATTGAAGTCCTGCGCATTGCTGGAGCGAATTGCAGGTCAAATCCACGCTTTCCCAGAACCAGGGGTACTCGTATCATAGATTTTTTTTCTATCGTCTGGCTTTCCATAGATTAGCCAATGTCAGGTTTATAGTTATTTAAAAGTTATGGAAACTATACAAGTATGGACTTCGTCTGTGCCGCCGCTCGCCGACACACGCGCGGCACCTCTTTAGAGCGCTTCTCAGTCAGTCCCACCACCAAAAACACCAGTAAAACACAAAACCCGGCCATCCCTAACAAAAAAACACTCCAAAAAGCAAGAGCACGCGCGCCAGCAAACACCAACACAGGCGAAGTCCTCTATCAATCATAGGACAGCATCAATGTCAAAACATGGTTTTTGGCCAATCCCATTGGCTAAAAACCATGCTATTTATTATATGTATTATAGGTTTGACATTGACATGTAGGTATGCCTATGTACCTATCTGTGGCATTTGATTACTCTGTAGATTTTGATTTAATTTTTTAGGGTTCCGTACCTCAAAAGGGAAAACGGAACCTGTATAGGATCACTTCAATGTCTGTCTGTCTGTAAGAGCAGTTATTCCCAAACTACGGAGTTCAGTGCGAGCGGAGCGGGGTCCCAAACTAGTACGTCGAAGGACATTGGCTGCATGGTGCACCCTGACGACTTGACCGTTAAGAGGGGTGTTATAAGTTTGAAATATATATTCATCTGTGGCATCTCTGTATCTCCTAAACTGATGAACCGATTTTGATTTATTCTTTGACCTCAAATGGAAAAATGGAAGCATGGAGAAAGTATAAGTAGCTATTTTTGGAGAACATACAAGGGTAATCAATAGAACTGCTTTTAATGGAGATTCAGCCACACCTCTAAAGCCACTAAAATTTCACTGTGTGTACCGTACCTATAATGCGTAAAAAATAACTTCTCACGCGCCATTTTAGCTTTGCGTCGAATGCCATGTCAAAAGTCCTATTTTAGGTCCAAGGTGATCCGTACTTTTGCCCTATTTGTTAATCCAGGGTATAATCTATCTCTATTCCAAATCTCAGCCAAATCCGTCCAGTAGTTTATGCGTGAAAGAGTAACAAACATACATACATACACTTTCGCGTTTATATTAGTAGAATTTAGATTTGTGTGGAATTCCAGGTCTGAATGAGTTCCTGCGCAGAGTAGTTCCCGGCGTGATGGAGCAGCTCCAGCACAACGACAGGCAGCTCCTCGACAACTCCTCAGACTCTGACGAGGAAGAAGTTCTCACGGCTAAACTTCTGCAGGTTGGCATTCTGTTTAGCTGAGTTTACCTATAGTCATTGTACAGGTATTTGATGTACGACGGATGTTGCTGTATATATAGCGCCGTGTTCTCTACCAGGGTAGTAAGAAAAATATATATTATAATTCACAATTTTAAGTTACAATTCTTGGAACTACAACACGGTACAACGGGCTAGATGCAACTGACTAATCTCGCTACGTCGTCGCACGCGTAGCCTCTAAAATGCTAACACGCTAGAGCCTCTACAGTCATCATCATTGTCACCAACCGATTACACGTCACTGCAGGCAACCCGATGAGCTGCGTAAGGGGCATTTTTAGGATTCCGTACCTCAAAAAGATAACTGAACCCTTACAGGATCACTTTTTGTCTGTCTGTCAGGAAAACCTATAGGGTAGGTACTTCCCGTTCACATAGAATCATGAAATCTGGCAGTTAGGTAGATCTTATAGCACAAGTGAAAGAAAAAATCCGAAAACCGTGAATTTGTGGTTACATCACAAAAAAAATAGTATTTTCAATTTTCAAAGTAAGATAACGGGATCAACGGGAAGTACCCTATAGGTTTCTTGACAGGCACGACGGATAGACGGTGAGACAGACAGACAGACAGACAGACAACGAAATGATCCTCATCATCCTGATCATGATCTTTTGAGGTACGGAACCCTAAAAAACAGTAAATTTCAGATTTTTTACATAGCAACACCAGCACATACAAGGGGGCAGCGTGACACTTCACAAGATGGCGGCGTTAATTCCGATTTTGGTCACGGGCCAAAAGATCCTTGTCGCACTGTATGTGCTGAGACAATGGTGGTGATTGTTTTCAGGAGATTCAGGTGAAGCCGGACGGCTCGGGTGACCACCAGGCGTCCGTGCTGGGCGTGTCGTGGAGCGGCACCGGCAACTCCCTGGCGGTGTCGGTCGGGCGGGCGCAGCACGACGCGTGGTGCCACCACACCGGCGTCATCAGGGTGTACACTCTCAAACGCAGCGAGGACAGGTGGTCTGACCGCCTGGTCAAGTTCTTTTGTTGAGCTAAATCCATACTTCCATCCATATCCATACTAATATTACAAATGCGAAAGTGTGTCTGTCTGTCTGCTACCTTTTCACGGCAAAACATTTTAACCGATTCTGACAAGATATAGAGTTAGCTTATATCCCGGGGACGTACATAGGCTACTTTTTATCCCGGAAAATCAAAGAGCTCCCACGGGTTTCCTAAAGACCCATTCGCTTAACTGATCTGTATGAAAGGTACCGAGGTAGCTTGCGTCCATGTAATCGACATAGGCTACTTTTTATCCCGGAAAACCAAACAGTTTCCACGGGATCTGTATAAACCTAAATCGACGCGGACGAAGTCGCGGGCATCATCTAGTAAGCTAATAAAAAATAAAACAAGTGTAAATTAAAAATTTATAACACCCCCGACAAGTGAAGGTTACAGTAACTAGAAAAGAGCTGATAACTTTCATACGGCTGAACCGATTTTCTTGAATTATGGCTAAGAACACTCTCGATCAAGCCACCTTTCAAACAAAATAAACTAAATTAAAATCGGTTCATTAGTTTAGGAGCTACGATGCCACAGACAGATACACAGATACACACGTCAAACTTATAACACCCCTCTTTTTGGGTCGGGTGTTAAAAAAGTACGGACAAGGCAGACTTCGTATACCTTTGAGAACATTGTGGAGAACTCTCTCAAGCATGCAGTGCCCTCACGATGTTTTCCTTCGCCGTGAAAGTAAATCACCAGTGAAGTTCTATTCAGTGCGTGAGTCATTTTTCGCAGGTTAACATTTGGCATTCGACGAAGATCTACAGAGATAGGGGGAAGGGGGGCGGGGGGAATTTTTTCGACATTTTGCACGATAAGAATATAAAAACTATTAACTATGCACAAAAATATATATATTATATTTTTTTATATATATTATATTTATTCGTATTTGACATATTATATTATGCCTAAGTATAACTATTTATTATTATATTATTATTGTATGTAAGTATTTTATTTTGGTATTTATTGGAAGATATTTGTGTAACTATTATTGTGTAGCACTTGTACTAACCATTTTATAGATCTAGTACCATGGGAGCTATTCCACGTATTTATGCACCTTACTCACAACCTGCACGGGGAAGCTGGGTGAAATCTCTGTTTAGAGATAAGCATTTCCTATGTACATAGCTTAATTTATCTTAACTTTGTAACTACAATTTTGGTACATGAAAAATAAATATAAATATAAAAATGACTTACGCACTGAATAGTTCAACTCCACTGGACTTACTTTCATGGCGAAGGAAAACATTGTAAGGGCACAGCATGCTTGAGAGTTCTCAAAGGTGTGTGAATCCGCACTTGACCAGGCGGTCAAAACTTTTCTCATTTTGTGCGGAGAACCGTGCTTAGTAGTGATCCGGCGATGATGATACCCAGGCGCAGGAGTCGTCGGCCTGTTTCCTCTATAATATCTATGAATATACTTGACAATACAGCATTGTAAAGTCGAAATCTCCTGAGGATGCTCCGGTGTCGGGGCGAAACGTGCGTCGAGAGTAGTGGAAAAGTCTTGTGTGGTGTTGCATGTGCGTGGTGGTGGCAGTGCTTGCTTGGGAACTTGGCTTTATTGCTTGGTTGGGGAGGTAAGCGGTGCTTATCTTGTAACTGCATGTTTGACCATACAGATTTATTCTGTTGGCGGATTATAGCAAAATAATTTTTAACTGTTTCTTGCTAAACATGAACTTCCGCAAAGTAACGCCTGATTCTATCCAATATCTATGAATATATTTTTTCCCTGTACAGATTTGTGCATACGACAGATATAACGGAGAAGAACTGCGTGACCGTGCTGCAGTACCACCCTAATGTTGCTGCCCTGCTGGCATATGGTTAGTTAGTCAGTCTAAATGTGAAATGATTTGTAAAAAAAAAACCAGCCAAGTGCGAGTCGGACTCGCACTTAGTTAGTTTTTTTTTGAGGTACGGAACCCTAAAAAACGTTAAATGAGTTTCAACTTGACTCTTCTTAAGTAACATATTAAAGTGGTGGATTTTAATTTCGGTGGGTAGTTCTATCATTTCGGTGGTTAGTTCTAACATTTCGATGGCATCAAAGTTTTAAACACCTATTTTCATGAGTTCAAAGACATTTTGATGGCATTAAGGCCGATTTACACCAATTGCGTTCACGTGACACGTGCGTAGTGATGCGTGCAAACCCCTAACACACCGGGTTACGCATACATAAACGCTTTACGCAAGCGGTGTGTCATGTTTCATACAGTTCCATACATTACAACGTTTATGTGAATAGGGACAACATCTGGTGAAGTGGTCCTCTGCAACCTGAGGAATGGAGGTCTGGACGAGGGTACGCAGCTGGCGTCGCCCGGCGGCTGCCACGGCGCGCGGCGCGTGTCGGCGCTGCGGTGGGCCGACGCGCCTCTCGCCGAAGCCTTCCTGATGATGCAGACCAGCCGCCGGGGCGAACGCAGGGGTGCGGCCGACCAGGTGACCTTAAAAAACCATCCAAGTGCGAGTCAACCTCGCGCACCGAGGGTTCCGTACTCGGGTAATTTTTCCGACAGCAAAGTGATCCCATAAGGGTTCCTTTTTTCCTTTTGAGGTACGGAACTACATAAAGCGACAACTGCGCCCTCACTCAAGTGCCAAGAGAGCTTTGTCGGACTGTAGGTCGAATAGTTTTTCCCGTCCTTAGCTCTCCGAAATATATCTTGTAAAACACCAGCAGACAGAACCAACCTTGCGCCGATGTTCCAAACTTTGAAGCTTAGAACTGACCAGCGCTTGGTCACCAATGAGCCATCTAGCACGATGACCCACCGAATCAAATTCAAAATATTTTTATTCAATTAGACTTTTACAAGTACTTTTGAAGCATCTTCCACTGGTTCGGAATGCCTTTCTAATGTAGTATTATATTAGAAGAAAGAAAGAAAGAAAGAAAACTTTTTTTTATTAGGTTACTGTAACACTACAATGTATCTTAAAACTAATCGAGTTATACTACATAATATTATACTTATGAACTAAAGTGTACTAAAATGAATGTGTCACATGTGACCAAACATAGGTCTCCCACACAGCATAATGCTGCAGCAAGCTGCAGCGCTGGTTTTCAGTGGGAGCCTAAAAAGAAGCTGGCGTTATTTTGCGGAAGTCCATGATATACAAGGAACCAAAAGCTTAATTTGCTATAATCCGCCAAACCAAAGAAATCTGTATGGTGCAACATGCAGCATGCGACATGCACATGCAATTGCACTGCAATTAGGCATTGTACATCTCCTGAGGATGCTCCGGCGCGGTGTCGGGGCGAAACGTGCGTCGAGTGGTGTTAGGATTTGTGTGGTGTTGCGTGGTGGTGGTGCGTGTGGCTTGCTTGGTGGCTGGCTTTTCCTGCATATTTATCAGTGGGAGGGCGGCCGGTGTATGTCGCATGCTGCATGTTGCACCATACAGATTTCTTTGGTTTGGCGGATTATAGCAAATTAAGCTTTTGGTTCCTTGCCTTTCTAATGCATCAAGCTGGTACTTGGCAGAGCCATCCCACAAATGGCTGCAGTACTACACGATCGAACTTAATCCATCTGTTTCGCAACATTTCCAACGCTCCTTGTCTTCCAGGTCCTCATTTCAGCTGGGTCCGACGGGTCGCTGGTGGCGTGGCGCGCCAACGCCAGCGCGCAGGTGTTCCAGCGCATCGTGGGCTACGCGGTGGACGCGGCGCGCGGCTCCGCGCCGGATATCACGTGCTTTGACTTCATCAGGAGCTCCCCGCTGCGCCCCCTAGCTGAGAAGACGCCGGACGACATTTTTGTTGTTGGGTATGATACCATTTTTTGAATAATTTTTTTTTATTATAAAAATAGCGAATGTTTAGCAAATCTGCTTTTGACACAGCGAAAAACCATTAGCCCTAATGCACACGAGCGTTAAAAAAGCGTTGCGCTAAAACCCGGCGTTGCGCTGGAAATACAACAGTGTGCGATAAAAAAGCGTTGACGTGTGAACAGATACTTGGGAATGCATTTGTTTTATTTGAACGCTTTGTTAACGGACGTTAACAAGTGTAAATTAAAAATTTATAACACCCCCGACATGTGAAGGTTACAGTAACTAAAAAAGACCGAAAAGACCTGATAACTTTCAAACGGCTGAACTGATTTTCTTGGACTATTCCGCGCCTACTATCTAAAGTATCTGAGTTTTCCAAAACATCATTTTCAAATAAATAATTATGTATTTAGGCAACGTCCATCTTGACAGCTTGACATTTGTCAATTGACATCATATTATGAACCTAATGGTTATCTAACCTTCTTTTCTACAAGAAAACTAGAAAAGAGCTGATAACTCTTAAACGGCTGAACCAATTTTTTTGGATTATAGCTAAGAACACTCTCGATCAAGCCACCTTTCAAACAAAAAAAAGTAAATCAAAATCGGTTCATTCGTTTAGGCGCTACGATGCCACAGACAGGTACACAGATACACACGTCAAACTTATAACACCCCTCTTTTTGGGTCGGGGGTTAAAAAGCTCTCGTGCGAATTAGCCCTTTTAAGGTTTTTAAACATGATGTGTATCATTCCCTCTACTTATCAATAGGGTATGATCAGTGACGGATTAAGACTACATGATGCCCTAAGCAATCCATGCCTGTGGGCCCCCCTATCCGTATGTCAACTAGAATCGGTCTTTAAACCTTTACCGCCTAAAAACATTAGTTTTTTGTAAAATAAGATGTTGAGATGTAACGTACTTTAGAAGTGGAGTGGTTAAGTGCGACAACAATAAAAACCAAAGCATAATTTATTTATTTATTGAAATGCGCCTTGCGGCTTTCGGGGGCATTCGAATTGTCGAATGCACAAGCGGGCAGCGAGTGGGCAAGCGGGAGTGGGGTTATGACTCTAGATCGGACTCTATGTCAACTTTAAAACGCGCGAATTTTCAAATTAGTCCTAGAAACTCTTTTTGGTGTGGTTTTTGGTGACGTGAGTGAGACGTGATGCCCTAAGGGCGGATTTTTTTTGTGCTTCTTCTGGTGCCCCCTCAGACGTGATGCCCTAGGCAATTACTTAATTTGATTAAGGGTTAATCCGTCACTGGGTATGATTGTGTCACATAGTCTTTCCATAAACAGTATAGTATACATCATTTATTTATAGAAACACTGGATATTGTTATGAGATTAAGTTATATTTAATCACACTAATATTATAAAGGAGAAAGTTTGTATGTGTGTGTGTGTGTGTGTGTGTATGTCTTCACGCAAAAACTATTGGACGGGTTAGGCTGAAATTTAGAATGGAGATAGATTATACCCTGGATTAGCACATAGGTTACTTTTTCTCCCGGAAAATCAAAGAGTTCCCACGGGAATTTTAAAAAACCTACATCCACGCGAACGAAGTCGCGGGCATCAGCTAGTTCATAATAAATGGGGATCGTTACAATTTGTTAATGTTTATAGGATTTTAACTTGTGTTTAAAATTAACTTCGGTGAGTTCTGTTCTTTATTATCTGAACTATTTATTAGGCGAGAGATCAATGTATTCATTAAGCTGACGCCCGCGACTTTGTCCGCGTGGATTTAGGTTTTTCGAAATCCCGTGGGAACTCTTTGGTTTTCCGGGATAAAAAGTAGCCTATGTGCTAATTCAGGATATTATCTATCTCCATTCTGAATTTCAGCCAAATCCGTCCAGTGGTTTTTGCGTGAAGGAGTAACAAACATACACACAAACTTTCGCCTTTATAATATTAGTGTGATCATCATAATCAACCCATCTCCTTTCGGAATGAGAAACTTTTTTGAAGGCGCTAACTTTTATTAAGGTGGTACCAAGTAGGGGCATAAATTAAAAACCTCAATTTTTTATTTCCTACTTATTACAAGATATTGTAAGGTTATTTTTAAAAATTGATTTGAGTTGTCAAAAATAATATAAAATTAATAATTTATCTAATGCAGGTAGATTGATAAAATCGATATTTGGCTCATTCGATGTCATACAATCTGTTGCTAGGAGGCCAACAAGATTGAACTTGCATAAATACGGGTGTTTCGAAGGTTTTAGTTCAGTCTCCTTCTGAGATTCGGAGCGATATCGCATATTTTCGGTATTTGGATTGTGAACTGAATAATTAGATGTTGTGATAGCAATCACGCTCTAATTAAATTATTTATTTTGGCATTAGTTTGTTTAGATTAAAACTCTCGGATAACCTTACACATTAAACTTGTGTTTTTTGTGTTGGTAAATGAGAGGACATTCCAATAATTCCATAAAAATAATTAAATAATACCTGCTTTTCTGAGTGACGCCAATAATATGTTCCAGCTTTCAATTTTCCAAGAGCGTCGTCTGATGTTACTACATACTACATAACATTTTTACAATGTTCTTAACAGGTCTAAAACTGGCAAATTATTCCTGTGCAAGATCCAACCCCCGCATAGTCAGTCCGAATTACTGGACCCCGTATACGACGTCCTGGAAGGTCACGCCACGTGTGTGCTGGACGTGGCCTTCAACTCGCAGAGACCAGGGGTCTTCGTGTCCGTATCTATGGACTCTGAGCTGAGGGTCTATGACATAGCCCAAGAGACGCCGTTGAAGGTATGGGACCCTGACCTCATTTATCATCATCACAAAGCACTACAACGCTGGGTGGGCGTTGGCTTGGTCAGGCAAACTCCGCAATCGGGGCCGGTCAAATGCCAGGTTAGCCAGCTTTCATTTTACAGTGCATCATCACTTACCACCAGGTGAGATCGCAGTCAAGGGCTAACTTGTATCTGAAGAAAAAAAAGTTGTTAGTTTCGAGTTGAGTCGAGAGAACTTGAGTGTTGCAGGTGATGTGCCTGGACGCGCCTATATCGTGCATGTGCTGGCTGTCGCCGCCGTGCGTGGTGGTGGGGCTGTCCAGCTGCGAGGAGCTCCTGCGGGTGTACAATGTGTGCGGCGGCCGCGCGCTGCCAGTCGGCGGGCTGAGCGGCCGCGCAAACGTGAGCTGTCTCGCGGTTAGCCACAGCGGGTGAGTGACAAAAATGTTGAAATTTTGTTATTTAATCTATGTGTCCAACAAGGATCTTTTGGCCCTTGAATGACATTGACAGTCGGGCGTAGTTGTAGAACACAAGTGTAAATTAAAAATTTATAACACCCCCGACAAGTGAAGGTTACAGTAACTAGAAAATAGCTGATAACTTTCAAACGGCTGAACCGATTTTAGTGGATTATAGCTAAGAACACTCTCGATCATTAATTATTCGAATATTATAATAACACAACCCGTAACACAGGTTTTCCTAGTACGGGTGTCAAAGCACTCACAAAAAAAAAAAACTTTATTTTACTTTGTGCTTTACTTTGTTTTGTATTCTCCGTTTTGGAAGCCCTGTTTTCCGAAACACAGTTTTTACTAGTTCAGGAAACAGGTGCACATGCAGTAATGTTTATTATTATAACTAATTGTGTTTTGTTACGTTTATGTTACATTTGTTTCTGAGCCAAATAAATTTATCTTATCTTATCTTATAATCGAAATTAATTAAAGATTTTTATATTAACCTGTGAGGATGATACTGCCACTGTCGGAATCAGAATGCCATAAGCCTACGTTGTCGTATTGGTTTAGTAGGCTTATGGCATTTTAATTGCGACAATGGCAGTGAGGATGATACTGCTACGAATTTCGCGGGCAAGTCCGTCTCATGCCCCTTAACAATGTAACTTATCAATAATCATGAGTACCTTCTTATCACCTGTCTTCGTTTCTGTTAACGTTCTGGTTACACCATGGTTTCTTTGTTTTCTCAGGTCGTGTCGCATTGCTGCAGGGGACGAGTGCGGCACGGTGCGCGTGTGGGAGCTGCCGTCGCGACGCATCAAGCTCTCCGCGCTAGACCTAGACTTTTAGAACTTAGGATAGTACTTAGTAGGTCACTGCATCCAAACGATAGAATGCCAAAAAGAAATACAGATTTTATTTTAAGTAAGCATTGTTGTTTTAATTCATCATCATCATCATCAGCCTGTGGACGTCCACTGTTGGACATAGGCCTTCCCTAAAGAGCGCCACCACACCCGGTCCTCAGCCTTCCTCATCCAGCCACTTTCCGCCAGCCGCTTTATATCGTCAGTCCACGAGGCGTCCCACATTAATTTTAATTCATACAAGGAATCAAAAGCCTAATTTACTATTATAATCTGCTGAAACAGACAAATCTGTATGGTGCAACAAGCAGCATGCCATATGCACCGCCCGCCCTCCCACTGCTAAACGTGCAGGACAAGCAAGCCACCACCAAACAAATCGCAAAGGTTCTTGATCCTTGGTCACCACAGAGTATCTGAGGGGTTCTTAAAAGTCCATTCGTTTAACCGATTTATATGCAAATTGGTTCAGAGGTAGCTTGCGTCCCGAAGATTGGCATAGGCAACTTTTTATCCCAGAAAATCAAACAGTTCCCACGGATTTTTAAAAAATCCAAGTCCCGGGCATCATCTAGTCTAGTGAAGGATAGAAATAAAAGACGTTATTTTAGTTGAAAGATTGTTATATTTATCACAAATTTATATCTAAGGGAACTTCATTCACAGGCGACGACGCGCGCGCCCGGGGCCGACTGTGGACAAAAATAATTAGTTGAAGTTAAATTAAGCTTAGAAAGGGTTAAAAAAAGCTATGATAGCTTATAGTAGACAATGTGTGATAGCCTTAACTCTGCAATGTATAGTCCATACAAAATGGGCTTTATTAACTCTGTGTCAACTGTCATGTCAAAGTATTGTTCACCTTTAAAATAAGGACTAAAATCGTACTTTTGACCCTGTCACTAGAACGTTTGTCTCTGTCACGGCTCCAGTGCGCCTCTCACTGAGCATGTGTACCTGCCTCTTATATCGTGTTTACCTGCCACTAGATCGTGTGTACCTGTCACTAGAACATTTGTCCATGTCACACCTCTCACTGAGCATGTGTACCTGTCACTAGATCGTGTGTACCTGCCACTACATCGTGTGTACCTGTCACTAGAACATTTGTCCCTGTCACGGCTCAAGTGCGCCTCTCACTGAGCATGTGTACCTGCCTCTATATCGTGTTTACCTGTCACTAGATCATGTGTACCTGTCACGGCTCCAGTGTACCTCTCACTGATCATGTGTACCTGCCACTAGATCGTGTGTACCTGCAACTGGATCATGTGTACCTGTCACTGTTTTGATCGGCGGGAGGGCTCGGTGGCGGTGGGCGGCGGCGGAGGGCCTTTCTTCTCCAACTCCTCCAAGTATGTCGTAATGATCTGCAGACGCTCCTCAGGAATGTGGTCTAAGGCCGTGTACCTGCATATAAACCAATTCAGATTAAATAAAAAAAAATATGAAAAAACTAGCTGACGCCTGCGACTTCGTCCGCGTGGATTTAGGTTTTTCGAAATCCCGTGGGAACTCTTTGGTTTTCCGGGATAAAAAGTAGCCTATGTGCTAATCCAGAATATTATCTATCTCCATTCCGAATTTCAGCCAAATCCGTCCAGTAGTTTTTGCGTGAAGGAGTAACAAAGATACACACACACACACACACACACACACACACACACACACACACACACATACAAACTTTCGCCTTTATAATATTAGTGTGATAGTGTGATATTTCGTGTAACCCAACTTTGAAAAAAAAGGTTATGCAAGCAGTATAGTTTGTTGCAACGACGCATTTTTCTAGCACGGCGTTCATGGAACGATGCGTTATTAATACAAGGGCCATGGAGCGGTGCGTTATGTTCGCACGGGGATCACGGCGCGGCGCCTACCTCGCGTCGTGTTTGAGCGTGTCCTGTATGGAGGTCATCGCGGCCTGGCCCTCCCGCACGGCGGCCATGGAGCGGTGCGTTATAGAGCGGGTCTCTAACAGCAACTGCCGGAGCGCAGTCTTCGCAGCGCTCTGTTTGTCGCGCTGGTAGTCGCGGAATTCCCGCTCCATCTGTAAAATCACGAAAACATAAGACGCGAGCGAAGAGAGCGTATAATATTTTTTCTTATAGGTAGCTTTTATAACACCGCTATCACATGTCAAAGCAGACTATTGCCGCGTATGTGCGATATAAATTTTACTTCTCAGTTGATAAAACCTACACATTCTGCGCTTATATTTTCGCACAAGTGCGATAATGTAACTCTGTTTAAAAACATACGCGCACGGCTTGACACTGCCCCAAAATATGCTCAATATGGCCGCCAAACAGACCAGCTGTTTCAAGCTGACCAGATAAAAAAAAGTATTTAACCAAATTAGGAAATTTATTGATTTAAACGTAGAAACCTGTAATAAACTTACTACTTGGTACTATAGAAAACTTTTTATACCACCACCATATACTGGTGATTCCGATATTTTTCTATTAATGTAATTTGATTATATGATTGTTTTTATTTGAAAACATAAAAAATTAAAGTAAATATAAATCGGCGCCACGACTGTGCCGTCTTACTTTGCGCACTAGCACCATAATCAACTAGTATGTACCTGCGGCGCGCTGCGGTAGGCGGGCGCGGCGGCGTGGTCGGCGAGCTGCTTGCGCACGTCGCGCCAGTGCGCCGTGCAGCCCACGCCCAGCTCGCCGAGCAGCGTCCTGAGCTTGTCGCGGCGCTTGCTCGCCAGCGTGCTGATGTGCTGGCTGAACAGGCGCTCCTGTACAACACAAAACGGGGCTATATCTCATGAACCGTAATTTACGCAGCATTAGCATGAAAAAGGAACCGAAAAATATTTTTTTCTTACCCCAGCATATGGACTGTTATTGTTTAGATCTAATTGAGTAGAGTACGAATATATGTGGAAAAACGGAACTCTTATAGGATCACTTTGTAATCTGTCTGTCCATCTGTCTGTCTGTCGTGTCTGCAAGAAAACCTATATGGTACTTCCCGTTGACCTAGAACCAGGAAGTTTTGTAGCTAGGTAGGTCTTATAACAAAAGTAAAGGAAAAATCCAAAAATCGTGAATAAGTGGTTATATCACACAAAAAAAAAACTTAAATGTGTTGATGATAAAATTAATTCACTAAATGACATAAAGATGGCGCAGACCGTCATTAACTTGCAGAGTTCTACATAAAAGTGTTAGATATATCTTGCACGATGGTACGGAACCCCTCGTGTCCCCGCGAGTCCGACTCGCACTTGACCGGGGTTTTTCTTTATATTTGGCCCATTACCTTGTGATGCAGGACATAATGCTGAGCTGTACAGTGTAAACCCATTTGGGGTGGTGTCTCAGATGAAAATGTACATTTGTATGCTTTATTTTTTTTCGGTGACACCAACAACAAATAAATGCATTTTCTTTCTTTCTTTCTTTCTTTCCATTACCTTGTCGTCCTTATTGAGTTCGTCAGCGAGGCTGTAGCGGTGGTCCTTCTTCAGTTGCTTCTTCGCCTCGCGCCACGTCAGGTCAGGATTTCGCACTAGGTCAGCTAGTAGCGCGTTGAAGTGCTGCAACACAAATTCCGATTAAAATAATTATCTACTTTATAGGATCACTTTGTTATCTGTCTCTCTGTCTGTTGTGTCTGTCAAGAAAACCTATAGGGTACTCCGAAAACCAAGAATTTGTGGTTACATCACAAAAAAAAAAATTGTGTTCATGAACAAATAATTAGCATTTTCAATTATTAAAGTAAGATAACTATACCAAGTGGGGTATCATATGAAAGGGCTTTACCTGTACTTTTTATCCCAGAAAATTAAAGCGTTCTCACGGGATCTTATAGGCCGTTTAATCGATTTATATGAAATTTGGTACAGAGGCAGCTAGTAAATAACAAAACATATTTGCAATCTATTTGCCCTTGAAAAGAGCAAATTTTCGATTTCGTTCCAAAATCTTTGAAGCACCAAATACAAATGAATATAATTACGAAAACACTAAATGAGTACTATGTTTAGGGCCGGTATCCACCTAAGCGTAGAGGAGAGGAGGTGTGTTCAGTCGACGAATCAGATTCATAATAGATGACGCAAAGAAATTATCACGTCATCTTTGAAAAATCTAATCGGTTGACTGTACACATCTCCGCTCCGCTTAGGTGGAGACCGGGCCTTAATCGGTTTACAAAGCCCTAAGATCAAAGGCCCCGCTATGGGTACGCACACAACGCAAGCGCAACGAGCGGCAAAACGCTTTCATACCTGCACGGCCTCATCTCGCTTGTGGTATTCACGTTCTTTGTCCCTGTCCCGCAAGCTGGTGGCGAGCGCGCGCTGCACCTGTCTCTCTCGCTCCTTGATGGAGGCCTGCGCTCGTGCCTCTCGCTCCTTCGCGGCCTCACTCTCCGTGTCCTCCGGCTCTGCTTCCTCCGCTTCCGAGGCCTCCGGTACCGGCTCCTGAGCGTACACGAGCTTGGTCAGACTTGCCTAACAGTTTTTTAAAATATCTATCCATACTTCACACAAATATTATAAAGGCGAAAGTTTGTATATGTGTGTGTGTGTATGTTTGTTACCCTTCACGCAAAAACCACTGGACGGATTTGGCTGAAATTCAGAATGGAGATAGACAATATCCTGGATTAGCACATAGGCTACTTTTTATCCCGGAAAATCAAAGAGTTCCCACGGGATTTCAAAAATCTAAATCCACGCGAACGAAGTCGCGGGCGTCAGCTAGTAATATTATAAATGCGAAAATGTGTGTCCGTCTGCTAGCTTTCCACAGCCCAACAGTATAACTGATTTTGATGAAATTTGGTGCAAAGTTAGCTTATATCCCGGGGACGGACATAGGTTACTTTTTATCCTGGAAAATCACAGAGTTCCCACGGGATTCTTAAAGGTCCAGTTGTTTAACCGATTTACATGAAATTCAGTATAGAGGTAGCTTGCAGCCCGGAAACTGACATAAACCACTTTTTATCCCGGAAAATTAAAGAGTTCCTACAGGATTTTTAAAAACCTAAATTAACGCGGACCGAGTCACGGGCATCATCTATTAAAAAATAGCGAGCAAACGAGCAGGCGGGTCAGTTGGTGTTAAGTGATTACCGCCGCCCATGAACATTTGCAGTACCTGAGGTACCGCCGATGCGTTGCAGGCCTTTCAGGAATTTGTTGGCCCCCTTGAATAACCCCATGTTGTAATCTAGTGGGAACACCGCCGATAGGAGTTGATTCCACAGTTGCGGCCTGGCGCAATTGTGGGCACTGTGGTCTTATTAGTGGGAGGTCCAAGGTTCGAGTCCCGGCAGGGGAGATTTAGAGGTATAGGTTGTTACGGCTATATTCACGTACTAGATGATGCCCGCGACGATTTAGGTTTTTCGAAATTCCATTGGAACTGTTTGAATTTCCGGGATAAAAAGTAGCCTATGTGCTAATCCTGGATAATCATGCCGATTCTGTTGTCTTTCTCTAACCAAAATTTAGAGTATCTGCTAGCTTTAGCTTTAAATTTTCATATTACATGAGTAAGAAGAGGATGCGAATACTCTAACCTAACTTTAACTTTAACCTAACTCTTACTTGTCGACAGAATCAGTACCATTATCTATCTCCATTTCAAATTTCAGCCAAATCTGTCCAGTAGTTTTTGCGTGAAAGAGTAACAAACACGCACACGCATACACACAAACTTTCGGCTTTATAATATCCGAATGTAAGCCCGATTAGTTTCGAACCCATCCGGGGTCTCAACCGCGACCCGTAGCGAGCTGAGTCCGGATGTTTTTGAAGTCGGTTTTATTTTACTTATATTTTTTTTATTTCACAATTTTAGTGTTCCCACTGTACTATAATATGCTCTACCCAGTTAAAACTCTACTGTTTACTAAGCTATTACACTGATCGTGAGCAATTTGCTCTTATCCATTGAGGAGTTCTGTTCTCCATCTCCGAAGATATTCATCAGATCTTCACCAAATTTATATGGGACCCACTGCACAGTATACCCTTTCAAAAAAATCCAAATCGGTCCAGGGGTCTTTGAGTAATCGGGGAACATACATTAAAAAAAAGATACTGACGAAAATTGAGAACCTTCTCCGTTTTTGAAGTCGGTTAAAAATTAAATTAAAAGAAAAAAGTCAATGGGCGACCTTTTCCTGTATTCCATTCCTACCCTTAAGGGGCATGTGACGAGCTTGCCCGCGAAATTCAAATTTAATTTGGTTTTTCACAATTTGTAAACTAATACGACAAGGGAGGCTTATACTATTTTAATTGCGACAATGGCAGTATCATCCTCACAGGTTTATATAAAAATCTTTACTTGAAAGGGTCCAGTTTAAGAAACTACCTCTAGTATCGATTATTCTCACAAATTAGTCGATACTAGAGCTAATTTCTTAAACTGGACCCTTTCAAGTAAAGATTTTTATATGAACCTGTGAGGATGATACTGCCATTGTCGCAATTAAAATGCCATAAACCCACGTTATCGTATTAGTTTGCGAAAAACCAAATTAAATTGGAATTTCGCGGGCAGGCTCGTCACATGCCTCTTAAAATTATACAGGCTCATGATCTGATTTGGATAAATCTAGGGGAAAGATTTAAAAATAAAACACGATGGCGAATATAATATTTAATACACAATCGTTTGAAAATGCCTCCAACAAAAGTTATTCAGAAAAAAAGGAACGAAAATCTATTTACAAAATTATAGGTAGTAACAGTAACATTAAGGTGCATCAGACGGGTGTGCCCGCGAAATTCTAATTTAATTTGGTTTTTGCAATTTGTAAACTAATACGACAACGTAGGCTTATGGCACTTTAATTGCGCCAATGGCAGTATCATCCTCACAGGTTTATCTAAAAATCTTTACTTGCAAGGATCCAGTTTAAGAAATTAGTTATAGTATCGACTAATTTGTGAGTAACTCACGTCAAACTCATTATTTTGACTAATTTCTTAAACTGAACACTTTCAAGAAAAGATTTTTATGTAAACCTATGACGATGATACTGCCATTTGCGGAATTAGAATACCATAAGCATACTTTGTCGTATTAGTTTATAAATTGCGAAAAACCAGATTAAATTTGAATTTCGCGGGCACTCCCGTGTCATGCCCCTTAAATTATTTAAGTGGTACTAATATACCTATCTATTGAGCTTATCCGATTGCTGAACAATTTCAAAGTGACCTTTTAGATGACAACCGAAATATTATGGTATTAATAAAAAAAAAACTCAATTTTTTTAAATTAAATCACGTATTCATTCGAACGAATTATACTTATAGAAAGAAAAACTCAAACACTTATATCAACATAGGCTATTTTAATTTAGTTTACTTTTATAACTATTTAATAATAATATAACATAAAAGCTAATTTTAATTTATGTACTTAAATTAATTAGTACATGTATTATAGTGCGCGACAGGTTGAGATGGCAACCGGGACGCGCGCCGCACACCCGCACTAACCCGCTGCGGGTGAGCGCGAGTTACGTGCGGGTGAGCGTGGTGACCCTCCGCCTAAGGGTGCCTTTCCACTAGAGATGTGCTATGCAGCTATGCTGCGAAGATGTGAAATCTACGCTACTAAAATATGTGACCGTTTCCACCAATACTAAGCTATGTAGCTATGCGAGGAAGATGCGCTATGAAGATGCGCCGCCGCAAAGTAGCTGCGCAGCTCGAGCTATGCGATGTATCGATAGTAGGGAAGCGGTAAGAGCGACGCGGTAAGAGCGACGCGGTAAGAGCGACGCGGTAAAAGCGACGCGGTAAGAGCGACGCGGTAAGAGCGACGCGGTAAGAGCGACGCGGTAAGAGCGACGCGGTAAGAGCGACGCGGTAAGAGCGACGCGGTAAGAGCGACGCGGTAAGAGCGACGCGGTGAGGAGAGAGGCGCTCACGCGTCCTGCCGTGCCTGCAGATAGCTACACCACTCGCGACGGCCCATAGCAGGCATCCATAGCACGCATCCTTCCATATAAAAAACATATCTTAGTTGAATCCGTTTCCACCAGTGCTAAGCTACGTGCACCAATGAATATGATTGGTAGATGTCAAACGCATCCATAGCAACGTAGCATAGCATATCTCTGGTGGAAAAGCACCTCATACCCCGATTGCCATCTCAACCTGTCGCGTAATATAGTATTGAATGTGTTTTGAAAAATTTACACTGTTTTCGTGTCAATACTTTGATATTTACAATGTCCGTATCGCGGTTCCATATACAGGGTGTATAAAGTTTGTCAGGCAATATTTAATATTGACTAATATTATGGGTATAATAATCATGTCGTCTCATTTCCATGGAGATTAGCCAACAGCGCGGGAGATATTATAGTGCACAAGTGTGTGCGCAAACACAGGTGCACTCTCTATTCCCTCACTCCCATAGCCCGATGGGACGGAAATCCGACACGATCGGAGAGAGATCAGGCGCAGGACCGACGACTTTACGTGCTCTCCAAAGCAAAGGGGTGAAATACCGCCAACGTCTTAACTCTGGGCAAGTTGGTATTGAGAATTTCTTAATAGAAAAATCGGCCAAGTGCGAGTCAGACTCGCGCACTCAGGGTTCCGTACTCGGGTATTTTTTCCGACATTTTGCACGATAAATCAAAACTATTAAATGCATAAGAAAGTCCCTACAAGAAACCTATGCCCAGCAGTGGACTTTATTGGTTGATGGTGGAAGTGGATTGGTGGAAGACAAACTATTATTTAACTTCCAAAACGAGACATTGATGGAAACGCTATTATTATCCACTGTTAACGCTATTAGAAAAATATTTGTCAAACGTTTTAAACTTGGGTCTATTATTACTACTTATTTACAGATTTTAAATGTAATTTCAAGAATTATATACAGAAACGGTCATTTATTTTAGTTTGAATCCAATATTTAATATTTATCATTTGTATGTAATACTAATTATTTATTAATATTTGTACAATATTGTAATGTGTAGGTCAAAATGGTAGTCAATATTAAATATTGCCGACTGCCATACTGTCAAATCTTGATATTTGTTATGATGTCTGTATTTATTAATATTTGTACAATATTGTAATGTGTAGGGGTCAAAATGGTAGGCAATATTAAATATTGCCGACTGCCATGCTGTCAAATCTTGATATTTGTTATGATGTCTGTATTTATTAATATTTGTACAATATTGTAACGTGTAGGTCAAAATGATATTATATATTAAATATTGCCGTACAGTCTAATCGTGATATTTGTCATAGTAAGTATGCATCACTAAAACTAGAATTACATCAAAATCGGGCCAGAGTCTTGCGACATGATTAAGCGTACAACTATATAATCACAACAGAAGTCAGAATCAGTCAATCACTTTCATTACTTATGGAAGTACATACTTTTTATACAAGGTGAAATTTAAATGGTTTTAGAGTCGTGGCTAAGGCTTAAATCTATAGAACGCACTTTGACTTTGACTCAGACTTAAAAGGGGTCTCTCCGTCACTCGCTCCATACAAACGTAGTTCGTCTCTCATTGGAATACTACTCAATGGAATTATGTAGAAACATTCCGGAAACTAATATCTATGCCTAGGGTTTTCCAGATTTCCGTTAAAATATTCGGTTTCAAAGTTACGTGGTTTTAAAAATTCACATACATATCATTGAGCCCCTGTAATTTTAAACTACATATTTTTAGAAAAATCTAAAACACCACAGGCACAGATATTAGTTTCTAAAACATGTCTGCAAAATTTCATGGACTTTGGTTGCTTAATATTCAAATGAAATTGGGACTACGACTGTATGGAGTAAGTGACGGAGAGAGCCCTGTTAAGACACTGTTAAAACAAGACAGCGTTATACCGTTAGCATAAGTCTGTCTCGTTTAAACTGAAACTTAAGTCTAAGTCTAAGTCAAAGTGCGCTCCATAGATTTCAACCTAAGTGAAATGTGAATCACCTTAAGTGGCATGAGACGGGTCTGCCCGCGAAATTCAAATTTAATTTGGTTTCTCGCAATTTGTTAACTAATACGACAACGTAGGCTTATTGGCATTCTAATTCCGACAATGGCAGTATAATCTTCACAGGATTACATAAAAATATTTACTTGAAAGTGTTCAATTTAAGATATTAGTCAAAATAATGAGTTTGACGTGAGTTACTCACAAATTACTCAATACAACATCTAATTTCTTAAACTGGACCCTTTCAAGTAAAGATTTTTATATAAACCTGTGAGGATGATACTGCCGTTGGCGCAATTAAAGTGCCATAAGCCTACTTTGTCGTATTAGTTTACAAATTGCGAAAACCCAAATTAAATTTGAATTTCGCGGGCAGACCCGTGTCATGCATGTTAAATATGGGTTGCTTGGAATCTTTGTTTTTAAGTCTGTCCTGTATTTTTATTATTTGTCATTGTATTATTAAGCAATAAGAGATGTCTAAAATAAAAGAAAGCTGTATTTTTAAAAGTTCGCAATGTATTGCAAAATAAAACATCTAACCGACTCTAGAGGTCAACGAACGTTGCGAAGATAGGCGCCGCGTCGTATGTCACTACTTATTGACCCCGAGTTTTGCACGCTATACATTGCGCGTTTTAAAAACGCTACATCACTAAAACTTCAAGTAGGTAGGTATCAGGCAAATGGCTATTGGCATTGGATTGTGTTTAGGTAATATAATAATAACCCTAAGTTTTTGCTAGCTTTCTATAGCCTGTATAAAATGTCGAACTCACTATAGCGTTCAGTTTTACTCGTTAGGCTTCACTTACGTACTTTTTTAACGTTCGTTAAAAAGCGTCCAAATAGAAATTTATTGCCAACTATCTGTTCACACGTCAACGCTTTTTTAGGTGTGAACAGATACTTGGGAATACATTTGTTCTATTTGGACGCGTTTTTAACGGACATTAAAAAAGCTTTCGTGTGAATGAAGCCTTAGAGTGAGTGATGTCAGAGTTAATTTCTGGCAAATACATAAAAAAAAATGAGAAGAATTAAAAAAACTGTCAAAAAGAACATTCACACAATGTCAATAACAATAAAAAAATCACAGTGACATTTTTGTCATAGCAGTTTGACGAAAATAGTAGTATTATCATCGCAAATGATATCCAACTACCCTCCGCGCGCGTACATAAATCAACCAAAATGAGGGTGGAAACACATTTGCTATAACCAAATCGGCTCAAAGTGGTGGAATTGCGACCTCGCTCAGAAAAGCGCAGCGTTGGAAGACCCCCCACTAGGTAAACCCCGCGATGAAAAGAATACCCGGCTGTGTTTGTTGTGGGCTCTTCTCAGACTTGGGCGCGTTTGGAACCCTCGTAGCTTTAGTTTTAAGTTACGTTATTAATTATCACCACTTTATCGTACAAATTTGACATTTCCAAACATCAAAAGGAGTACAATTGTACCTCCTTTAAGAGGGATCTCTCCGTCACTCGTTTCATACAATCGTAGTTCCAATTTCATTTGAATATTAAGCAACCAAAGTCCATGAAATTTTGCAGACATATTCTAAAAACTAATATCTATGTCTGTGGTTTTCCAGATTTCTGTTAAAATATTCGGTTTCAAAGTTACGCGGTTTTAAAAAATTTCATACAAATCTTTGAGCCCCAGTAATCTTAAAACTACATATTTTGAGAAAAATCTAAAACACCACATACACAGATATTAGTTTCTAGAATATGTCTGCAAAATTTCATGGACTTTGGTTGCTTAATATTCAAATGAAATTGGAACTACGATTGTATGAAACGAGTGACGGAGAGAGCCCTCTTAAATAAATGATTTTGACTTTGACTTTTAACGGACGACATCAGGCGAGTCGCAGGGAGCCGCTGGATTGCGGCGGCGCAAGACCGTGGCTACAAGAGACCAGCAGTGGACGTATAACTGTTGATGATGATGATGGTGACGATTTCTCGGACGCAGTGCTAAGCGCTGTGGCCTTATTAGTGGGAGGTCCCGGGTTCGATTCCCGGCAGGGTTTGGAATTTTAATAATTTCTTAATCACTGGTATGATCTCGTGGGAGGCTTCGGCCGTGGCTAGAGTTACCACCCTACCGGCAAAGCCGTGCCGCCAAGCGATTTAGCGTTCCTACCGTGTAGAAACAAAGGGGTATGGGTTTAATAAAAACTGCCACATCCCTTCCAGGTTAGCCCGCTTCCATCTCAGACTGCATCATCACTTTTCACCAGGTGAGATTGCAGTCAAGGGCTAACTTGTATCTGAATTAAAAAAAGAAGTGGTGTTAAGGTCGGCTCAATTGGTCACGGAACCCGAGAAATTTACTGAAGCGTGCCTTTTGACGGCACTTAACGTGGCCTCGACGCTATGTTAGAAGTTCCCTAACTGTCGTTAACTGTGGTACTTTAAGTATCGTGTTGCTATACGTTCCTCGCGACCAATGAACGCCGCGTGGCGTATAGCAAGTGTGTTTCCACCATTAATAAAAACAAAAAAAAAACCACATCAATCATATTACATGTGTACAAAAGAATTCAATTGTCCCGACCGCACAGAAATCTGCGCCGCTCTTGGAATCAGCGTCTGCTGAAAACGTACAGTAAACACTATTCCTTCTCCGACTTCTTCCGTTTCCTCTTCTCCGTTTTCTCCACCTTCTTCTTCCCCTTCTTCTCCTGTTCCGGTTCGGGGGATTTCAAGTCCGGCCGGCGTTTTTTCGGCGGGGATTTTATGGGGGATTTCTTTTCGGCTGGCGGTTCTTTTTTGGAGGATCTGAGCTGTTTCGGTGAGCGTATTTCTGGAGTTGGGGATTTCGCCTCGCTCTTTTCCTTTGAGGATTTGGACTCCTTTGAGTCCTCTTCCCCCGGGATCCCCAGTATGTCAGCCCACTGGTCAGGAGGTGGGGTGGGTTGTTTTTTCTCGTCTTCCGTTGACTGGTCAGATTGTTTCTGTGAGACAAACGGAGTTTTTTTGAGGTTATTTTAGTTTTTTTTTTAAATAAACTGCGCACCTGCATCGGACAGTTAATATTAAAAATGATAAAATATAAACGATTAATTTAAATAAGTTATAATATCTAAATTATACATTGTGTAATTTTGTATAATTGCAAATAGTATTGGTAAATTAAGTTTTATATTCATTTGGGAAAATCAAAATGGAGTGTAGTAATTAAATCAAAAAAAACATTTCCTTATACTTACTATTTGCAAAAAAAAAAATTAAGTGAAAATTTCATTTTTTTTTATATACGGTTATTTAAAACCAAAAAGGATGAATTTTAATAATAATTCAAAAATATTATAACGTCTTTAGATAAGTCAACGAATTCAGAAACTAAATTTATTTTGGAAGTGAAGAAAATTAGAAAGGAAAAATTATAGTCAGTCAAATATGGGTTCGGAATACTAAGCCAAATTTGGCTGTATCTTGAACATGCTAGAACGAAAAAGAAGAACGAAAAAAAATTATAAAGGAAATCTATAATCTAGTAAAAATGAAAAAAGATCGCATCGCACAATTTCACAGGACGCTGAGCCATGGCCACATCTAACGTGAAAACAAACTGGCCACCAATCATTTAACATAACCATTACCTGTTTTTTTGTTCGCTTCGCCGTTTTTCGTGTACATTTTCAAATTAAAAAAAAATATCCGTTAGATGTGACCACGGTTTGCCTGTCATAATTCTGCGGGATGTCTAATGTCCGATGTAGGATCGCTAAATCGTTTTAATACCTCACCCGTTCCTCCGTTTGTCCCGTCCGCAGGTAAAACAAAAAAAAACGCACTGCAAAACCACACACTTTTTTAAATATAAACTTTTTTTTAATTCTCGCGCGGGGCAAAGACCCCCGCAGATTATGACAGTCTCCTGTAAAAGAAAACACTGACACCACGAAAAAACGCGCCACTTAACATTTTTAAATTAGAAGCGAAACCGCTGTTTAATAATTTTAAACGCCATTTAAATTGGGATGATGACTATATCAAAAATAAATTATTTCTTGGGAATTATTAAATAGAAGGTGTTCCAAAATTCGTAAGATCCACGTGCGCTGTTAGTTTTGAGTTTGCTAACCATTTTTAACCCCCGACCCAAAAAGAGGGGTGAGGGAGAGGGGTCTGTGGCACGGTAGCGCCTAAACTAATGAACCGATTTTAATTTAGTTTTTTTTGTTTGAAAGGTGGCTTGATCGAGAGTGTTCTTAGCTATAATCCAAGAAAATCAGTTCAGCCGTTTGAAAGTTATCAGCTCTTTTCTAGTTACTGTAACCTTCACTTGTCGGGGGTGTTATAAATTTTTAATTTACACTTGTTAAATTTAGATTTAACTAAAAAAGTACATCAAATTATGTCAAATATTTATGACGTCACATCTGTGATTTTCATAAAAGCTTCCTCACAAAGCAAGCGTTTTGACGTTTGATAAAAAGTCACTAATTTGACCAGTAGTCATCATCCCTATTGGCTGCAACAGCGCTGTTTAATAATTAAAATTATTTTAAACTCGCGCTGAAAAGCGCACTTTTTTTAAACTCGTGGTGGAAAGCGCAGTTCTGAAAGATCTCGCATTAGGTAGACATACAACAAGCCTGTGGGAGCCGCAAGACGGTGGCATGTGGAAGTCCCTAAAGAAACCCATGTCCAGCAGTGGACGTCTTTCGTTTGACAATGATGATGAATTAAATTATCCGTAAAAGCGCTTTTTAATTTTTAACTACGCAACTAAATAAAAACGTTGTAATAGTTTGTCCAATCCTTGTTAAAATTATAACCTTCCTAAACTTGATTATACGAAGTATACCCATATATGTGTATCATAATTTGCTTAATTATGCGATGTATAATTGTGTACACGTTGTATCATTTCTCTCCATTCGAAGTTGAATACAACCTAGAACTTGGTCCCTTGTTAAAATGAGTACAATTATACACTCCATAATTGGATTGAATATACGATGTATACCCATACTGTTTGTTGTATAACTTCAACCAATTCTGAGTGAATTACGCTGTATAATTTGGCCTTGCAGTGGCTCTAAAGTTCATCTTGGAGTGATGCCTAATATTATAATCGCGCAAGAAAAGAAGAGCACGAAATCTAAATGTCAATGTCATCATCAAATAGTCTTCCAAACTACGTCTGTGGTAATACGCTAAAAAATAGAAAAGTAGTTTAAAAACTTACGTCACCAGTCTTTTCTTTTTTCTTGTCTTTCTTGTTGTCCTTTTCTCGCTCCTTGTCCTTGTCTTTGTCCTTGTCCTTCTCGCGGTCCTTGTCTTTCTTGTCCTTCTTGCTGCCTCGGTCGCGCTCTGGAACGAAACAAGATTAAAGTTAGAAACAGAAACTATACAAATAAAAGTGAAGAAATTCGGGCACGATACCGCGTTGAAACCGATTGGGTATAATTAAAATTAAAAATCGGTCAAGTGCGAGACAGTAATTTCCATGGCGGTAATTTTACCCGACTGCGGCAAAACCAAAAGGAAGGGCTATAATTTTAGCAATCTATGTATGTATGTGGGTATGTGTGTATGTTTGTATCCAGATTCTGTGTTCTGTTCCACCGTAGCGCCTAAACTACTGGGCCGATTTTGATGAATGAGATGTCAATCGATTCGTCGTAAAGGCTTGAGTGACATAGGCTACATTTTATACCAAAAAATTGACGTAACGGATGTTACATGAAAAAAGTGGAGGTATCCGAAATTTTTTTTTTTGCTTTTATATCCAGTGGGGTGTCAAGTGAAAGAGGAAAAAATTCTGAGTTCATAAGTATAAATGTACTACAACATTAAAATATACCAAACGACAGAAAAATAATTTTACCATAATACATATTTAGCGTTTATTAAGACGATCACGGTCGGGTTTTAGTTTTCTTTTTCTTGTTTTATGTTTAGTAGTTGTTGTTATAGCGGCAATAATACTCTTTCTGTGAAAATTTCAGGTCTTTACCTATTTTTTTAATGTGTTTCTTCCTTTTTCCTCCAACATGGCCGGAGACATATCGGTCGGTACAATGAATGTCTTTTTTTTGCCTTTTTCGTTTTACTGTCGCGGTCTCTACCTGTTATAGTTGACGAGATACAGCCCACTGACAGACAGACAGACGGACGGACGGACGGACCGACCGTTTTTTATTCAATTAGACTTTTAGAAGTACTTTTGAATCGTCAAGATCATCTACCACTGGTCCGGAATGCCGTTCCTACCGAGAAGAACCAGCAAGAAACTCGGCGTCTAAGAAAGATTCTTATGAATAGGGTCCCGTGGGCACCCTTGGGATACGGAACTCTAAAAACTTCATTTTTTTAATTAATTAAAAAATGTTCTGTTGACATTTTTTTTTCATGCTTCGTCTTTTTCCTTCTTCTATTAGTCACTCTTCAAAGAAGAGAGAAGAAGTTAAAAGAAACTCACCCTTCTCCTTCACGTCCTTCTCCTTCTTCCTCTCATCTTTGACCATCTTGCAGTACTCCCGGAAGTAATCTTCTCTCATGGTGCTACTCTCCACTGCCTTGTACCGAGCGTCGGAGTCGATCTTCTTTTTCGTGTCCACCCAGCGGGAGTGTCGGTCTACCCCCTTGTCTTTGAGAAGGGCTATGAAGTCCGACTTGGCCTAAAAGAGGGTGCGAGAGTTAGTGCTGTGTTGTGATTGGCGCGTATACGGGCTAGAGGGAGTCTGGTTTGGTTGCTGGGAATGGGATGGTTTTTTTTTTTAAATTGCTATGTTAACATACCTATTTTAAAACTAATATCTTATTTATTTCAATTTGTATTAAATGTTATGCTACAAGTACTAGTAGTTATACGAGTTACTTAGTGGGATGGTCCCAATCTGTACTAATAAATAAAATTGAAGTGTCGTGTCTGTTTGAACGGGCTAATCTTCGGAATGGCTAAACCTATCTTGACGGGACTTTCACAGACAAGTAGAGGATTAACCAAAGAGTAACATAGGCTACTATTTTAACTAACTTTGAAAAATGGAGTTGTGTTTTTCTACATCATATGTACACTGATATCTCCGAAATTTCTGAACCGATTTGCGTAAGTTTTTTTTAATCGTTAAGGGAACTTTGCGACATTGTTCCATAAAAAATTTAGATTCCAACTCCTCGATCTTGATGCTGCAGGCGATCTGACCGATCCACGCGGGCGAAGCTGCGAGCATCATTTAGTTTATAATAATTGTATATATTGTCATTCAGATTCAAAAGTACTTAATAATCATAATTAATAATCTATTCTATTCATTGGTCTACCGAAATAAATGTTTTTGAATTTTTGGTTTACCAATTTTCCCCTTTCCCCTCTTACATTATTTGAAAACAAGCCAACGCGCCCACGGCGTTTCTTTCGTGAAATTTCGCAAAATCTGGCCGTATTCGTCGTCTTCATTATAAAAGGGGCCTCTGTGCATTTCAGCTTTCTAGGTGCAAGAGTTTGGACCGGGCGCTATCGAGTCAGTTGTCAGTTGACGAATACAGTTTCGTTAGGTCCGAAATTCGTTTTTTTTAACAGATTTCGTTTCGAAGGAATGCACTTTCCACCTATTACCAATTATTATTATTAAAATTAAGGATTGATTTAGACTTTTGAAACAGAAATATATTGACAAAGACAGATTAATAAAACTTAAAGCAAAAGATTCTAAAAAGTGGGATATTTTATTCCCTTCATTATTTAATACGTTTTAATGTCGAATATATTTTTAACTACCTTCAAATCGAAAATGAAGTCGACCAGCCGCTGGATTCAGTCGGATTCAGGCCTTGGCGTGTTAAAGAGACTTATGTACCGAAATGAACCTATAGCAGTTGATGAAGATTTGAAAATTTTCCGGTGTTTTCTACACCTCTTTCATCCAACCATAAACTATAAACATTTTCAGCATAACCATCCAGAAACCTACCAACCAAACCACACAAATCTCTATGACAAAAAGCGCTCAGAACTGCTAAAATTCCTGAAAGAAAAGTGATATTAGACGCTGAAAAGAAGAAAGGGTATCTGATTAGCTGCCTGTGAAACAAAATTATTCATTAGTGCCTGAAATAGAATTTTTTATTAGTGTTTAACGAAAGTGGAGGTATATCTTTCCCTTTTAAAATAACATTTTTTTATGCTTTCTTAACTTTTTCCCTCGACTTTGTTCGCTTAAATTATATATATTATAGCCTATAACACTTGGTTAGCTATCTATCAAAGACTTTTCAGATAGTAATTAATTCGTTCTGGAGATCACCCCCTACATCCAAACTTACATACCTTACCTTTTTATAACTAGTTTATGCCCGCGACTTAGTCCGCGTGTACTACCTAATCTACCCCATAAGGGTTGAATTTTCAAAAATCCTTTTTGAGCGGTTGTCTACGTCATAATAGCTATATTGCATTTCAAATTTCAGCCCGATCCGTCCAGTAGTTCGAGCGCTGCGTTGATAGATCAATCAGTCAGTCAGTCACCTTTCTTTTAATATATTTAAACGTTAGTGTAGAATAGATGCCCCCGACTTCGTCTGCGTGGATTAGGTTTTAAAAATCGCGTGGGAACTCATTGATTCCCTAAGATAAAAGAAGTCAATGTCGCTCACTAGGATATATCTATCTCAGTGCCAAAAAGATGATACCCACGACTACATCCATGTGAATTAGGGTTTTTAGGGTTCCGTACCTCAAAAGGAAAAACGGAACCCTTATAGGATCACTTTGTTGTCCGTCTGTCTGTCCGTTCGTCTGTCCGTCAAGAAACCTATAGGGTACTTCCCGTTGACCTAGAATCATAAAAATTGGCAGTTAGGTAGGTCTTATAGCACAATTAAAGGAATCACATCAATGGTTACATCACAGAAAAAAAAAAAAAAATGTGTTTAAATTTTCAAAGTAAGATAAATAAACCAAGTGGGGTATCATATGAAAGGCTTTACCTGTACATTCTAAAACAGGTTTTTATTTATTTTTAAGCATAATAGTTTTTGATTTATCGTGCAAAATGTCGGAAAAAATACCCGAGTAGATACGGAACCCTCGGTGCGCGAGACTGACTCACACTTGGCCGGTTTTTTTTTAAATTCAGGACATTCATTTTACAGGCAGACAGACACACCTTCGGAATTAGAATACTAGTATAGAAGTCATTGTAGTATAAAAGTTTGAACACCTCCAGTTTCGTCTATATCTTATGTCTACCTAATTTATTGGTGAAAGCAAACATCAGCCTTACGGGTGTCCCCCTTTACTAAACTTCTAAACATAAAATCCATGCTGTATGAACCCCTAGCAATATTTAATAATGACAACGAATATTCCAAGCGAGACTCAAAGGATTGTTAATTAATGGTAAATGACCCATTATACCACAGACTTTTGACATCACAATAACAATCAAATCAAAAAATCAATAGAATATAATTCGAGCTCAGTGATGAGTAAGACGGAAGATAAAAACGCGCGAGAGTAAAAGAAATAGTGCTCTACAAATGTGCAAGTTTCCTACTTACTAGTTTTAAGATACACGTACTGTAGCATATGCAATTTTTTTTTATACATATTTTATCATTGTAATAGTACAAATTCTTCTTTTTAACCCCCGACCCAAAAAGTGGGGTGTTATAAGATTGACGTGTGTATCTGTCTGTGGCATCGTAGCTCCTAAACTAATGAACCGATTTTAATTTAGTTTTTTTCTGTTTGAAAGGTGGCTTGATCGAGAGTGTTCTTAGCTATAATCCAAAAAAATCGGTTCAGCCGTTTGAAAGTTATCAGCTCTTTTCTAGTTACTGTAACCTTCACTTGTCGGGGGTGTTATAAGTTTCTAATTTACACTTGTTTGTTATTTATTTTAAGATTTGTCTTGTGAATTATTAAAATGAGTAGTCAATACTAAATATTGCCATTCGGAATTCATACACCTATATGAAACCACATAAGAGCCACATTATAATGCAAAGGTGAAATTCGATGTTGTGACCTCCACTCAGGCCGTTTTCTTAATTTAAAGATGGCTGTCAACTAAAGCGGGGCGGAGCGGTAATATATTCTACATACCAATCATTCATCTTCGTTTATAGATATAAGGTCAATTCGTAAAACTGAATAGAGACAAATAAACAATTTAATTTTATTTCCAAATCAGATCTGAAAGACTAGCTAAATCGCCTCATCTTCGGTCGAGTGGAATTTTTGAAAATCAAAGGTTAAGGGGGTGGAATTTCAAAAATCCTGAAACCGTCCTTTATTTTTAGCCAAAAACCCAAACCAATTTTCATGGTTAAAACTTGATTAATTACAGACTTCCATACACCTCTTTAGGAATAAATTTTCCAAAAATCCTTTCTTACTAGTAATAAGTGCATAAGGAACTTCTGTCATTTACACTTTCTAACCTCAGTGGTTTAGGCTGTGCGTTGATAGATCAGTCAGTCAGAACAACTATTATTATATGGTAGATAACGTGATAATATTAAGATATTATCACGTTATCTCGTATAGGTAATATCAATAATATCTGATTAGTCTGCTGAACAGATCGCCACATCACTCCGCTTCAGTGGAAAGGAACCCTTAATCTATTGTGACTATCAATAGAATACTCAATATTTATGCACCCGTAAGACTGACAAAGCTACGAATTGAGTTTACATTCTGTCTTTTGTTCTCCAAAATTTTAATTTAATTCTCCTTAACAAACTTTACAAAGCACAAAATCGGAAATCTTTATGATTATCAACTTGAATTTATATAATTTTATCAATTAAATCATTCTGGTTTAACTTTCTTTCTACTTTCTGCTTGTGCTTTTTGTATTTATTATAATAATTGGTGGTCCACAAAGAAGTTTTAGTGGTCAATTAAATTATTTTGGTGATCATATTCTCCAAAAATATTATTTTATAATTTGATTTTAAGTGTTAGATTCTTGATTTTCGGTTCAGTAGTTTTTGAGTAGCTTTTTAAGAACCAAGCCATTTTTAGTAGAAATATATGAAACAGGAAAACTTCTTTGTAAACCATCTCGAAACAAATAAAAAACCTGAAAAAGAAATAATTAGTGAGTTCTATTATATTTATGACATTTAAGTCCTTTTACTTTTAAACTTTACTATTTACAATAAGATTTTCAATTCCAAACATTAATAGATTTACTTTCGTGATGAAATTTTTCCACCTGGCAAACCCTTCACCATATTTGACTTTAAACTGGCAACATTTTGCTTTGGGCATGCAACTTGTGAACTTTATACTGTAAAGCTTTCTGGGGGATTTTTTTTATATAAAATTATTATTTTTACTTACGAATGGTAAGTTATTACGGCAATATTACTTTGAATCCGACCACGACACGGCGAATTAGATACTAAAAAAACCCGTAAGATGTTGTAGGATATCCTACAGAAGCGAAAATTCGTAGGGTGCGTTTCCACTGAAGCGGGGTGGAGCGGAGATGCATCAATCAGGTTCCTTTAGATATAATCTTGTCAGGTCCTCTCTCATTAATCTGATTGGTCGAAAACACACTACTCCGCTCTCCTTCGCTTTAGTCAAAATGCACCCTTAAGCTAAAAATTGTTTACTCTCTCGCTCACTCATATGGGCAAATGTGAGGAGAGAATGCAATGCAGCTGCCATATGCATTTTCTCTGTCTCTCCATTACTTATATGGAAATAAAGCAGACTGCCCAGCCAAGCTTCGCTCGTTTCACACTGGGAGCTAGGTTTCTATTCCAAACGTCCCTTTACAAAGCTAGACGTGAACCAATTTAGAAAATAAATTTTTCCTACTGTTTATCGACTGTATCAAAACCTGTCCAAATATACTGCAAAACTCAATTTTATATGATTGTTGTATAACTGAGTATTTTAATATTATTATAAATTCTCATTTATTATGTGATAATATATCGCCTGAAAATTAATATAGCAGATTCAAATTGACTTCTTCAAGAATATTTGAAAGAAACAAGTTTCTATTAGTATTAATCTACGCTTTAAGAAAACCGTTTGTAAAATTTTGGGCATTTTAAATTATTTGATGAAGATTTCTTTCAATAAACAGTACAATTAAGAAACTGTGTTTTATGAACAATTTTTCGCGTGTGTCTATCTAATTTTTAAAGAAGCTTTGACAAACAGACAAAGTAGTAACATAAGGGTGCCCTGTTAACTGGAGCGGAGCGAAGCGGAGGCATGTTCAGTGGACCAATCAGACAATCGATAGATCGCGTCTATATGATAGATGGCGTCTATATGGTGGATGATTCAATCACGTCTGCTTTCATTAATATGGTTGGTCTGTTGAATACATTTCCTCTCCACTCCGTTTCAATGGACAGGCATCTTAAGGTTTCTATTTTTACTAATTTGGATTTTGGTATGTATACATATAATTAAGTAAAATAGCATGTTTAAATTTGTTAATTAAGTAATGCCCATAGCGTTTATCCCTATTACGAATATTTTTAAAGAGTAGATTAATACCAAAAATATAGCAATAATTTTAGTTAATTTAATCATGTGCCTTGTCGTAGTCGGGTTTTTAAATAATGATTAATTCATTGACTTTAATTTTATTATTCTCTGTACGAATTATTATTTTTATATACAGGATGTTCAAACTGAGAAAATAATATTAAATAGGTGAATACTTATACTGAAGAAGATACTGAAAACTGTCTTGTTTGCCATTTCTATTCCTCTTTGGTGGTCTTTTTTCCTTTTTCTGACATAGTTTTTGTGAATCTATGGCCGTGAGATTGGTGTCCTATTTTACTTAAGTGTCTCATATTAATAGAACCATCGTATGCCCGCGACTCCGTCCACCCCCTCAGGTTTAGAATTTTCAAAAATCCTTTCCTATCCGATGTCTTCTAAATAATAGCTATGTACAATGTAAATGCTAAATTTGGGCCTGATTTATCCAGTAGTTTGAGCTGTGTGTTGATAGATCAGTCAGTCAGTGAGTCAGTCAGTCAGTCAGTCATTCAGTCAGTCAGTCAGTCGGTCAGTCAGTCAGTCAGTCAGTAAATCACAGATTACATTAAAACAATATTGGAACCCATTGGGGCACAGCAATTGTTTAGTGTTTTTGATGTTGATTTCGTTCATATAAAATGTAGTCTATGTCACCTGGACTACAATTACGAATCGATTGACACCTTAGGCGCTTCGGTGGAACATACATAATATACATACATAGATTGTTAAAATCACAACCCTACCTTTTGGCTTTCCCATAGTCGGGTAAAAAAGACAGTTTTCTTGTATCTCTTTCGGTTAATGTCTCAGTTAAAAATAACCTCCTGTATATATTGTATACTTTAACTTGGATTTGCTTAAAACTAATTCTAACCTTATGGCTTTCTCGTCCGCCGGGGCGTTCACTTGACGATTTGTGTACCAGTCACTTTTTTTGTATAATTATACCATTTTTCAGTAATAAACTAATTATACATCTCATGGTGAATGTATAACTGATTGCTAAAAGAAAAAAACAGAGGCTAAAAAAAGTGGTACGTTTTTTTAAAAGAAAAATAATATATTGAGACAAAAAGAGACAGAAATTGTCTGTCTGCTATCTGTTTTTTCAAGATTTAATAAATTTTTAACATTGAATAAATGTTTCTGCACCCAACAATTTCTCTGCACAAGAGCATTTAAAAACTCACTAAAGGTACAGTTAATCTCAAAGGTACAAACTGTATTTTATCACTAATTAGATTAAGGTACAGCATGTCATTTCACAGACAATATTATGACTAGAGAAACTAAAATAGATTGAAAAGTACTACCGCCATTTTTTTCAAATCCCATTACAAGTTAGCCCTTGACTACGATCTCACCTGATGGGAAGTGATCAGGTAGCGGGCAAAGAGGGGGACAGTTTTTATTACACTCTTGCCCCTTACACCACGGCTTTGCCAATAGGGTGGTTACTATCCGCGGCCGTAGCCTCCCAGCAGACTAGACCAGAGACAATTTAGAAATTATAAATTCCAAAATTGCTCCTGTCGGGAATCGAACCCGGGACCTCCCGCGTTTGAGGTTTCGCGTAAGAGAGTGTGATCGTACAAACGAATCGTCAAGTGAGCACCCCGATCCGCCGAAGTCGTCCGATCCGTCCGCAGCTCCCGGCGCCTGACGCGGCGTTCTGTCGTGACGTCATGCGTTTACGTGACTTTGCCGTTTATGCCAAAACATCATCATCATCGGCTAAATCGGTTGACAAATATATTATCAAACAGATATCCTATTAACTATAAACACTTCTTTTTTGCCTAACCATAAGTTTGGAAAAAAATCAATTTTTAAACTTTAAAAAAATTACTCAAATAGGTGATATTTCTCAAACGGCATAATCAATAAACACTGTCGCTTGATAGAAAGGGGGTAAAAATCAGCTAATGACAGTTCTGGACAATAGAACTTTGCGTTTTGAAAAAAAAAGGGCTAAAAAAATGTATTTTTTACGAAAAACTATTTTATTGTATGAAGAACTTAGATTTTGTTTTTTCACAACGCATAGTACTATAAAAAAGTATTATATTATTGGTATAATATTTCTTCATTTCAAAGGACAAAACAGCTTAAAAAATATCAATTATCACGATTATCGATCCATAAGGAAGATTATACCAAAAATATAATGCGAAAAATGTTCAGATTTAAAGAATTAATTATATCACTTCAAAAAGTTATCAAAAAAATATATCTGAATTCGCACTGCTTTTAAATCGCCAGCTTCGGGAATCGAACCCGCTGTATTTTAAGATTTTTTTTAAATTTTATTTAAATAAAATCATTACATCCAGGAGTCGAACCTGATAGTCAAAATGGTAACTGTAAGAAGGAAATAACAATAATATTTAAAAAGGACAGCACGAAAAATGTATCAATTTTTTTATAACCCATTTTATTTTTGAGAATTTCGAGAAAAAATATTTTTGAGAATAATAAGCAAGCGTTAGTTAATATTTATTTATCTTTTCTTACTGCGTCTGTTGAAATAATTCGCTTGCATCATTTTTTTATGTCTAAACAAGTTAATTTACGAAAATATTCCAATATAATCTGTTCAGTAGTTTAAGAGTTACATCTCGAGTCTGGACTAATGAATTAATTTAAATTCCAAAGGCATATTCTATCCAACAATAATTAAATTTCAACATTTAATTAATGTTAATATTCTGCACCTGACAATATTCCTAGAAAATCATAAGCATTTAAAATTAATTAACTACAGGTGCAGTTCATCTCAAAGGTACACATTGTATTTTATCAATGATAAATTACACTTAAGGTACAGCATGACATGTCATAGACAATGTGACTAGAGGAACTCAATTAAATTGAAGGGTACACGCTATTTCAGAGACTATGCTTGCCCAAAATAAACTGACTAGATTATTTTTATGTACTTCACCATCATCACTAACGTCGTCATACCAATAACCATAACTTTTAGGCACGATTTCATTTAGAAATGTTACTAGCTGACATGTTCAAGGTACATCGTAACTAAAACACACTCCTAAAATATGTCATGTGACATAGACATTTACACTAAAGGTACATGTCATCTTTAACGTTCACTGTATCTTATTTCAGTCATCTACAGATAAAAATAAATGCTGTCAAAAGTATAAGGTAACCCTCTAAGGTATGTTATACCTATAAATTAATCCAAAGGTAAACTCATTGTCTATCACTCATGGTACAAATAAAATCTGAAAAGTGAACTGAAAGTGCAAAAATCTCATTCATCCAAATTAAACTTTATCGTTGTCTCATACACAAACTTCTCTCATGGTACTCTAAAGTACATTAATCAAGTTTAAGGCAAATTGCTGTCTCAGATTTTAACTAAAGGTACAAGTTATCTCAAGTTACAAAGTAACTGACACCCATTCAAACAAAGGTAAACGCTGCGTAATAGATGAATTCCACGTAAGGTACAGTTCATCTCAAGGTACACTGAAACTAAATTTTAATTTAACGGATTGTACACGCGAACGAAGCATCACCGTCGCACTCACCTGTTCCCTCTTCTTGTCCTTCTCTTCCTTCTCCTTCTTCCTCACTTCCACGATGTACTCGTTGAAGTATGTTTCTCTGTCGCGCATCTTCTCGATGTTCTTGAAGCGCTCGTCTCGACCGAACTTGCTCGAGAAGTCCGTAAATGATGATCTGATGAAGAGTATCACATAATTCTTTAATTTACAAGTCTTAGGCTGAGATTTATAGAGCACACTTTGACTTAGATTAGACTTAAGACACTGTTAAAACGAGAGTGCTATATCACTGGCATAAATTTTATTTTAACTGTAACTTAAGTCTAAAGAAAGTCAATGATCTCAACCTTATATAAAATCCTATAGATTTCAACTTTAGTTGAGTACTTACTGAAAATGCGAATGACAAATTTTTAAGACCCGTGGAAATTCTTTGATTTTACTGAGAAGACTCGCCCACAAAGGGTTTCGTACAACATTATGTCCTTTTTAATTTACATGGCAGCCATTTTGAAAATTTTACCATTCGTTGTTATAGCCGCAATAGAAATACATATTTTGTAAAAATTTCAACTCTCTACCTATTACAGTTCAAGAGATACAGCCCGCTGATAGACAAACGGACAGATGGACGGTTAGACAGTGGAGGCTTAATAATAGGGTCCCATTTGCACTCTTCTGGTACAATATTCTAAACACAGTTAACTTTAAGAAGTACATGAGACAGACAGACAGACAACGAAGTGATCCTTTAAGGGTCCCTTCTTTCCTTTTGAGTTACGGAACCCTAAAAATAAATTAAAAAATAGCATCTTACTTGGAATGCAGTTTAGCCTCCTCCATGAGAGTTCTGAACGCCTGCTTCTTCAGCTGGATTCTGTTCTTCTTCTCTTTCCTCTCCTCCTCGGCGCGCTCGCGGACATACTTGTCGAACACCTGCCAGGATATACCTCGTTAACATTCTATTCACATCACCATCGTCAACACATCGTTGGTCCAGTATTAAGCATAGATCTAGAAACTTGAAATTTTGACAGATTTTTGTTTTTGATGTGAGCACCCAAGGTGCACGATGACACGGGTCTGCCCGCCAAATTCAAATTTGATTTGGTTTTTCACAGTTACTCACAAATTAGTCGATACTCTGACTAATTTCTTAAACTGGACACTTTTAAGTAATTTTTTTTATATAAACCTGTGGAGATGATACTGCCATTGGCGCTAATAGAATGCCATAAGCCTACTTTGTCGTATTAGTTTATAGACTAGCGCTTGGCTGCGATCAGACCTGCTGGCAAGTGATGATGCAGCCTAAGATGGAGATTCACTCTTGAGTCGCAGGATACACACCTGCTTGCGCTCTTTGGAATCTAGCAGCAGGTAGCGGCTATCGAAGACGATCTTGTGCAGCTCCTTCTCCCAGGGCGAGAAGGCGCTGACGTCGGACTCGTGCAGCATCTCGAGGAAGGACTTGACGCGCTGCTCGAACGGCACGACAGCGCGCTCGCGTGCGGCGCGCGACTCCGCCTCCATGGCCGCCTCTTTGCCGATGTCGATCGCCTGCGCGGCCTTTTTGCGCGTCACGGCTGCATCAATACAAATAAATTAATCTAAAAAATTAAAAAATTTATAATACCAAGACAAGTGAAGGTTACATGCAGTAACTAGAAAAGAGCTGATAACTTTCAAACGGCTGAACCGATTTTCTTGAATTATAGCTAAGAACACTCTCGATCAAGCCAACTTTCAAGCAAAAAAACTAAATTAAAATCGGTTCATTAGTTTAGGAGCTACGATGCCACAGACAGATATCCAGATACACACGTCAAACTTATAACACCTCTCTTTTTGGGTTGGGGGTTATAAATATAGCCTATGTCACCCGGTTGACACCTCATTCATCAAAATCGGCCCAATAGTTTAGGCACTATGGTGGAACACACACAATTTGGATAAAAACACATACTTACATACATAGACTGCTAAAATCATAACGCTTCCTTTTGGCTTTGCCGCAGTCGGGTAAAAATGAAACCAAGCTACTTACGCTCCTCCGGCTTGGGCTTCTTGGCGGGCTCGGGCTCGGAGTCAGACGAGTCGGAGTTCGCGTTCCGCTTCAGCTCCCCGTTGGCGCTCTTCGCCGGCGTCGCTGCCGGCTCCTTGCGCTGCGGACAGACGCCGTATTACTATCCCACAGCTGGACAAGCAATCCCACAAAATCCGTTGCTCCGTTGCAGCGTGATTGAAGAACAAACCAACAAACACACTTTAGCATTTTTATTTATTTTATTTATTTATTTAAACCAAAGTATCGTTTTACATATTGTTTCCACTTGACATCCTGAAACTCTCTTGAGTTTATATGGAGTCTATATTGAGTTTATAATAGGGGTAGCGATTTGGTCTGGTGTACTAATGGACGAAGAACCCGGGAGGGCCAGACCTTCGTTTGACTTAAATGACTGTATTCACAATCATTACTATGAGGTCTCACAGTGCGCTCGAACGCTTAGTGTAGGTTCCACCAATCAGGTCATTGTAAATTGACGTGATACAGTCATCTGATTGGTGGAACCTACACTGTGCGTTCAAGCGCACTATGAGACCTCATAGTAACGTTTGTGATTATGGGTGTTAAACTTTAAGGGTGTCTGGCAGGGGGCTTGCCTTTGCCACAACTGTGTCTGGCAATGCATGACGTGATTTCTAATACTATTCCAAAGAGAATAAAAAAACTAGATGATGCCCGCGGCTTCGTCCACATAGTTTTTTTTTTTTAATCTAGTGGTAACTCTTTAATTACCCGGGATAAAAATCTCATTTTTCGGAACACAAGCTACCTCTGTGCAAATTTCATAATCTGTTAAAGAGATGGGCCTAAGGATCCCGTGGGAACTCTTTGATTTTCCTGGATAACAAGTAATTGATGTCCGTCCTCGGGATATAAGCTAACTCTGTACCCATCAAAATCGGTTAAACTGTTGGGCTGTGAACAGCTAGCAGACAGACAGATACATTTTCGCATTTATAATGATTATAGTATTTACACTTTATACTTTGACATAAGAAATTTTACACCTCTGAAGAATACTCTCCCGCGATCTGTGTTTCCTACCAATTACAATCCGGGTATCTTTAAAACAAGAGTGAATAGGCACCTTCTAGGTAATCGCGCCCCACTTAGACCACATCATCACTTTCCATCAGGTGTGATTGTGGTCAAGCGCTTGCCTATAGTGAATAAAAAAAAAAACCTTTTTTACATGTTATTTCCCAAAGCCATGATGATCCAAACTTCACATTGTTTTTGCCTGGCTCTCTCTCTCTATAGAAGCTTACCGTGGCGTCCTTGCTATGAGGCGGTTGGGATACTGCCTGGTCCACATCCGCGCGGCCAGCCAGCTGCGTGGGCCGCTCCCACACCGACAGCCGCGCCGTCGGGTTGTAGAAGAACACTCGTCCATCGCCCGTCCACACCACGCACCTGGAGAACAACGCCGTTCAAGTCAAAGTCAAAGTCAGAGTCAAATCATTTATTAGGGTTTTGTACCTCAAAAGGAAAAACGGAACCCTTATAGGATCGCTTTGTTGTCTGTTTACAAGGAACCAAAAGGATTTGCCTGGTTTAGCGGCAGGCAAATTAGTGTGGTGCAACATTCAGCATGCGATATGCACCGCCTGCCCTCCCACTACTAAACATGCAGATTTATCTGGTTACCGGATTATAGCAAATTATGCTTTTGGTTCCTTGTATATCATGGACTTCCGCAAAATGGACTTCTGCTTGAGGTCTTTTGACTTTAATGCTCAGTATTGGAGGCGCCAGGATAACCCAACCCGTAGGTTTAACTGGTAATGTGTGGCACAGCTTTCAAAACTAACCGTTTTTTCTTTAATTCTACATTCTTTCTAAAATAACGCCTGTTTCTATACAATATTGTTGTCTGTCAACAATGTTGTTTTTATATGGTTTTTATAATGTTGACATTTTTGATCTTTATTTAACTATTATTTTATACTTTGCTTGTGTAAAGTCTATGTATGTCTTTCTTTACTTAATATTTTAGTCTTGACTTTTATTTATATTTAATTTAATTTAATTTAAGGTAATATTCAAACACCAGTTATAGTGGTAAAATGTAAAAGGCTCATCAGACATTATTTCAACATATTGTACCTACATTTTATTAAATAAATCATTGAATTTGAATTTGAATTTGTTGTATAGAAGGTAAGGGTTCCGGTTCTCCTTTTGAGGTATCTACGGAAGCTCAAAATGACAAAACTCACCAAGGGGTCCCAGATATAGGTGTGCTGGACACAGGTCTGCTCTTGTCCGTCTTGGCCTTCTCCTTCTCAGCCTTCTCTTTCTCCGCTTTCTCCTTCTCCGCCTTCTCCTTCTCCAGCCGCTCGCGCTCCGCCTGCTCGCGCTCGAGCCGCTCCCGCTCCCGCTCTCGCTCCGCCTCCGCCGCCGCCGCCGCTTCCGCGTGCGCCTCTACGTCTATCACTGGAAGAACAAGCCAAGGGTAAAAATCAAATCAACTACTTAGTTTCAACAAGGAACCAAACGCGTACGGGTAAGCGCACTACGGGACGACCTCCTGCCCGCTGGAGCGATGACCTGAAGGTGGCGGGGAGCGGGTGGATGAGGAAGGCGGAGTACCGTGTTTGGTGGTGCGCTCTTGGAAAGGCCTATGTCCAGCAGTGGACGCATACAGACTGATTGATGGATGGATGGAAGGAACCAAAAGCTTAATTTGCTGGAATCCGCTAAGCCAGACAAACCACTCTTTGCACATTTCGCCCCGACACTGGAGCATCCTCAGGAGATGTAGACCTTACAATGCCTGATTGCAAATAATTATAAGGTCTACATCTCTTGAGGATGCTCCGGTGTCGGGGCGAAACGTACGTCGAGTGGGTTGTCTTTTTTAAAATCCCGTTGAGTTCCCAAGAGATTTAAAAAAAACCAAATCCAAACTGATTTTCCGGGATAAAAAGTTGCCTATGTCAATTTCCGGGATGTAAGCTAACTGTATCTTTCGCCAAAATCGGTTAAACTGTTGGGCTGTAAAAAGCTAGCAGACAGATATACAAACACACTTTCGCATTTATAATATTAGTATGGATTTGTAGGAAGGGGATGCAAACACTCTAAAATTTAGTTATGATCAGAATCAGTGGCAATGTGTGGTTTTACCTTCAATTTTGCTATCGTCAATATCCATTTTGTCCTTCTTAACGGCCTCGCCCTTCTCGGCCGCGATCTTGGCCTGCAGGTCTGAAACAATGTATTCTATACTCATTTATTTGGTCTATCCACAGTCCCATTACTGGAAATTGATAAAATTCATTTTTTCCCCTCCTATAGCTATTTACAACAAGTCGGCAGGTCTGCTATGATAGATATTTACCTTCCAGCTCCTTGAGAGGCACCGGACTCTCCCACACGCTCCGTCTGCCGACCGCGTAGTAGTAGTAGGGCAGAATTATCTATCAATTGTTGAAATTCCTTGGACACATACGAAGCGATTTGCCTCGTTTCTAATCCAAATTGCTAGGATATGGAACGCCCTTCCGACATTAGTTTTCCCTTCCACTTTTAATATGGGTACCTTCAAGTCAAGAGTAAATAGGCTAACTTCTAGGCAAGCGCGTTCCATATCAGGCTGCATCATCACTTGCTAGCAGGTCTGATTGCAGCAGCCAAGCGCTAGTCAGTAAATTATTTAAAAAACCTTTCTAGCGTGATAGAACTCTAGCAGCGCCATCTAGCGACAAGTGGACAAGCCGACACACCTGCTATGATAGATATTTACCTTCCAGCTCCTTGAGAGGCGTCGGTTTCTCCCACACGCTCTGCCTGCTCGCCGCGTGGTAGTAGTACGGCCGACCATCCGGCGCTCGGTGCGTCGTCCACTCCGCTGCTTTGGCGGACAGCTCCGGCGGTATTATCTGTTGATAAAAAATACTATATGTAGAGGAGCTGAATGAAGGGACTACGGAGCGAGTTTTTTAACAAGCTTAAATCATTTGTTTGATCAAAGTTCTTAAACTATTTTAGCACAAAAAGTTATCCTAAATATTATTTTTATAATATTTTTAACAGTCAGTTTAAAGATAATAACTTGCGGCAGGATATTTATTTGGGTTGTGAATTGCGATGATGATGATTGTAGATGGGTGTGCAACTCACAGTTTCCTCTTTCTTGGACTGCTGTGGGGCGGTGGGCTGGTCGGCGGCGGGCGCTTCGCTGGCGGCGCGCGGCGCGCCAAGCTGCGGCGGCGGCATCTGGTTGGCCGCGCCTAAACAATAATTTAAAAAAACCGGTCAAGTGCAAATCGGACTTGCTGAAGGGGTAAAGAACACTTATATTTTTTTTTTTCATGGAAATTTTTATTATTTACTTGTTATAGCGAAAACTTCAACTATCTACTGATTACAGTTCACGAGATACAGCCTGCTGACAGATAGATGGACGGACAGTGGACGCTCCTACTAAGGTCTTGTCTTCCAACACTGCTTGCCAGTACGAGGTCACCATTCCAGCATCTTGGGACCCCAACGGACCTGTTTTTCGAACTATGTGCCCTGCCCACTATCACCAATATAATCTATCTATACCAACCTGCATCAGGCACAGCGGCTGCCAAGCCCGGTGGAGCCCAGCCCCATTGACCCCACGCGCCACCACCTCCGGGACCAGCGCCCGGGTTCCCCATCCCCATACCCGGGCCTCCCATGCCAGGGGGCCCGAGACCGAGACCTGGGGCTCCCATGCCGGGGCGAGGGCCTCCAAGATCAGGCCCGGGGCCGCCGAGACCGGGTACAGGGCCTCCCATGGGTCCTCCCATACCGGGCGGACCATTGAGTCCTCCTGGTCCAGGTCCAGACATTGATACTGAAAAAAAAACAATAGATTTCTTTTTCTTCCAAATTAATCATTACAAGTAGTTGTAATCGTCAAATGTATCTACCACATTTTGATTGCCTTTCCAACTGAGCAAGAAACTGGAGAGTGAGCAATATTATTGCTCATTCTTCAGTTATTGTATCGAGTTGAATATCAAATGAAAGAGGAAAAACTTCTAAGTTTATAAAATGTTAAAATACACTGAGCAACACAAAATCAATTTTACAATATTTATCTCTATCTATCGGCAGTTCGCGGGTAGTCGGGTCTTAGTGCTGTTTAACTTTATTATTGTTTATATCTGGTGGTTGCATGCAGGCCCGGGACAATGGCCACGAGGTGGGGGACAACACTCTGGGTGGTGAGTGGTCATCATTACCTGGTGGTTGTGTCATAGAGGGAGGCTGCATCCCCTGAGTCAGCGCTTGCATGTTAGGCTGTGACATGGACTGCACAAACGACTGTGTGGAGGCCTGGGAAGATGGCTGTGAGGTAGGGGATGGCACTCCAGGTGGCGAGTCATCATCCTGAGGACTGTCTTGCTTGTCTAGCATCTTTGATTGCTGCATTTGTTCTGGAAAAATATAATAGCAACTGTAACCAGAGTTCAAAAAAAATTTCAAAAAATGAAAAAATGTTTACCAAACAAACCAAATACAACTTATGCAATTTTTCTCTGTCCGATGGTACCCACACTAGGTAATTGTGTGAAATTTTAATTAAGTTTAATGTGAAACTTACCTTTAACCCAGGGAGGTGGCTGCGTCATGAACGGCGGCACCGAGCCCGGCGCCGGGCCTTGTGGGCCCACGCCCGGGGGCATCATGCCCATCATGCCGTTGGGCATCATGCCCATCGGCGGGCCTCCCATGGGCGGACCGCCCATCGGCCCGTTCATGGGCATGGACTGACCGCCTCCCATGCCAGGGGGCATTTGCCCTGGGGAAAAGTTCATAGGCAACATTTTTTATTTTTATTTTTTAATAACTAAATGGGCTTGCGCTTGACTGCAATCACACCAAGGAGGAGGTGATGCAGCCTAAGGTGGAGCGCGCCTGCCCAGAAGGTGCCTATTCACTATTCTTTTGAAGGTACCAATATTATAGCTAGCGGGAAAAACGGAAGCCAGAAGGACATTCCATTTTCTAGCAGCGCGTATCAGAAACGAGGAAGCAAATGACGTGAGCAAACGTGAGATTTCAACTATGTATGGATGCAGACCTAGAATAGTTCTTTAGCACACTCTCCAAAATATATCTTGTAAAAACATAATTAAATAGACATTTTGGCCAGTTTTTTATATTTTATACTACATGATGCCCGCAACTATGCCTGCCTGTATTTAGGTTTTTAAAAACCAATGGGAACTCTTTGATTTTCCAGAATATAAAAAACCCTAAGTAAGGCCCTTTCATATGATACCCCATTTGGTATAGTTCTCTTACTTTGAAAATTGAAAATACTAATTATTATTATTTGTTCATGAACACATTATAATTTTTTTTTGTATAGTAACCACAAATTCAGTTTTCGGATTTTTTCCTTTACTTGTCCTATAAGACCTATCTATCTGCCAAATTTGATGATTTTAGGTCAACGGGAAGTACCCTATATGTTTTCTTGACTGACAAGATAGCTAGACAGATAGATGGACAGACAGACAACAAAATGATCTTTAAGGGTTCAGTTTTTCCTTTTGAGGTACGGAACCCTAAAAAGAAAGATCAGACACTTACCTGCAGCAGCCATGCTCTCCATCTCGGACTGCGTGATGATCTTGCAGGTGGGGCTCTCCTGAGGCCTGGTCCACGTCGTCTCCCGGGTCCTGGAGTGGTAGTAGTAGGATTTGCCCTCGTCTGACTTGGTCTCCACCCACACTTCTGGCGCTGGCTGTTGGGACAAATCTCATGAAAAGCCCGTACTCAGTAGTAGGCCAAAGAGTTTGAGAATAATGATGAATGATGAGTTGAGGGGAGCCCAAGGTGCCAGAACCTCCAACTAAATTGTTACAAGTTGTTTGTTAGGGAAGGGACATTTTGTTTTTGTATTTATTTTTTTGTTTGTTTCCTGTGTGTGCACTTTTTCTTTTTTTATAACTGTACTGCTTTTTATATTCTTGCTTTTGAGTTGTACTGTATTTATTTAATATTGATCAATCTGGATATCTTTAAAACAAGAGTGAATAGGCACCTTCTAGGTAAACGCGTCCCATCTTAGGCCACATCATCACTTTCCATCAGGTGTGATTGTGGTCAAGCATTTGCCTATAGTGAATAAAAAAAAATAAGCAGGGAACGCAGCGGCGCGGTGCGTTTTTATTTTACTAACCAATATTTGTTGGAGCAAACTGAAAACCAGCACTAAGAATTGCTATCAATGGTTGGCCATGCTGCATGCCCAATGCTGCTGAGTTTGCGGCCTATTGTTAATTGTTAGTTTTTATTTTATAGATATAATATATAACACGTTTTTGTAACTAGTAATAAGAAAACAATAAAGCCTATTTATTATTAAATGGACATACAACATCAAACAAATCAGGGATGCCAGATGGCAGCAGCACAAGATTGTGGAGTGTGGAAATCCCTACAAAAGAACTATGTCCATCGGTGGACACTGGACACCTATCATTTGAGGATGAAGTGATGATGAAACTCACCATATTCGGTGGAGGCATGCCTGGTGGTCCAAATGGAGGTGGCTGTCCCATCATATTAGGCGGAGGTCCCATTGGCCCGCCTGGTGGCATCATGCCGGGTGGCGGGCCAAACGGCGGCGGTCCACCCATCATTCCCGGTGGTGGGGGTCCCATTGGACCCCAGTTGTTGTCAAAGCTGGGGCCGTTGTTGGGCCCGAAGCGCGGGCCGCCGCGTCCGCGGTAGAAACCTCGGCCTCGCATCGGTGGGCCTCCCGGGCCGTAGCCTCGGCCTCGGAAACGCATAGGAGGTGGTCCATTCATCCAACCGGGTGGGGGTCCCCGCCCGCGTCCTCTGCTACAGATAAATAATATAATAAGGGCGAAAGTTTGTATGTTACTCTTTCGTGCAATAACTACTGGATGGATTTGGCCATTTTTATACATTCAATTAACAATGTTTTACCATGTATAAAAATGCACTTATAATATCAACATCTGTTCCATAGATTTATCTTTCTGCTTCCTAAAAGTGCAAGCACAAATAATTTAAATTGCTGATTTTCCAAATTCTACTTTTACGAATTATATATGTCATAATTTCTGAATGTGCACTCAGCACATTATATTCAAAGCAAAGTCAGTTAGTAGTCAGACACCTTTCTGCAACACGTACAAAAAACCTAATATGTATCACACATAATATGGAGCAGTGCGAATCCTCAATTTCGGCACATTATCTCAGTCTAACCGCCACCAATACTTGAAATCGCCGCAGACTTTGGAATTCTGCATGGGGTACCCCAAGGATATTGACCAGTCCTCAACATCGGCACAAAGGTGACAGTTACATTTGTTACTTCCTGGCATAAAGTATATCAACGCAACAGCATCTGAATACCTGTTTTCGGTGCCAAATTAATGCTATAGCACATAACACACTTATAATTATTTTTATTATTACTTGGTAAACTTTTTCAGACACTAGCCCTTGAATTAACTGCAAAGTGCTAGAGCTTGGAGAGAAGTTAGAGTATACATAAGAAGGACTTAAATAACATTTTATTTCTTAGAAACAAATAAGTCACTACAATTATTAAGGTTTCAGTATACTTATAAATGCTTTAATAACTTACTTCTAATAACAAGTTAATTATTCATAAGTTAACCTGACTCTAAGGCAATTTCTTTAACAAACAATCAAAACAGCCAATAAGTAAAAAAATCAATATGATGTTCTACATGCAAAATAATAAATATAAATGTGTACATGATGAAAAGAACAATGTTGCACGGTAATTATGTGATTATTTTATAACAATTGAAGGTTAATTGCTATTTGCTAATAAATTAACCCATCAAAACTTATCCAATAGGTAATAAATGTACATATAATTTTTTTTAGATGCAGATATAGTTATTTATAGGGAAATTTACGGAAATTTGGGTACCTGAAGTTCCCGCGTCCACCGCGGCCGCCTCTGAATCCGTTTCCACCATCATCATCCTCATAATTATCATCATAACCAGACTGATCACCGAAATCTTTGGACGCATCACTCATAGAATCATTTCCATCACTACCGCGATTCGCCGAATCGTTCATACTAGAGTCCTGCGCGTCCATGTATTCGTCCTCCATTTTTTATTATTTAACACTTATAATATTCACCAAAAACTATGTCCTCATGCTTGATTAATGTTCTTTATCGAACACTACACCTCATTTTACAATGGCGGAAATCAACAACATTGCGCGACGTTTAAAATGGCTGCCGGTAGCTTTTTTCCGGTCAAAGAGAATATAATCACTACGCTTCCGGTAACAGTAGTTACGGGATGTAGCGGTTACGGGTAAAGATTAGCGACAAATTCATGGAAATTCGAAGTTGGATGTATGTAGAAAGCGGTAAATCCAAGGCACAGAGATGCAAGGGTAAATTTAAAATCGCTTGTGGGAAGCATAGGTGGAAAGAGGGAATACCTTTGTCATATCCTTACCAAGACACCTTTCTAAAGTTACCCGTAGCTACTGTACTAACTGAGTTGGTTATTCTCTTGGATGAACGATATACTATCTCTATGGTTATTCCATGGACGTACATGGTTATTCTCAATCTTTTTTTGTCCCGCACTAATTTTTTTTTCATATTGGTAGCACTGGAGACGCCATAAAATATTGTTGTTGACCTGTTGTTGACAATTTAAAAATTCGATTCGTCAAAATATTAAGTGAAGAATAACACGTGCTTTTTATAGTGAACACAACCAAATAAGTAAACCATTGTAAACTAATACAATTCCATAGTCTCACACGCCCACAAAAGATTCGTTATACTTAATCGAAGCAGAAGTATTGAAAATGCGGTGTTGTGTGCCTTTCTGCAAAAATTCTTCAGACCATTTTGTGCCCACAACACACGGAGAGGCGATTAGTTTTCATGGGTGAGTAATTCGCAAGTCGTAGTCGTAGTCTAGTTCTCACTTTTCAAACTAGCTTTCGAGAAGAGAAGTACTTACTGTAATAAAATGTGTGTGTAAACTTGAATTAAGTAGATACTTGTATCTCACTAGAGGCTGCCCGCGAATTCGTCCGCGTGGATTTAGGTTTTTAGAGATCCCGTGGGAACTGTTTGATTTTCCGAGATAATAAGTTGGCTAACTATGTCAATAACAAGTCCTTGTTATTGACATAGTCAATAACAGACATAGCAAGCTACATCAGTACCAAATTTTATACAAATCGGTTAAGAGGATGGATTTTTAGCAATCCCGTGGGAACTCTTTGATTTTCCGGGATAAAAGCCTATGTCCGTCCCCAGGATATAAGCTAACCGCTAACCCTTTATCAAATTTCGTCAGAATCGGTTAAACTGTTGGGCAGTGAAAAGGTAGCAGACAGACAGACAGAGAGACACACTTTCGCATTTATAAATTTAGTATGGAAGTATGGATTGGTGGTTCTGTTGTGGAAAACGCAAATAACTCTGGCACACGTTTGTTTGCTTACGTATAACATAAATGATAATTTCCAGTTTCCCCAGTGAAGTGCATCTCCGTGCCGCCTGGCTCAGAGCCCTCGGCAAACAAGGTGGTCGCCTACCAGACTCTGCTGTGGTCTGCTCACAGCATTTTCTAAATGACGATATTTTTGAAACTGAAAGTGGTGTTAGGCAAATTAGGACTGGTGCTATTCCTTCAACAGTGCAGGTAACTCATAACATCATGTTTTGTATAGCAGTAAAAGAAAAGTAACTAAATCAGATCAAATAAAGTGTGACTGTAGAAGAGCTATTACATATTATTATATCGTCAGTGAATTTCTAACAGTGTGTAAGTCAAAAAAGTCTACAGGAGAATAATAAAAATAATGTATGTGTGTTACGGGTTGCCTTCAATGATGCTATACAAAACGTTTTAAACTAATTTATTTCACACAACAGGCTAAATCTTATCCTAGGTTTTGAGTGCCAGGAAAGTTTTCTATTTCATACTGGAAAAAGGATTTAAAATTAAGTTATTGACAAAATAAAAGATATTTTACTAAAATATTTTTAACAATAATAATTAATTAAGGGTTGGAATCATTCGTTGAATGGCATTAAAAAAACACATGCACTGTTAGAACTTCACAGATGATATTAGATCTGAATGTGCCATTTTTCTCACATGCCTGTTGTATGGAAACAGAAATGTAGAAGTAACTAATAGTAGTATATTTTCAGGTTTGCATGATATGCCTAGACACTGACAGCAAGCTGTATCTAATGAGTAAACAAAAATTGGAAAAAACATATGAAAAGTTAACTGGATATCCTGTGAGTTGTTACTTTATGAAGCATAGTAATATATATTGTGCATACTGATACAAAACCTTGATAGCCTAGTGGTTAGAATGTCCGACTCCTAATCGGAAGTCGGGGGTTCGATCCCGGGCATGAACCTCTAATTTTTTAGCTATGTGCATTTTTAAGCAATTAAATATCATTTGCTTAAGCAGTGAAGGAAAACATAGTGAGGAAATCTGCATGCCTGAGAGTTCTCCATGTTCTCAAAGGTGTGTGAAGTCTGCCAATCCGCATTGGGCCAGCGTGGCAGACTATGACCTAAACCCTTCTCACTCTGAGAAGAGACCTGTGCTCAGTAGTGCGCTGATAATGGGTTGATCATGATACTGATACATGATGGAGCCATGTAAAACTAAGTTAAATCTCTAAGTTGAATCTACCTCCCTGTACACTATCAAATGCTTTTGATAAGTATGAACAACTAGCTGATGCCCGCGACTTCGTTCGCGTGGGTGTAGTTTTTTAAAAATCCCGTGGGAACTCTTTGATTTTCCGGGATAAAAAGCAGCCTATGTGCTAATCCAGAGTATAATCTATCTCCATTCTAAATTTCAGCCCAATCCGTCTATTAGTTTTAGCGTGAAGGAGTGACAAACACACACACACACACATACAAACTTTCGCCTTTATAATATTAGTGTGACAGGACAAACAAGAATTATTTACTGATAGTTTCAATACTTTGATAATATGTTTCAGTTGCATGATCTTGGAAATCTACATCAAACAGTTTGCATACAATGTGCTCAGAGATTGATAAACTTTAGTAAATTCAGAGACAAGAGCTTGAGAGCCCGTGCACTGATGATGGATTTAATTGGAAAACATGAATTAGTGAGTACTTTATACATAAACTTGTATCATTTCTTTATCATTGTACATTATGTATTGAATACTTAATTTGTCTCTCAACAGATAACAAAACAGCATATAAAAATGATAAACCGCACAAAACACCAACTCAAGAGTAATATGGTGTTGAAAACCCTAGGACCTGACCACTGTGACTTACACATACAAGAACACCCCTCGGGAGACAAACAGACAGAATCAGAGGAAACTGGTTATAGAGTTGTTGTGAAAACTGAAAATAGTGATGACTCTATGTCAATTGATGAAGACATGGAAGTAAAGAATGAATTTGATTGCAATATACATGATTTTCTTCAGGTTACGTTAGAGTATGAAGGTACTTTCTTCCAATGTACATTTTGTTTGGAGGAATTTGTCCATGAACATGCATACATGCAACATTTGAGCATGCATCTCCAGGTTAGATAGTTTTCCACTATTGCACTTTTTTATGAACTTCTAAATAATTTTTAAATACAGTGGATCCCCGGTAATCCGACTAACATTTTGCACTGCAGTGTCGAACTATCAAATTTGCCGGATTATAGAGTACTGCCTAAGACCCTCTATAGTCTGGATTTTTTTACAAAAGAGTATCATGTAACCAACAAATTACAGATCCAATGATAAGACAGACAGACACACTTTGGCATTTATAATATTATTATAGTATGGATCGTTTAGTATTTTGCAAATTTCAATCAGATCACCTCTTTTTCTTTCCTGTTTTTGAGGATGCTTAGGCCATGGCAGATATTTTTAACATAATATAATATCATAAATGCTCTCAAACACTCAAAGGACGGAAATATTATGAATTTGTTTTGTATTTGGCAGAACGGTGATGGTGATGGTGAATGTGACACGTCACAAGAATGCAGGCCTCATACAGCTGTGAGCTTTTCACACTCTTCACTCATCACTGAGAACAAGTCAGTATACCCGCCAGTACCAATGATGTTTAGTTCAAGTTCATTTCATTTATTTATTTGCTTTCATTTATTTTTATTTACATACTTAATTGCTTAAAAACTATGACACATTGTAAAGTACAGGAAAGATTCGCAAACAAAGGGCGACCTTATCACTGATCTCCTCCAGGCAACACAAATTTCATGTATATTAGTAGTAATTGATAGTAGCTAAATATACACGAAGCCGTGCCAGAGCATCGCAAATACATTTCTTGTACAATATGATCATTAAAATTTAAAATACAATTAATGTTAAAAGTGAAATAACTAAATTATCATCATTAAATATTTATATTATCAATTTTAATTTAACAAAATATTAAAGACCCTTTCCTCTTCTCTACACACTGGCTAGTGACTCCATCGTACACTCTAGATACATTCTGATATACTTCACAGGCAGGCAGACCCCAGCCCTTGCGCACGCGCCGCGACGACCTTAGGTAAGATACTGCGTTATGTATCACACAAACATTATCACAGAATTATAAGTCAATAAGTTTAATGTTTCATTTCAGCCGATCCTCTCCCCGCGAGTCTTGCGAGTAACGAGATAAAAGAGCCATCAACTGAAGAAGCCGTTATGGACGATAGTTGCCGACACAAAAGACTAACAGAATGTTTTGTAAAACTATACGATATTTTCTCTAAGAAAGTTGTCCCAAGACGAGACAGATCACTGACGAAAACACAAAAAGCTGTTAGATCTTGTGTGAGTCAGAACATTGCCTCTAAAGATATCAGTTATCAGGCGACAAGTCAGAGTGGAGTCCTTACAACAGAACACTTTGAACCAGTCACCAACAAAGAAAAGGTTTCTGTATCAAAAACTATGTACATTTGTGACTTTTGTCAAAAAACGTTTGAACAAAGAAGACTCCTAGTAACACACATTCGTGGTCACATGTTAGTAAACAGATTTTTTTGCAAGTTATGTAAGTACAAATCTAAATATAAAAAAGATTTAGTAAGGCACATGAGAACTCACACTAGTGAAAAACCATATTGTTGCAAGTTGTGCGAGTATAAATGTACAAGAAATAGTGATTTAGTGAGGCACATGAGAACTCACACTGGTGATAAACCATATTGTTGCAAGTTGTGCAAGTATAAATGTACAGCAAATAGTGATTTAGTGAGGCACATGAGAACTCACACTGGTGAAAAACCATATTGTTGCAAGTTGTGCAAGCATAAATCTACACGAAATAATGATTTAGTGAGGCACATGAGAACTCACACTGGTGAAAAACCATATTGTTGCAAATTGTGCAAGTATAAATGTGCAGCAAATAGTGCTTTAGTGAGGCACATGAGAACTCACACTGGTGATAAACCATATTGTTGCAAGTTGTGCAAGTATAAATGTGCAGCAAATAGTGATTTAGTGAGGCACATGAGAACTCACACTAGTGAAAATCAATATTATTGCAAGTTGTGCAATTATAAATGTACACAAAATTGTTATTTAGTGAGGCACATGAGAACTCACACTGGTGATAAACCATATTGTTGCAAGTTGTGCAAGTATAAATGTACACGAAATAGTAATTTAATGAGGCACATGAGAACTCACACCGGTGAAAAACCATATTATTGCAAGTTGTGCAAGTATAAATGTGCAGCAAATAGTGCTTTAGTGAGGCACATGAGAACTCACACTGGTGAAAACCCATATGCTTGCAAGTTGTGCAAGTATAAATGTAAGCAAAATAGTCACTTAGTGAGGCACATGAGAACTCACTAAAGCCATTATATACGCCTATCGCGTGGTCGGAGTATCTGTACACGCGCGTCTAACTACACCACACTCTGACTCGACTCATTAAAAACACATTCCTAATCGTATATGGTTTTTTGGAGCAACCTGTATAGTATCTGAAATGAAGAGATCCGCAGGAGAACCAAGGTCACTGATATAACCCAAACTATTAACAAGCTAAAGTGGCAGTGGGCAGGCCATGCCTGTCGTAGAGGCGATGGCCGTTGGAGCCGGAAAGTCCTTGATTGGAGACCGCGTTCAAGCAAGCGTAGTGTGGGACGCCCTCCAGCACGATGGACCGACGATATAAAGCGGCTGGCGGGAAGTGGCTGGATGAGGAAGGCTGAGGACCGGGTGTGGTGGCGCTCTTTCGGGAAGGCCTATGTCCAACAGTGGACGTCCACAGGCTGATGATGATGATGATGAACCGTATAGTATGTAATAAATTAATTATGGATCACTACAACCGGTTTCTTCTTTGAGCTGCACATTTTTTTACCTACCCACTAGATTGAGTATAATGTACCTACCTTACCAATTTGTCTCTGCATACTGGTTTTTACCCGACTGCGCCAAAGCCAAAAGGAAGGGTTATGATTTTAGCAGTCTATGTATGTACGAGTATGTATCCAGATTCTGTGTATTCCACCGTAGTGCCCAAACTACTGGGCCGATTTTGATGAATCAGGTGTCGATTGATTTGTTGTAAAGGGGTGACATAGGCTATATTTTATACGAAAAAAACTGGCCTAAAAAATTTTACATTAATAAAAGTGGAGGTCTCTAAAGTTTTTTTGCTATTGTATCGAGTGGGATGTCAAATGAAAGAAGAGAAAATTCTGAGCTCATGAATACAACATCCACACTTCCATACTGTACTAATATTATAAATGCGAAAGTGTGTCTGTCTGTCTGCTACCTTTTCACGGTCCAACAGTTTAACCGATTCTGACGAAAGGTACAGAGTTAGCTTATATCCTGGGGACGGACATAGGATATTCCTAAGTTCCCACGGGATTCCTGAAGACCCATCCGCTCAACCGATTTGTATGAAATTTGGTACCGAGGTAGCTTGCGTCCATGTTATCCAACTTTTTATCCCGGAAAACCAAACAGTTCCCACGGGATCTTCAAAAACCTACATCCACGCGGACGAAGTCGCGGGCATCTTCTAGTTAAAATATAACAAGCAACACAAAAACAATTTTACTCTAGTATTTCAGCGTTTATTAAGACAATCACTTTTGTGGCACTGAATGTAATAAAAATGCCCTGTACATTCTACGTATAATCTATACATATAATAAAATTGTAGAAAAGTGGTGTCTGTACAATGGAAATATATAAAAAAAAAGTAGCCTGTTGTTATTATATCGATGCCGAGCCCGAAATTGTAATTAATTTTTTTTTGTCTGTTTGTCTGTGTGTTTGTGCACGCTAATATCAGAAACGGCTTATTCGATTTGGATACGGTTTTCACTAATATATTGTAGTAAGCTTCACTTAACGTTTAGTGTTTATTTCATGTCAATCGGTTCATAAATAAAAAAAGTTATGTCAATAAGGTTGCTAACTATTTTAAATTATCGATTAAAAAAGTACGTCATATTATTTCTAACTAGCGACCCGCCCCGGCTTCGCACGGGTGGACATTTATTTTTTAAGCTCTCTGAACCCCTGCGGTTTCGCCGTGCGAGTCGTGCGACACCATCATTCATTTTAATACCAATTACAATTTTAAATTCGTAATATCTTTTGAATGGATTGTCCGATTGGAATAAAATAAAAAGTAATTTATAGCTATTGAAACAATCTTGCTCAAAAAATAGTTTATTTGGATAAGGATTAGTATTTGACGATAATATGATCAATAAACATAGGCTAATAATTTTAATTACTTTTATTCTATGGAAAAGTGGTTATAATGGCTAAAATATAAATGTTTGGTTTATA